>NC_140962.1:121464876-121522376 GCF_056783735.1 Eptatretus burgeri | reverse complement strand
CTTTGGTTCTTAGTGAAACCAAGAGCGCAACACAATTAATCTTTAAGTCCATTAAATATTATTAAAAGGTCAGGTATGGGAGCATGTGCCAGAACAGCGCGTCGCTGCGTCCACTTTCCGCCGGTACTCCAGGGGCCTCCGTCTGGCCATCCCCCAGGCAGATGCCAGGCCCATCCCCATCTCCTTGAGATGATGGTCAACCTGCTGCAACCATGAGGCACGTGGTCGGCCCACTGGCCTCCTCCACTCATGAGACTCCCTCGCTGAGAGAATCTGGTGAGCAGGATCAGCGTCAGGAAAACGAGCCACATGTCCATACAGCCGCAGCTGACGCTCACGGACTATGCAGGTAACAAATCTCATCCGAGTCTCTCTCAGCAACCGCTCGTTGGACACAAAATCCGACCAGCGATAGCCAAGGATTCTCCGAAGAGACCTGGTACCAAAGGAATTAAGTCTCCGTCTCAGATCCTTGGTCAAAGTCCAAGTCTCGCACCCATAGAGCAAGACTGGAAGTACCAAGGACCTGAAGACTCGGACTTTCGTCCTCCCGCACAGGTACCGGCAGCGCCACACCCCATGATCCAGTGAATCCATGACTCCCCAGGCCCGACCCAGACGTCTATTGACCTCCGGCTCACAACCTGCGGAGACATGAATATCACTAACAAGGTAAGTGAATCTATCCACGACCTCAACACCCTCACCACAAACAGACACAGACAGGACAGCAGCATCCAAGATGTCACCGAAAGCCTGGATCTTTGTTTTGACCCAAGAAATCCGTAATCCCAACGGCTCCGACTCCTCATTCAGCACCTCGAGGGCCCCCAAGAGGATGTCTAAAGTCTCCGCAAAGATGACTGCATCATCTGCAAAATCAAGGTCCGAGATCTTGACATTGCCAAACGATGCACCGCAACTTGATCTCTCCGACATCCTCCCAAAAATCCAGTCCATACAAGTGTTGAAAAGTGTGGGGGCAAGTACACATCCCTGACGAACTCCAGTAACAACTGGAAATAAGTCAGAGGCGGTACCACCACACTTCACAGCACTCTCAGTACCAGAGTAGAGTTCAGACATCAGATCGATCATTTTCGGTGGCACCCCACGAAGACCAAGAATCCTCCAGAGGACATCCCGATTCACTGAATCAAACGCTTTACAGAGATCAACATAGGCTGCAAGCAGCCCCTGCCGAAACTCTCGTCTGCGTTCAGTGAGGACACGAAGAGCAAGGATACGGTCAATCGTTGACCTCTTTGGTGTAAAGCCTGACTGCTCTGGACGCTGGTGCTCAAGCCGATGGTGGCGAACCCTATCAAGAATTATCCGAGCAAAGACCTTTCCCGGCACTGAGAGCAGCGTCACCCCTCGGTAGTTGTTGCAGTCTTGGCGATCACCCTTCCCTTTCCAGAGAGGGACAACAAGGCCCCTCTTCCAGTCAGTTGGGATGATGCCTGTGTTCCAGGCAGAGCACAAAACTGCATGCAACGACGCGAGTGCAGCATTTCCACCAGCCTTGAGAAGTTCAGCATGGATGCCACAGATCCCTGGAGCTTTGCCCCGTTTCAACTGGTTCACCGCAGCCCGTGTTTCCACAAGCGATGGTGGACCACAGTTGATTCGAGGGTCAGCAACAGGGATTGTAACACCCTTGACGTCCAACTCGACAGCTGGGGGATCAGCCTGGTACAACCGCTCAAAGTAACCGGCCCAGCGGGCCTTCACTTCAGACTCCTCTGTCAAGAGCCTACCACTCTCTGCTCGAACTGCAGTGCTCCGAGGGATGGGCTTGGATGAACGTAATGCGCGAATTCACCTGTAAGTGGGACGAGAATCACCTGTCCACAGGTGATGCTCTACCCCCTCACAGATTCCTCGCACATAGGCCTCCTTGTCCACCCTCAGTGCACGTACAGTTTTACGCCTCAGCTCCCTGAACAGCTCAGCTCTGCCATTCAGCCTGGCTCTGCGACTCTGGTCAATGGTATCCAGTGTCCCTTGAGAGACAAAATTCTTCTTTGCCCTGCGGTGAACTCCAAGGCATCCACCGGCAACATCAAGGACGGTGGTCTTGAAGGTGCTCCACAACTCTTCAGGACCCCCAAAAGCACCCAGACCCCCCAAGTGTCCACTCAGCCTGTTCGCAAACTCCTCAGCTACTCTCTCATCCCTGAGCTTGGCAACATCCAGCCTAGGCTGGGATGGTACCATTCTCCAGGATTTAAGGTGCAGCTTTAGAGTTGCTACAACAAGCCTGTGGTCAGTATTGAGGAACTGAGCACTCCGGTAGACCCTGCAGTTCTGGATCATCCTCCAACGACCGTCAATGAGGACATGGTCAATCTCCTTTGCCACACCGCCAGCGTTGGAATACCAAGTCCAGCGATGAGCTTGTGGGCGCTGAAACCATGAACCAGCCACCCTAAGTCCATGACTTCTTGCAAAGTCAAGGAACTTAGTGCTATTCTGGTTCATAGTTCCTGACCCATGGGGACCAACACACACCTCATAACCATCCCTATCAGTTCCAGTCGATGCATTCCAGTCGATACATTATTAAAGCTGTTAAATTGTTAAATTGGAACATTATTAAAGTTCCAGTCGATACATTATTAAAATTGATAAATTAACTTAAACTTTTCCCGTCCCTGGGGTCGGATACTTTTGCGAGTATACATATACATATATATATATATATATATATATATATATATATATATATATATATATATATATATATATATATATATATTTATGTATATTTATTTATATATTTTAAAAAAAACTCATTTCAGTGGTTGCTAGGAGACAAGATAAAACCGTTTATAAATAACTGATTGAATATTTGAATAACAGTTTGTTCCAGAGGTGAGTGGGGTGTGCACACCAGGCGGTGGGCATGTTACATTGAGCTAAGTAAGATGTGTATAATTTAATATATTATTATATATAATGGAATGTGTGATGGGAGTTGTAACGATGTGATAATAACACATTAAATCCTCTCCCGAGTAAAGTCTGATTAGTGATGTTGCATTGATGGGTTGATTGACTGCATGGACACAAATGAGGTTGTGTATCTACTGATGTGGATGCGTGACCAAGGTTGTGGATCCGCCGTTTGGAGAGGTTCTGGGCTGAAAGGATCAAAACCTCGAGGAGGAATGGTGCCCAGCTGATGATCCATGAGGTCGGGAAACCATTCATTTGTTTTCAGGTTTAGGTTCTTACTTTAGGTAAGGGAACACTATGTTTTGAGGTTTATCATTTAAATGAAGTTGAATATAAGATGTTGTGACGTTGACATCATTTACTACAATCCTTTAAATTATATTACAGGAATAGCCTCGAAACTGTGTAAATAATGTGTGTGTCGCCATTTTTCTCAGAGATGGCTTATCGGATCTTCGTCAAACTTTAAGAGGTCCATTCGTGAGTTCAGTGCCAGGGAGTGTTTTAGGCAAAACAAGGAGCTGATACTCGAGGTCCCTGGCCTTTTAAGTGGTATGAGGAACTGATCTGTGTGATATGGAAGCTAAATCTTGAACGGTTTTTTGAAATATCGTGTGTGCACAACAAGCCGTTGCTGAGACGGTTGCCATGGGAACGTAATTCAGCCAATCACTACTCATCATTTGTCCTCCAGGGACGAGGAGTGTTCGGTTACCAAGGCAATTAGCTAGCGCTTGCCAAGCCAACCGTTCCTTATTAATTGATTTTAATGGAGTGCTTGCTTGAGTGCTTAAGCCTCTTGGCGAGCATTCTCCGAGAAGCTTGGTTACTGAAAATACCCCGACTCTTCCATCATATTGGAACTTTTAAATAAATAAATATAAACATCCAAGCAGACAGTTTGAATTGTACCAGCACACAATGGCCTATTATTATTATTATGATTATTATTACTAGTGTGGGCCCATACATGCGTGCCCGTACGTGCGTGGCCGTATGTGCAAAAAAATAAAATTGTGACGTCAATAGTGATGTCATAGCACCGTGTCCTGTCATTGGTTGGCAAATAAATGGCCGTAACTTGGGAACCGCTTGTCCGATTAATATCAAACCTTTAAAAGGCACATCCTCAGGTGCCCAGCAATATTCCTGGCAAGTTTCAATTAGATCGGACCAGTGGTTTTCGAGAAACAGCGGTCGCAGACACACATACAGACACAGACAGACAGACAGACAGACACACAGAGATTGCTGGAATTATAGATAGATTATTATTTATTTATTTTTAAATTACAATGGCACCTCAAATGTCAATATTCCAATTGCAAATAGTGTTAAAGTTCCATGAACAGCATAAACATCAGAGGCAATGCAAGCCTGGTGTTGGCTAGGTGGTTAGGGTGGCGGGTGGGATCCTCGGGTCCTGAGTTCGAGCCCCGTCGGCCGCTGAATTAATACACCAGGGGGGTTGACTCAGCCTGTCATCCTTCCGAGGTCAGCAAAATGAGAACCAGTTCCAGTGTGTGTACTGGTAGAGGGGCACTGCATCAGCAACACAGTCGCGCTTCAAGAAATGATAGTTTCCCCAGCAGCTAAGCTGTCATACGACCACCACCAGAGGAAACGCATAACGACGAGAAACTGGATGTGCAGAGCAAGTTAAATATGTCTGACTCAATTCAGAGCAGAGACGTGACACCGCAGCACTCTCCACCTCTCACACAAATATGACGAGAGAGTTCATAGAACATGATACCCTGCACAGTGTTTTTTGTATTCCGACAGATAGACCACACGGACACAAGGGACAGGGGTTAGCACGACTCGTGTATTGCAGCCAACCTAGTGGAATCTCAATCCTGGGGGGCCATGTCACATGACCTGTGATCCGCTGGTGTATCACGTGACTGTGCAATCAACATATTTCCCCCTCTGCCCCAAAGGGGATTTCCATTAATGAATGTGTTGGAATCTGTTCAAGTTCCCATCAAATCAACTGAAAAATCACTCATTTTGTTACAAAGTCAGATAGGTATCTTGAGTGACGTCGATTGGACGTTGAGGTGGTTACCTGGTCAGGTCTGGATGATGATGAGGAGGAGCATCAGGCAGGTTAACAGCGTCAAAGTTCAAATGGGGATGACCAGCCTGATGGGACCAAACACATCGTCGGGAACTCCAACGAGAACCATCGAGCATGAAAGTATTTGGATCGCCTTTGTGAACAATACGTTGTGGCTGTGATGGAGATGATGCCAATTTGCGCTTACAAATTGGTAGCTTAGTTCGTTACCCATTCACCTTGGGTCAGGGTAGAGTGTCTACCTCTGCGATATCGGTCTGTGTACTCTTTTACCCGTTGCTGCTTTTCTTGAATAGCACTTGCTAATCCTGTGTTAGCTGTTGATGTCTGGATTGGTTTCAGAGCTACCAGTGGACATCAGAGTTTGCGACCTATCATCATTTCAGCTGGGGTACGCTGTGTTAGAGCATGTGGTGTTGAGCGGTAAGTCTGTAGAATGGTTCGAACTGCATCGTTGAATGTCTTTCCTTCTGTCAATTGAATGGTGAGACTTTCCTTGATCACTCGGTTTAACCTTTCTACTCCCCTGTTGTAATGCGGGTTGTCGCGGGCTGTGCGGCGATGCTCTATGCCGACATGCTACAACAATTCAATCTCATACGAGACAAATTGCGGGCCATTATCGGTGATGATAACTTCGGGCAGTCCCCATCTAGCAAAGAGCTCGCTGAGAAAGTTGATGAGTCGTGGACGTCACAACTGAGGTTGCAAAAATTTTCTAGCCACTTTGAATGCAGGTCATGGACTACAATGATGAGCCTTTGGTTGTTGGGAGCAATGTTTACGTCACCAAAGATGTCGACTTGAATCTGGCTGCATGGTTTCTTTGGCCAAAGTATGGGTTGGAGTGGTGGTTGCATTGATTTTGAAGATTTCTCACTGACTGCACATGCTTGACAGTCCCTGATGTGCACTTCAATACACCAGTCAATACCTGGCCACCACACTGAATCTCGACATCGTTGTTTTGTCTGAACAATGCCTAGATGACCCTCGTGAGCCATATTCAGATCGTCAATGGCCAGCCAGCCAGCCAGCCACCCGAGCCACTAAGCTAGCTGCTAAGCCAAATCAGGCTTTCATGCCTGTTGTTTGTGTCCTTTATGACATCCTTAAAAACAGTAAGTTTCCTGTTTGGAATGATTTTCTACTTTGTTTGACTGCCAGACAGACAGACAGACAGACAGAATAAATATGTATCTCGCTCCTCTCTGCGCATGTGCGGTCCAGAGAAACTCTGGGCCAAGGTACATTAAAACGAAAGACTTGTCTTTCTATTCATGTCCTGATTTGTGTTCAAAATCGAACAATCGATTCAAATATGTTGTTCCTCAGTCATAAACTATCGATCATAAACTGATAAGACGACAGATGGACAGACATGAACCAATTGCTTAACCCCCGCTTTTCGCTTTGCGTGCTCGGGGTAACAACGAAGGCAAATGGTGACATGTAGCGTGTTAATGTAACGTCATCAACAGAACTTTACACACGTCACAATTATTCACAAGGGAGATCTCGCCTATCCTTTTCACAACACCTGTTAGACCACACTTGGAATCTGGGGAATGCACTGTGGCACCTGAGATATAAGACTGATGCAGAGAGGGCTGAAAAGGTACAAAGACGAGCAATCCACTTGGTCACAGAACTTCACCATTTCCCTTAAGAACAGCGACAAGAGCCCCGAAATCTACACTTCCACTACTTCAGAGGATCAAGGGGATGATATGAACACCATCGACAAATGTTTGCACAATAAGCTGAGGGTCCCAAGCAACCACTTATTCTTACCTGCAATAAAACTTAAGGCAGAAATTGTTGAAGCTGGAAGTCTCACTTAATTTAAGAAGAAGCTGGATTGTATGTGAGATATCGACTATTCCTGACCACGAGTCCTTGCGCATGCACAGCAAAGTTTGGGGAAGTTGTACTCAACCTAAATGTACAGACCGGGATGATCACAGGACTACTCCTAAGTTTCCCATACACTGATATGATGTGACGCGATGTGATGCTATGTAACAGAGAGGAGAGTTACTTTTATGTCCCCTACCCAAACTTTTAGTGGGGTGGCTAACCCAAGAATTTCGTTCAGTCCCACATGTTGGATTAAAAGCATGAAACTTGGCACTCACTGAAAATACTGCACTTAAACCGATTTTGAACTTAACAGATACTCGACATTTTTATCCGTTATTTCGCTGATGGATTTAATCAAAAAACAATATGTTGTACTTCACAAACATTCTGCTTGATTCACCATATAATTTTCCCTTGGTTATCTTCCATCTGCTTGGAAGTCAGCTAACATCATCTTCATGAACCATCCTTGCGGCTTATATATGATGTGAGCAAAAATCACTCCCATGTCGCTCCAAAACTCAGTGTTGGGTGCTTTGGTTTGAACCTCCACTTTATACTTTAATAGCAAGGGTATCCGGCATTGCCTGGTCTATATTTGTGGGGGCTTAAAACACTACCTTACACCCACTAAGGAATGGGGTCCCGACACACTTCCCTCCACCCACGATAGAGCGATTTAAAAGAAAAATGAAAATCCCCAAAAAACCAACTTTCTTTTTCAAAAAATTGAAAAGCCTTTTTTGCTTGAAACACTCCCCGGCACTCACTGACAAACTTCTCAAAGTTTGATGAAAATCCATTCAGCCATCTCTGAGAAAAATGGCGACACACACAGACAGATGTGCAAGAGAGAGTAGGAGAAAAAGAGAGAAAAAGAGAGAAATAGAGAGAAAGAAAGGCGATTACAATGTATAAAAACATACTTATCTTTCAGAAAATCGTAATAATGTTCAAACTATTAGGGATAAATCATTAATATTTACACAAACCAAGGCTTTTGAGCAGGCAAGGAGGATGTACTGCAATAATTTTGAAATCTCAAACACATGGAGCGAGTGAGTGAGCACAATAGCAATGAGCAATGATAGCATGGCAAATATTGGTTCACGAGTCAGTAAGTGACCACTATATTCGTTATGGGTGTGTGTCTGTCTGGCTGTCTGTCTGTCTGTCCCGAGCATAGCTCCGTGGGTTTTGATCCGATCCTGATAAAATTTGGGTGGGAGGTTTATATCATGATCTAGTTGTGTTTTCCTGAGAATGGGGGTGCTGCGCCCATTATTGGTGGAGCCACACCCAAAAAACATGTGTTTTTAGGGGGTAGCCGATTTCAAGTTACATCTTCTCCGAGGGGGTTTGTCGAATCTGGCAGGGGTTTCGGTATTTGGTTAGCCCAATGGCACCTGCATAGTCCCACAGAGCTCGATTTTTCATCTTCGTCCCAAGGTCACAAGGTCACGAACTTAGAAAATGTCAAAAAATCAATAAATTGGGCATCGAGCTCCTAGGGGTTTCAACTGTTTCGAATGAAAGTTGGTATGCAAGTAGTGCCCTTCGAGTACTACAACTTTCATCATTTATTTTTTTCCCGATTCCCGCCAATTTTTCCGTGGTGTCCCCTCGAAGGTCAAAAAATAAAAAAGGCGAACCGTGTCCATTGCTCGTGAACCATCGCAGTCTCCGGACTTGTATAATTTGCTATTGATTTAACAGCTGTACAAGGTATGGGACTGTTGATTAGTTATATCTTTTGGTTCAGGTTTTTGGAATATGTGCAGTCGATGATGTGAGCTTATTAGATCAAGACTGGTGATGTGTTGGCGATTGGATGGGAGTACGTTTCGATGACAACTAGACACAATAAGGGACTTTCCAAAGCGAGTTAGAATTGTAATTCTTCTTTATGTGAGCGAGGTTATCAACACAGAGGAGATCAGCATAATATTCCTGGCTCTGGGGGGTGGGGGGGGAGGGGGTGTTTGTGTACATGACTCTTTTAGAGCATTATCCTATTTTTTTTTGTTATATATGCCAAGACCTTCAAAAAAATTTGGGTAACACCTCCAGATCAAGTACGTTTTCTCTGTTGGGTCCATCTTGGATTCGCAGTTGGCTACCAGCAAACTATAATTGAACCAAAATGCCCGTATTGGGTTTAGATGGAATAAATCATTATTAAGCATCCACAAATTATTAATTTTGATATACTTCAATTACTTATGCATTGCTTAACACATTTTAGCATGATTTATTCTCTTAACACTTGGTTCACAGTAGAAAATGACCATATTTTATGTAATTTTAGTCAAAAATAGCTTTCAACTTGAAAGTAGCTCAAAGTTTGATAGTCTCTGAATTACTTAATATTGTAAGTAGAGTTATAAAATTTGGTCAAAAGTTTCATTATTAAGTTCTCTGAGCAATTCAATTTTCATATTATCACAATGGGGCTTTGTGTGATGACCATAGAGCTCATTGTAAACCAAAGTCACCCCTAACCCCAAATGGCCACTTTTGCAGTATTTCATCAAATGATGATATCTCCTTAATTAAATGCCATGGAAAGTTGATTTTTTTATGCTAAATATTGGTTATTGACCCCAAGGAATTCATTGGTAACATTTTTTGTATTTTGTTGCTGATCTAATTCGCATAATCCCAAGATTTTCCTCAAAATGACTGCCAAAATAATGAAAAGTAGACATGATTTAACATTGAAGCTTTACTTAATGGTCTAAAACAGTGATGTGCATATGCTTCAATCCTACAGAGACTATATTGAGACACTCATATTAATTAGATGTAGGGGAACTTGGGGCACAACCACATACCGGGGCAAGGTCAAGTACCAAAAGATTTCCATATTTTATTTCTAGCCATCACACCATGTTTCGAATGATATGGGCTATTCCTCGATAAAGGTAATACTGTGATGACAATGCTGTTCGAGTCCATTTGACCTTGACCCCATTGTTCGAGGCCAACCACCATGTAACCAAAAGATTCCATATTTTATTTCTATCCATCACACCATGTTTCGAATGATATGGGCTATTCCTCGATAAAGGTAATACTGTGATGACAATGCTGGTCGAGTCCATTTGACCTTGACCCCATTGTTCGAGGCCAACCACCATGTAATCAAAAGATTCCATATGTTATTTCCCATTTATTCATAACACATATATGTAACTGAGCCATCAGACCATTTTTGTTAAAAGATAAGGCCATTTATTTTTACAAAGGGAATGCTGTTGATGGTATATTTGACCTTGAATCCTTCACTCAAGGTCAAATATCAGATGACCCAATGATTCCCCATATGTGATTTCCTATTAGTGTATAATACATACCTAAGCCCTCAGACCATTTTAAAGTAAATTACAGGGATATGAAAGTCTATGATGTCATTTTTGGGGATACCTAAGTGAGGTAAACTATGATGTCACAGTGAGGATAACTATGATGTCACTTCCTCTTGGCAACTGGATTTTCAAGAAAAAGAAGAGAAAACAATGCTGCAAATATTCTAGAAAACTATCCAGGTGCATGTATGTATGTTGTAAATTATGTAGTGTGTGTAATAATATTAGTACGAGCGGTGTGTAGCATATGTAATGTAGCATGTAGTTATCTTGAATGCTGGATGAGTGATAATTCAAGAAAATATATCAACAACAAGTCAGGAACATATTGAGCTATTTGGCAGCAATGTGTATGTAACTAATAGTATTGATGTATGTGCACCACTGTATTAATGTTTGTGCATAAACCAGAACTTATTTCAATGTGTAAACATTAAAATTCTTAAATCAATATTGCTTTTGATTTGTTTTAATAGATAGGCTAGAGGGAGTGGAAAGGATATTAAGTTAGAGTTTCATCTTGAATATTGTTCTGCATTCCAAATTTTCAATATTTTGGCAGCAATTTTGGAATTATTAATAAGTAGATCAACTCCAAAAACTCCAAAAATGTAACCAATGAATTTCTTGTGGTCAAAAACCGATATATACATGTAGTATCAAAAATCAACTTCCCATGTCATTTAGTTGAGTAGATATCATCAGATGATGAAATACCATAAAAGTGGCCATTTGGGGGCAGGGATGACTTTGGTTTACAATGAGCTTTTTTCAATATTTTGGCAGCAATTTTGGAATTATGCTAAGTAGATCAACTACAAAAACTACAAAAATTTTATCAATGAATTCCTTGGGGTCAATAACCTATATTTAGTACAAAAAATTAACTTCCCATGCCATTTAGTTGAGTAGATATCATCATTTGATGAAATGCCATAAAAGTGGCCATTTGGGGGGTAGGGGTGACTTTGGTTTACAATGAACTCTATGGTCATCACACATAGCCCCATTGTGATAATACGAAAATTGAATTGCTCAGAGAACTTAATAATGAAACTTTAAGCCAAATTTTATAGCTCTACTTACAATATTAAGTAATTCAGACCATCAAACTTTGAGCTACTTTCAACTTGAAAGCTATTTTTGACTATTTTTGACTAAAATTACATAAAATATGGTCATTTTCTACTGTGAACCAAGTTTTAAGAGAATAAATCATGCTAAAATATGTTAAGCAATGCATAAGTAATTGAAGTAAATCAAAATGAATAATTTATGGATGTTTAATAATGATTTATTCCATATAAACCCAATATGGGCATTTTGGTTCAATTATAGTTTGCTGGTAGCCAAATGTGAATCCAAGATGGACCCTACAGAGAAAACGTACTTGATCTGGAGGTGTTACCCAAACTTTTTTTGAAGGTCTTGTCATATAGAACAAAAAAAATAGGGTGATGCTCTAAAGGAGTCATGTACACAAACACCCCCCCCCCCCACCCAAAAGAGCCTATACTATAATGGGATGTCTCAGGAAATATGATAAAACGGAGGGCTTTTCGCTGTACCGCTCAATGCTTTGTGACTGCTTTGTGGTCAGGCTAGCGCTCCAGACAGGAACACCAAACTCCAGCAGATGTCAAATGTACATGGTGTATATCAGAATGAAGTCTGCAATGGGAACACCATTTCTCTTCAACGAGCACAGGATGTAGAGATGACACGAAGCACACGAGATCATTCATTGAACTTGCGAGTCTCATTTTAGGTCTGATTGAAGAGTAACTCCAAGAAGAGAAAGTGAAGACATTATTTCAAGTGCCGTGTCATTAATACAAATCACGGGAGTAGGGGGGTTAGTATGCAGAAAGCGAACTTGTAGAACTTTACATTTTTGAGGCTTTGGCTGTATAAAATTGTAGTGACTCCACATTGTCATTTAAAATTGTCGTTTTCGGTACACACGTTGACTACAAGCAGAAAGGACATCCAAGTGTGTCTGCAGAGCACCTTCTTATGATTTGGGGGACAATCTCTATGAGCATAAGGTGACCCACATGTTTAACCTCTGCCATCGAAGATGGATGGAGGTTACTGTTTTCATCCCTTTCTGTTTGCTTGTTTGTTTGTGAACAGTATTACGGAAAAACTCCTCGACGGATTTCGACGAAACTTGGTGGGGGGGTTAGGTCTGGTCCAATGATCATGCCATTCGATTTTGGACTTGGTCAAAAATCCAATATGGTCGCTATGGCGGCCAATTTGAAAAAAATATTTGAATTTTTTTTTTTTGCATTTCTACATGTTTTAAGTGATTTCAACCCCCCCCCCCCCCCCAAAAAAAAAAATTGTTAGAGAAAAAAATTTTTGCAACATTTTTTCAACAAAATTTAGATTTCTTTTTTTGGCATTTCTCCATGTTTTAAGTGATTTCCAATCCCCCCCCCACAAAAAAATTTGTTAGAGAAAAAAAAATTTGCAAATTTTTTTTCAACAAAATTTAGATTTTTTTTTTTTTTTTTTTGCATTTCTACATGTTATAAGTGATTTCCAACAAAAAAAAACATGCCAAAATTATAGTTGCGGCTGATTTTGGAACTTCAGGTGGATATACCCAAGTAAAATCAATTTCTGCCTCAAGGAATCGAGTTATGACGAATGAATTGAGTATGTAAAAGTTAAAGGTAAAAGGGAAAGTTGCAAACTATAACTCTGTGAGCACTGTTGACGTCAAATTGAATGAATAGGATATCAGGTTCACTTGAGTGACCTAGCAGTATTGGTGGCAAAGGTTTTGCACTCTACCGAGTGCTCCCCTTCTAGTTCCACCTGTTATCACAAAGCACATCGTCATTGACCATTATCAAAAACATAATGGACCCAAGCTTAGTCCCCTGAGGAACACCACATGCCAGAATCTGGGATGATGATGTGGCACCATTGTAGCACAGTCTGCGAGTAATCAGAAAGAAAGCTGCATATGGTCGTGATGATCGCTGGCTCGATGTCAAGTTGAATCAGCTTACGCACTGCTTTGGTATGGTCTAAGGTCAAATCAAATGGTCAAATCTTTGGTATGATCAAATCTAAGACCTTTTTTAAGTCGATGGCACAGACATTGGTGTCGTGGCGTGGCTTGTCCAAACCTTGGTAATAACATCAAGAAGATTGACTAAGTAGTGGTGGACAGAGCTGCCTTTCATATTGCCAAACTGACGCGGGTCTATCAGATGCTGCTCGATGTCGGCCATTATCCATTCTGCCAAAAAGCCTTCAAACAAGTGATCTACGATGGGCGTAATAGAGATTGGGAAAAGTTGGCTGAAATCAGTAACAGGCACAGATTTCGGTATTGGGCACACTAATGCAATTTTCCAGCAATTTGGAAAATGACCGAAATGAAGACAGTTATTAAAAAGTCTTGCCAGGGGCTCTAGAATCTTGTAGGATAACTTTTTCATGAGCTGTACAGGAACGTCAGTTGGATGACCGGCTTTGGATGCATTCAAGCTGTAGAGGCGATTGTCGACCTCTTGACATTCAATAGTCGGGGGAGGACCAGCCGGAAAGTATGCACTAAGGGCGGACAGGTCGATAGACGATAATTCAGTGCAGATTTGAGCAAAATAGCAAATAAATTCATGTCAATAAGATTTTATAATGTACACTGTACATATGCAACTATATTTAGGGACTTGGATATCCATAAATAAACTGAAAAAGACTACAAATGGACAAAGATAGCAAAATTCCTATATTATTGAATGCTAAAATTCAAGATGGCCAGAAATGATCCAAGATAACTTCCAAAAAAAATGTCAAATATTATTTTTGCTAAATTCAGGCAAAATTTTTTGTCGGCATTGGGAAAAAAACCTCCATGAAATTCCCAAGATATGGCACAACAACATACAGTAGGCTAGCAGTATACTTTCATTATTTTCACCCAAAATGCATCAATATCGGGTTATCCACCCAACGAAACACCGCACTCTCGAAGATGCTGCACACTCTGATTGCACTCCACTAGAATAGATGATTATTTAAGCTCAACACCATTAGGGATCAAATTCCAAGAGTAGGCAGAGGTTATATATTAACAGAAAGCCAACCTACCACCTCGGAGGTAGGACAAATTAAAGAAAAACTGGTAAAGAGACAGAAAAATATCAAAAGGATAAAAATTTAATAAATTAAGTGCAAAACTTACAGGAGGGTCAGTAAACTGGGAAAGAAGAGGTGCAACTAACTTGTAGCATTGAAAAGTTGTTGTTCTGCAGGAGGTTTCATTGTCAGGATAAAAGGATTTTCGAATAATCCTGCAATTTTTTTGAAGTTCTTGAGAAACAATTTTTTTATTCCTGAGAAACACAATTTTGAGATATGTATGCAGCACATGACTGCAGGTAGCATCATTTGCTGGGTGTGCAGTTCCAACCAGATCTGACCTTTAAAAACAAAGTTATTGTTATTCTTTTTTCGTGAGAATTGTTTTTTTATTATTGATATAAAGTTGTAATTCTAAACTGGAGCGAACCACGGTGAAATCGCAAATCCCGACGCTGCCCACCTAAATCAGAGTTGAAAAATGTCAAAAAGTTCCACCAGTAAAGACCCAATGACAAATTTTGAGTTAAATTTTTTCTCCCTCTTTTGACCCTGTGACCCCGAGTCCCCACCACTCGGGCATGAACTGGGGGTCAAATCCCAAAAAAATCGTTCCATATTTCATGTCACACAATGTTGATTGCATATACAAAATTCCATTTTAAAATGTTTAAAAATATGCCCGTAATTGCATTTTTCAGCATTTGTTTCATCCCCTGGGGCATTTTTAGTCCCCTGGGACATTTTTAGTCCCTTGGGACATTTTTCAGCCCCAGGGGATAGGGCCAAAAATGATACTGCTCTTGCTCCTTAATATGTGGTGATCGTAACTTCTAAGTTTGGTGAATTTCTGCTCAACCGTCCCAGAGATAGGGTGATGGACGGACAGACGGACGGATAGACAGAGACGATTACAACATCTGTTGTTTTTTTTTTTGTTCCACTGCCCTCTGTTCCCCCCCCCCCTCTGGACTCCCATTTTGAATGCTGTGACCACAAGTTTATGACCATAAGCTTTTGGTTCGGGCTTGCTAAAGAGGTTGATTGAATCTCAAGCTGCTCCTTCCACCTGAATCAGTGCTTTTCCGAACCGGATCCGTCATGTTTTTCTGTTATATTTTCCTCCCCGTGGACGTTTGTATATTAACAGATTTTTCCATGATATATCGCATCTTGTCGATATCCATTAAATTCGTTTTTTTCATGCATTTTTTTTTTCATGCAGTACTTGGATTCTCACTTTGACATTTTAAATTGGAGATGGAACGGGACGATATGGATAGCAAACCTTCAGCCGCAACTGCAGAGGGCATTGAGAGCTCGCACAGCAGAAAGATCGATGAAAGCAAAAAGGGAAGTGAAACTAGCTATGGATGGAATTGTCAGGAAAGTGGAGGGACCAAGTGCAACCTGCACGTTGACAATGGAGGGGTCAAGAACGACACTGGCATTGACCATAAGGAGAGCGCGGCTGGTGTTTGTGGTTCTGTAGTTGGGAGTCATGGAAGTCCCAACAACTCGATGCTGGGACAGAAAAAGCGCAGACGGCAACGTCCGAAGAATAAGCACCACCGGAAGCCCTACTGCATGCTCACATGGGAGGAAAAGGAACAATTGGCCGAGCATCAGAGTCTGCACACCATTCGCCGCCATGAAGAGATGTTCACTCAAGGGCATCTGGGCGCACCACACAACACCACGCAGTTCCTGATGGAGGAACACTATCTTGGTGAGCCGGACCTGAGCAGATTTCCTGCAGACTTCAATTGCTTGGAGTTGGAGAAGAGATTATGGTTGGACGTAGAGAATGGAAACCTCCAATGTCGCTTGGAAGTTGGAAGTCTGTTTTCAACAGATCTCAAAAATGAAGGTCAAACTGGCCAATAGACTGTTGAGATAAAGGCTGAGCTGGTAAAGAGCCTGACTGGTATGAAGGTGTTGTGGCATTTGGGGGGGGGGGGATGAAGTGGGTGGTAGGGTTGGGATGAAGTTGGTTACAGGGTTGGGGGGGGTATAAAGTTGGTTACAGGGTTGGGTTGGGGGTGTGATTAGGGTTGAGCAGAGGGGATGAAGGGGGTTGGGTGGGTAATGAAGGGGATTGTTAGTTACGAAATGAACTTTAAACACTGACAGCACTTGAGCCCAGGTGTACTGCGTTTTTTTTTTGCAAGCTTGTTTTGCACATGGAGAATTGTTTGCCAACACATAAGATACTTTTGGCAATGCCAAAGTACAATTTCTCTATTTTTGTGCATCCTGTATATGCTTTGGAAAATTGGAATGAGCAATTGCACATTTAAGGTTTTATGGGGCCCAGGATATCCCGACTAAAGTGAACATTAAAATTCCCCTTGTCCAATGATTGGCTTCTTGTGTGTATTACTAATGTTGGGGGTGAACTTCATGCTTCAAAGTAGCTTGTGTTACGCGTTACCTCCCAAGCTCTGATGATGTCTCAAGAGGGAACGTGGCAGAAAGATGCGTTACTGGGATCATTTAAAATAATAGTGAAACTCAACCAATGCAACAGTGAAGAATAAAGTAAATGCATGCATTGAAATTCACTTACACAGCAATGACACCTTCACTGAAGAACAAGGAAATACAAGACAGAGAACGATATGTATGTTTCAGTGCAATCAACACAGTACTCTCAATCCAATAAGCTCACAATCCCCAAACGTGGATGGAGTATGACATCCCAAAGTCCATGCAGGAACCACCACTTACAGAGATGATTGGAGTCTCGTGCCAAACTGAAAGCCCGGAGGGCAAGTGGTGAAGGAGATGGATGCAGTTGAAGATTCACGAGGTGGTTAACGCCGCTGTTACACTGGTCAACTGAAGCAATGTACTGTGGAGATGCAGGTAGAGGGCTGCACTTGGAATAACGAAACCTCAAGGGGATGTGACCAACACACACAACTTCTTCTTCTTCTTCTTCTTCTTCTTCTTCTTCTTTCGGCTGCTCCCGTTCGGGGTCGCCACAGCAGATTATCCGTAAGATCCGCATAGTGATTTGGCACATGTTTTACGCCAGATGCCCTTCCTGACGCAACCCTGGTCGCCTCTTACGACACAGGGATATGGTACACCTATTCTAACCGGGGTATACACCGGCCCAGTACACTGGTACTCATTTTGCCGACCTCAGAAGGATGACAGGCTGAGTCAACCCCCTGCTGTATTAATTCAAGCGGCCAACGGGACTTGAACTCAGGACCTTTTGGATCCCAAGCCGCTGCCCTAACCACTGTGCCAACACCAGGCTATAAGATAATGGCATATCAAGACCCATAATAGTTGCGCTCGATTTCCCACCGAAACACACTTCATGCCAAACCGAACAAGTAGATTTTCTCCCCACTGAGAGGGGACGATGCAGCAAGTATTTCCCTCCAAGGAAGTTCGTGATCCAACCTCAACAGGCATCTGAACTTGGCTCCAACCTCAAGGTAACTGCTCCAAATGATGGTGTCGTTTCATCACCTCGAGAATCCAAAAAGGGTGTGTGCAGCTCTTCGTCTTCCTGTTTATGCCAATTCCGTTTTCCCTCCAAAAGCGTTTTTTTTTCATTTTTATTACCTCTGTCATCTCAATTTTACACACCAATCTTAACAACATTATCACCTTAACTACGAATCCTGAACCTATATTCTAATTAAAACGGCAGAAGTGACAAATCCATAACACTACCCCCCCCCTCCCCTCCAAGGAAGAAAGTTTGAACACACAGTGAAGACTTTCTTTCTATACACTGTATTTTTAACAAGAAAGAATGATACTCACACACAAAAATGGGTTAAAAATCAAGAATATGACAAATCAAGTCCAACAAGTAACCACAACACCCCCCTCCCCCCCAAAAAAAACCTGTATATCAAACATCTCCCAGGTACCACTAAAGTTAATTCGATCTGGACAAAGGATCTGCAACTCCATTGTCTCTGCCCTTTACATGTCTAATTTCCAAGTTTAACTCTTGCAAAGATGAGCTCCATCTCATAGACCTATGATTATAATTTTTCCTTTTTTGAACGAAGGTTAAGGGGTTGTGATCACTGAAGACCTCAGTGAAGAAGAAGTAAGAAAGGTCGTAGTACTCAGATATACCTCATGATGTTGGAGAGCAAGGGTCTCCTTTTCCACAGTGGCATAATTTTGCTGATGTTTTCCAAATTCCTTGGAATGGTAACAAATGGGAAGATCAATGCAATCATCATCCTTCCCGAAGTAGAACTGCACCAGCCCCCACATTTAGCATCAGTGGCCAATTTGAAAGGTTTTTGAAAATTTGGCACTGCAAGGATGGGAGAGTTAGTTAAGATCACTTTTACTTGGTCAAAGGCAGCCTGACACTTGTCATCCCAAACAAATTTGGTCTTTTCCCTCAGAAAATTAGTTCGAGGGGCCACCACATCAGAGAAGTTCCGACCGAATCGGAAGTACCAACCACCAATACCCAAGAACCTCATAAATTCCTTTTTCCCTTTTGGAATTCGGCGATCAATGGCTTCGATCTTCACTGTCACTGGTTGCACGTGACTTTGACCAACTACATGACCAAGGAACACCGCATGTGTTTTTACAAACTCGCTCTTCTCCAGGTTGTGGTCAATCTTGCAGAGGTAAATTTCCTAAAGAAAGTATGGATTTGTGTAACATGATCGTCCCACGTCATGGCATGGATGATGGCATCATCTGGATACGCCTCCACCCCATCAAGGTCCGCAATAAGATTATTAATTAGTCTCTGAAACATAGCGGGACCAATTTTCCAAACCAAAGGGAAGAACCTTGAACTGATAAAACCCATTAAAGGTGCAACGAGGGCTGAAATTTCCTTTGCCCGATCAGTCGGAGGAATCTGCCAATATCCCTTCAGCAAGTGAAATTGTCCTTGCTGATCCCTCATCAAATGACCTAAGTTCTGGTCGAGGTTCCCCAACACTTCAACATTCGTTAACCTAGGACAGGTATGGTCATCACTGCTATGAAATTTCACACTGGCCCTGAACTCCCGTTTCTCTTGCACACAGACTACAGGTACGACAGGTGAGACTGAAGCCATATTTTCCATGGTACTTCTTCAGTCGGTTAACATGATACAGTTGGCTCTACTTGCATCTGTCAAGAATCTTCACCACATAATCCATTTCACTGACCTTGTTTTCAATGGCATATGGAACAACATATCTCGCCTGTAATGGCTGACCGGGAACTGGAAGCAATACTAACACTCGGTCCTCCAGACTGAAATGCCGTATTATATCTGGGAATCCTTGTCACGGCTCTTTTTCATTTTGGCCTGTGCTACTTTCAAGTTCTCTCTCGCTACTTCACAGGCTTGTCCAATCAGTGCCGAACAGTCGATACGTAATCTATCAGTGTTGACTGTGACTCCTCCTGGAACCACTGTTCCTTCACCAGTTTCAACGGTCCTCAAACAGTGTATCCAAAAACAAGTTCACAAACACTGAAGCCCAATGACTCCTGAATTGCCTCCTTTGTAGCAAACAATAAGGGTATCCCCTCATCCCAGTCCTTGCCCCATTCAAAGCGGTAGGTTTTGATCACATTCTTCAATGTCTTTTGAAACCTTTCTAAGGCACCTTGGCTCTCGGGATGGTAAGCACTGGACCTCACTTGCTTCACTCCCAACTAGTGTACAACTTTCTGAAAAAGCTTCGACATTAAGTTGTAAACTTGATCAGACTGAATGACCTCATGTCGGGCAACCAGAGTGAAAATTTATTGAAGGCATTCGCAATAACTGTTGCAATAATTTTCCTTCGAGGTACTGCTTCTGGAAACCAAGTTGAAGCACACATGACAGTCAGCATGTATTGATGTCCAGTCTTAGTATTTAGGTAAAGGACATACACAGTCAATAATTACCCAATTGAAAGGGTTCTCCAAAACCCAGAATAGGTTTTAATGGCATTGAAGGGATCTTCTGTTTATGTTTTCCTCCCATCCAGCATGAGTGACAATATTTACAGAATTCTGCAAAATCGCGTCGCAACCTGGCCAAAAAAAGGTGCGCCACAATTCTCTCACACATCTTGTTCACCCCCAGGTGACCTGCCAAAGGTGTCTCATGCGCCAAACTCAATATCTCCTTCTGGTGCGGGTGTGGCAACACAATTTGGTGATTAACTCTCTGGTTAACTAAGTCACCATCCAGTGACACGAATCCCTCAGAAATGAAAGGTTCATAAGCTTCTTTAACAAGGTCTTTCTCTGGTGCGATAGGTTTGTCAAGGGCACCTTCAGAAGTCATTGCCTTCCAAAAAACTGTTTTCTGCTTTTGTCATTGCATTTGGAGTCAGTGATTTCTCCTTTTCAGGGTGTAACGTTGAGATATCATGTGCCCAGGTTTCTTACAAAAAGCACAAGTTGGCCCGGAGGAAAATCCAGTCGTCTGTCTCCCAGTCGCTCTGTCTTTCGGTCCCCCAGAACCGAAAGAGGCCCACCGGAACTTTCGGCCCCCCCCCCCGGAAGATCTGTCTTTTAGTCAGTAAAGTTTGACGCACCAGAATTCACATTATAATCCTCCCTGGGACGTCTCCATGGGACTTTGTTCTCTAGGCCTGTTTTAAGGTAATTCCCCTGGTTACCTCGAGGTGGGAAGTTAGCTTTGTGAAACATCATTCCGTGTGTCAAGGAATAGTCATCCGCCATTGGTGCTGCATCATACAACTCAGGCACCTTCCGTTCATCCAAATGGATTTTAATGTCAGCGTGAACACGCTGCTTAAATTCTTCCACCAAAATCAATCAATTGTCGTAACTGGTTAGAGTCTCTCCCAATCTGTTTTGAATCACACCACCCATCGCACATTGTTTTTTTTTTTATCTTTCGGGCAAATTCCACATGGGCCTCATTCTCCCGCTTCCTGCCATTCCTGATTTTTTGTCGGTAAGCTTCTGGGATAGTTCATAGGCTTTGAGAATGGCTTTCTTAACTGTCCAATAATGTGCACATTGGTCAAATGGCAAAGCAGAATAGATTTCTTGGGCTTTATCCACAAGAACACTTTCCACGAACATGGTCCATAAATTCTCAGGCCATTCTAACGTGTGTGCCACTTTTTCAAAGTGTAATAATAATTTGTCTACGTCTTTCTCATTAAAAGGTGGAACAAGTCTTATGTGCAAAACAATATGCCAAGAGTTCCAAGTTGTTGTTGAACATGATAAGGATAAAGCTCCTCTCTGTCCTCCCGGTAATTCCATCTCTTTGAGTTTAATTTCCCTCTGATACTCCAATTCCCGTTCCGCTCTCCTTTCCTCTGCTCTTTTCTAATCCCGTTGTAGTTATAGTTCCTTTTCTGCTTTTCTCTCTTCTCGTTGTTGCCTCCTATCTTCTAATTCCAATTATTTTATTGTTTCCTGGCTCCGCATTTTCATTTCCATTTTCCTAAGCTCAGTATTTTCTGTTTCCTCTTGTAACCAATCCAATGCTGCTTCTTCCCATTTTTTCTCTTCAATTAAATGTTCGACAACCCAAGTCTGAATCCCTGTTTTCTTCATATTGTTACGGCTGTGGAAATTCGCAGAACACCATAAAGGATATCCCCAAGATCAGTTATATCACTAAGTTTGTGTTCAGTTAGATTTCCCCTCCGTTGTTTAATGAGAATTATTCGTGTCACCCGGGCTGTGATCTTTGAGTTAGCCGTTTTTCTTTCCTATCGTTATTTTGGACCAACCACAACGCCAACGACCAACCACCTTCTCCACCACGCCACCCAGCAACCACCTTCTCCACGCCACCCACCAACCGCCTTCACCATGCCAACCACCTTCACCACGCCACCCACCAACCACCCTCTCCACGTCAACCACCAACCACCCTCTCCACACCGCCTTCATAATGACATCTCCCCACCATCTCCTAAACCACATCTCCCCCACCCAAATAACATCGCCTCACCTTCCTTCCCGAAGCGACACCATCTTTGCACCAGCCGCGGCGAGTCCCCAGCGAATAGCGTCGCTGCAAACCGACGCGGGGGTTTCGTTGTGAGTGCAAGCGACGGTGATTCCATGCACGTCCGCTCTGTAAAAGCTTCGCCTCGGAAATCGGATCACAGGAGAAAAAGTGGCGGGAGCTGTGGGGGTCGAAGGTCGAAGATCGTCGATGATTTCAAACTCGTCGGCTCGCTCTTGGAGAATCGGATCCAGAGGGTCAGTGATTTTGAACACGTCCGCTCGTTCTCCGAGAAGGGTCAGAGGTCAGAGGTCGGAGGGCGGAGGTCAGATCTCGTCTCACCAGCCTTATAAAAAGGCCGCGCAGAGCGCCAGTTCAACCAGTCTGGAGGGGGTCTGGAGGAAGTCGTAGTCATCGGTGGAGTCTGGAGGCGGTCGGAGAAGTCTGGAGCCGGAAGAACACAGGCGGGGTGAAGTCCAGGGGAGCGGAGGACGCACGAGGCAGAGAGCCTGGCTGAGCCTGCAGTGCCGGGCAGATCTGTGCGTTCGTGTGGGAAGAGCCGGAGAGAGCTCGCCAGCCAGCGCCAAACGGTCTGAGGTGATCAGGCTTCAGGACAGTCTGAGCATCGCAGGGGAACGGACGGGTTCTTACAAAGAGCATCAACTTTGAAAGAGCATCCAAACCCGTTTGTTCCTCTCAGCTGAGGCCCAACACCCGGCCGCCTGGCAAGGCCTGGTCGCAACCGTGGCTATGCTAGCAGCCGTGGGGAAAGAGCGTCGCGGGTCACCCCATCGAAGCATCATGAGGGTGGAGGTAACCTGCCACGGTCTCGTGGGACTCTTTCGGTCCGCCAAGTCCCACGTAATAAAAGCCTATGGGTCCAGTCTGACCCCCTTGTCTCTGAGGGGGTCTTTTCTTGGTTTATTTGTGTGAATGTTGTGGCGCCGTGTCTTGCAAGTAGAACTGTGTAAGTGCTTGTGAATAATAATCATAGACGGTTGTAGTGATTTTACCTTGCTCGTGTCTTGCCCCCTTCCCCCATCATTGCATCCCTTACTGTACGTGTCGTTTTATAAATAAATGTCCTTATGTGAATGTTAACCCGTTCGTCGTGTCCTTTTCCCCCGATTGAACTGCTATCTTGCTCTCGGAATAATAGTGGGCTTTTTAATAGCCAATAAAAGAATCGGGTCCAGCGAGGTCTCGCGATAATACACCGCTCGGTTATCCCAGAACGGAATGAACCGCTTAAGCGGTTCGTGTCCGAGCAGGCCTTGCTGAGGTACCGTCTCTCGGTAGGCTGCCCGCGTGAATACTTAGGTATATTGATTAATTCGGCGATCGACCCTGTCGCGTGCCGGTAGCACATTGACTAGGCCGTGGTGTGCGCATTGAAGCACACCCGTGACTGATTTTCGGCGTTGTTCCGGAAACTCACGACTGAATTGTCCGTCCGGTGGGCGAGACGGCCGCCATTGGCTAAAGCGGCTGTTCGCACGCTGGGCGGGCGGAAGATTCGTAACAATATTGACTCGGACATCTAGGTTACAGTGTCTAGCAAGTGACATAAATTCCGATTTTTTTAACGCCTGGAACTGTGCTTCATTAGGTGACCCCCCCAAATTTTTGAACAACAAGCACCATTGTGACAATTGGTTAATGAAGCCATTACCCTTCACACAAAAATTGTCAAACTTGGGAATGTTATTCAAATACTGTCACAGTTGGAAAGTTCAATCCCAGACAAGCTCCCAATTTCTGTCACGTGTTACCTCCCAAGCTCCGATGACCCAATGACCGCGCGTTTTCGCGTCTCAAGAGGGAACGCGGCAGAAAGATGCATTTGGATCGTTTTAAATAATGGTGAAACTCATCCAATCCAACGGTGAGGAATAAAGTAAATGCAGGCATTGAAATTCACCAACACAGCAATAACTCCCTTACCGAAGATACAAGGAAATACAAGTTCAAGACCGGAAACTATATGTATGTTTTAGTACAATCAACACAGTACTCTCAACCCAACAAACTCACGATCCCCAAACGTGGATGGAGTATGACAAAATGAGTGCCAGCATGCTTGTATCCTTCGATGGAGTGGTGACCCGTCCAAGATTGTGCCCAATAGCCAAGGAGACTGCTTCGGCAGCACCAACGTCCTGCACAGAGTATGGTCCTGATGGATGGATGGAACATCAATGTTACACACATATTGTAACAACAATATCACGTTAACTAAGGACACTGAAAATACATTCTCATGAAAATGGTGGAATCGACAAATCCATAACACTTGTCATCTTTTTTTTTATTTTGTTTTTTTTTTTCTCTGCAAGACTGAGGTGACAGAAGGTATGGACTGATCGTGGGGCAAACAGATGGACTCGAGCAAGGGAATGAATGAGCAGGAAAAAGGGAGAGAAAGGAAGGGTCGAAAGAAGTAAGACGGTTGCGGTAAATTTGGTTAACTGGGGGATGTTTATGGTTTTGCATGGTTAAAGGGAAACCTGCATTTCTTGGGCATTGGAATAAATGAGAGAAGAAAAAAAATTCGTGCGGTTTGTGTGTTATTCATTTCACATTGATTTTTCTTATATATTTGTGTAATTTTGGGCTTATGGTCGAGGTCTTGCAGGACAATTGCATGAGGACCTGGAATATTATTTCATTTCATTTAAATAAAAAAACAAAGACTGGACAAATGAACCACAATATGAGATTTGGACAGATTGCATTTTTCATTGGGGGGGGGGGGAGAGGAAAAAAAAAGGATTGTGTTTGTGCACTGTCTTCCCTTCGTGTGACTGCACATATTTAGACAGACAGCCAAACTCCGGTTAAAAAAAAACGACATGGGAGTTGGGAAATAACCTCCTACCTCCAGTGTTTTATTGAAGTCAAGAAGGCTCGACGTGTTTGATGCAGTGTCTGCCTAACAGCAAGTGCTTGCACGAATATATATATATATATATATATATATATATATATATATATATATATATATATATATATATATATATATATATATTGTTGCGGCCCAGGGTTCGGAGCTCACCACAAAGGGAAGCACTCGAGTTTCTCCCGAACACCCAGTCCTGAGGCCACCGACCACAGATAACTCCATGATCCAACGGGCTGTAGTTCTTACACAGCTGTAATCACTTGACTTGGACTACCAGCCGAGCAGGGCCACGTTTCGATGCTTCCACGATGCCTTCCTATTGGCACGGCAACCCAACTAGAGGCCACGTCCTTGGTGCCGCACCTGGTGATATTCTGACGAGCGGAACAGATAGGTGCAGCACCGGCTAACAGTACAAATCAGGTGTGGAACAACTTCCCGTCGAACCATACTTGTACACTGTGTCAGACCAATGAAGGAAAGGACAACTGAGACATTGTAAATAACAACTATTTATTTACACACACACACACACACACACACACACACACACACACACACACACAC
Source organism: Eptatretus burgeri (assembly GCF_056783735.1). Classification (NCBI taxonomy): domain Eukaryota; kingdom Metazoa; phylum Chordata; class Myxini; order Myxiniformes; family Myxinidae; genus Eptatretus; species Eptatretus burgeri. Next base: position 121,496,589 of record NC_140962.1, on the reverse strand, counting down.
ACACACACAATCATTTAAAAGTGAGTATCTACAGGCAAGAAAGCAAAAGGCACAAAAGAGAAGATTTAACTGTAACACCTCATCTTTCTTCTACAATCTTGTTTACACAAGAGACATGGCCATTATTCAATCCGGGGAAAAGAAAAAACACAAGAACAACTTGAGAACAAAAGAAAGGAAAAGTACGGAGAAAAGAAAAGTTGGGTCGACTCTTTTTTACACCCTTCCCTCACACAGTCCAACGGGGCTGCGCCAGTCCAAATATACTGGGGAATAGGGGGGGGAGGATGGAAAGATGGGCAGTTGAGTGGCGATGTGGTGAGATTGGACATGCAGCCGCGTCTGACATGTATTATATATATATATATATATATATATATATATATATATATATATATATATATATATATATATATATATATATATATATATACATATTTACACATACATACATGTTATATATATATATATATATATATATATATATATATATATATATATATATATATATATATATATATATATATATATATATATATATATATATATATATATATACATATGTAGAAAAACAGGAATATATTCCTGTGTAGGGCTAGTTTAAACAATTTTTCATTCAATCCATGACTCAAACCCAAGACCCTCATCACTTACATGGTGACAGCCCATTGAGCTATTGAGTCTTCGAATATCCTCAGAATTTTCTCACATGAACACTGAAAGCTTTATAATGGCCAATGTCTTATGTCCCTGCTCGGCAGACCCCATTTTTTTAATTGTGTGTGTAGGTGTATTATGATAAACCTCGTATAGAAATTTAATAAACATATGTATTACATGAATAAACATTTGGCTGTACAGAATTAAAAAAATTTCAGAAAGAAGAATTGACTGTCAAAGTTTTTCGTCTTGCATATCATCAGGACACACACAAGAATACCAGATATGCAGACACAAAATAAAACAATTTATTTGCTCAGACATTTGGGGATTAGCTCTTTGGACTGTTTCCAACACGAACATACACATCATGGTGTTGAGGCAGCGAGGAAACTAGAGACCTCCCATTTTAATGGATCAGGTCAGAATAAATGCAGTGTTTGCACAAACTCTTTTTGTTTGCATAGGAGCTCGTGAGTGTATAATTGTGGCTTTAAGAACATGTAAATGTGCTTCAGTTCGAGCATGTTCCAGAATCTGGAACAGACTGCCGACTCCAATTTGTATGCAAACACGAAGACAGCAAGCCAGAAAAGGCCAAAAAAAAAAGGAAAAAAGCCCCGAGGACTGCAAAAAAGACAAAATAAAAATATAAAGTGAAATACAGTACCAACAGATATACACTGCCAACTGGGAGAGTGACAAACGTGTAGGAAGATACAAAAAAAATTGGACAGATTGGGCAAAGACAAACAAGGCTCATTGGAATGGCTAAGAAGAGGTCAGCTCAATTGGAATGGAGAACGAATTATAAATGCCCAAGACCAAGGACACTGAACTGTGTCAGAACTGAACTGAACTGACCCATGAGGCTTTAAGAAAATGGCAGGACTGAGCCAATCAGCCAAGTGTAGATTCTGCAAGGTAGAAACAGAAAGCACGAGCCACCTCCGATTGGGATTAAAAAAAACTCATGTCAGAACAGCTGTACACACAACGGCACAACAAATTATGAGAGTAATTCACTGGTACATCAGCAAAAACTTCAACATCCCAGTCCCAGATAATTCATGGAAACACAAAACAAAAGCAGTCATTGAAAACAAGGGAGTACTGCTCACATACGACCTCATGATCCCATCGAGCGTGACCACAGAAAACAAAGCATTGCGACCAGATATCATACTTAGGTACACAAAAAAAAGAGAAGGAATTGCTAATTGAGCTGTTAATCCATCTATCCATTAGGACCATAATCTGCACAGAGCATTGGTGCTGCCGAAGCAGCCCCCTTGGCTATTGGACACAATCCTGGACAGGTCACCACTCAAACACAGGAAAACCAACATGCTGGCGCGCATTTTGCTGACCATGGAAGGTAGACAGGCAGAGTCAACCCCACCTGGTTTAGTTCAACAGCGAAGAGGGATTTGGAACTCAGGATCCTAGGATCCAAATCCCACCACCCTAACGATTAAGCCAACGCCAGGCATATTGGTGTTAATGCCCGTAATTTTGGACTAAACGATGCAGAAATCAAGAAACTGACCAAATACCAAGACCTCAAGAATGAAGTGAGAAGGTCCTGGAAGCTGAAGAATGCCAAAGTTGTACCAGTGATGGCCGGACCTACAGGAATGATGGCAAAGAACCTCACAGAAATATTAAAAACCATTCCTGGGAATATTATTATAAACAAACTACAGTTCGAAGTTGCTCAGAGCTCAGTGACGATCCTGAAAAGAGCCCTCGGAGCAAAAGTTTGGAACAAAAAACTTCAAATATTGTTCCATGAATCGTGATCCCTCACTGAAACAGAGGTGGATACTTCAAGACGTGGGAGGACCCTCATTTCACCTTGTGAAAACGGCATATGGAGATAACAAACAACGAAACACACACACACACACACACACACACACACACACACTGGAGCATTGCATTTATCATCAAGCGTGTGTTGTCTTAAAGATGTCATAAAAAAAATTTAAAAAATAGTTATGCATATTAATATTTGGATTTATTTTCCCCTTCAGCTGAGTTATGGAATGGAGTTAAGAAACATGTGAGAGTCGAATAAATCTGAGAGAGATCAAAAGAATGTTGCAAAAAGGATGTTAAGTGGACGAGGAGGACCTCAGAAGGATTTGGAGAGCGATTTCATTGGGAGAAAAGGTAGTGTGGCACAAGTTCAAAAAGGCGCACATCCCGATGACAAAAAGTTATTCCATCAGGTGGCAGTGATGTTCCATTTTGTTCATCATCAACACTGTTGGTGAAACACTTTTACACAGCTTCATGGAGTGTGCCGTCCTTCAGTGATGTTATGTTCTCTGTCCAATTTGCCAGCATTAGTTCGTAGATGTGAAAAAAAATCCCATGGTGTCTTTTGCAAAGAGTCGTGTGAGTTGTCACCGCTATCCTGTGACAAGTTCCAAATCCCTGCCCTGACTCTCACCAATCTGCATTTTGGAAGCTGAAGATTATTTATTTATTTTATTTTGCAAAAGCAAAATAAACATCAAATCACATTATTGAAGGGGGTGTTCTGCTCTTTTTTTTGGTTTTACTTCCACGTGATCTGGTGTCGTGTGCGTGTGGGTGAGTACGTGTGTGTGCGCTTGTTGTTTTTGTGTTTCCGGGGCACGAACATGACTGGTTTTGTGTCCGGGTTGGGCTTGATGGAGGTGTTGGTTGTGTGAGCGTTGGGGTTCTTGTTGGGTGTTGTGCACATGTGGATGTCGTGCTTGGGATTGAGTGTTGTTTGCAGCTCACCTTGTCCAGCTGTTCGCACCATCCAGTTTTCACCATTTGCAGAGGTGTGTTTTGTGTGGGTATGTCCACCATCTCTCCAGTTGGACCACCCTCCCGGCTCTTCATGTGCCTGCTTCTAAAATCAACCTGTTTTGTTTGTTGGACATCATGTCGAGGACACGGATCCCATCAAATAGTGGGGCAACTTAGCGTAACAATTGTGCATTTTGTGAGGAAAGCACCAAATTTGGCACACTAGTAGCCTACCATATTATGAACAGATTTGGATATTGGGCCATCTCAATATTTTTGATGGCAGTGGAAAATGACTGCCACAGCCATGAGCGGCTGAATTTGAGATGGGCCAATATCCAAATCTGTTCATAATATGATAGGCTACTCATGTGCCAAATTTGGTGCTTTCCTCACAAAATGCACAATTGTTATGCTATATTTTGCTAAGTTGCCCCACTAAAAGTCAAATTTGTGCTCAGATTTCAGCCAATGAAGTGCTATGGCTGACTGGGTCACCTTTCCAAGCTTAATTATTCTATCCCGTCCATCTAACTGTTGTTTTAAATTCCTTCCACTTTCACCAATGTAGAATTGGTCACACTCTTTGCATGATGAATGGTAAACTACTCCAATTCTACATTGGTGAAACTCGAAGAAATTGAAAACTATAAGTGTTCTAAGTAGAGCACGTACGTCCGCCACACAATGCCTGATCCACCAGAACATATTAGGCCCAACAAATTATTGAAATACCCTGCTATACAGTACTATATTGTTTTTAGCCCCATCTCTCAATGGTGAAGAAGCACTTTAAAAATGATCAAATCCTGATCCGGATTCGGATCTTCACCAAAATGGAATCAATTCGTGCTCTCCGTCAGTATGATGGATACACTGAGACACCATGGTTTGTCGTGCCGTTTTGGTGCCGGTCAATCTTTTAGACATTTTTCCTTAAACGGTGTGGTCAAACGTGCCCTTTATGGGGCAGGGATTCCATCTGTCCCGGAACCCCTTGGTGTAAGACCTTGGCGAAAACACCCGCTGGGATGGCTTGACCATCGTCACGTACAAGAATGAGAAAAGCCTAACCTGGAATTGTACTTGTGTTGACAATTTTGCCAAATCACACTTTTACAATCCAGCTTTCATGGCTCGAGTGGCTGCCACCGATGCGGAAGTGCTGAAAAGTAATAAATACGCCGGCTGATCTATGTCCAACGTCATTAATTATAATTATAACAGCATAATTATGCATCCACTGAAGATAAAAGGCAACTGGTCTGGTTCAAGCTGCGACTGAGCTTGGCTGTCCAGTGGAGAAACGCCATTCGTATTCTGTCTTCGCACGGGAAGAACAAAAGTCCCACATTCATACCTTTTTAAAGTTTGTTTTTTTCGGGGGGTGTGTGGGTTTTACTCACTTAATTTGCTTTTTTTTATCTTTTAAAAACTTCCATTGACTTAATTGGAGGTTTTTTTGTTTTGTTTTTTTTAAGTTCATGAATATTTTTAAAACTTCAATACATATTTTGGTGGGAAACTCCACTTTACACCCCTTTATAAATTACAATAAACAAATTCTTCCTTGTCACACACCCAACGTTTCCAAGTTTCGTCCGAATCCGTCCATAACTTTTTGAGATATTGTGCTATATATATATATATATATATATATATATATATATATATATATATATATATATATATATATATATATATATATATATATATATATATATATATATATATATATATATCGGTTTGGCCCGATCTCTTAATGGTGAAGAATCGCTTATAAAATTATATTAGCCGGATACAGATTCGGATCTTCACCAAAATTGAATCAATTCTTCCTTGTCACACAGCCAACGTTTCCACCAAGTTTCGTCCGAATCTGTTCACAACCTTGTGAAATATAGTGGTATATATCGTTTTTGGCCCAATCTCTCAATGGCGAAGAATCACTTAAAAAAATTCTCGTAGCCGGATCCGGAACCAGATCTTCACCCAAATCTCATCAGTTCGTCGTTTTCACACAACCAACCTGTCCACAAAATTTCATCCGAGTCTGTCTTCAACTTTTTGCGATATCTTGCACACAAATAAACAAACACGAAAACGTTGTGCAGAGCATGATACTTGCAAAATCTATAAAACAAATTTGACCTGAACAATAATTGGTGGTTAAATTCAGTGACCAGATCTGCAAATCCTCTTCAAATTTCAAGTCAATGGGTTGCAAAAGAAGGATTTTAGAAATACCACCTTAGTTGTTCACCTTTGGCCTATGCTGACCTTTTCGTCTAGACTGATCTTAAAAACAATTGGCTGGTTGAATTGAATGACCAGATATGCAAATCCTCTTCAAATTTCAAGTCAATTGGAAGAAAATTAAAGATTTTAGAAATACCACCTTAATTGTTGATCTTGGGCCTATGTTGACCTTTTTGTCAATGTTGACCATAAAATTAATTGGTTAGTTGAATTCATTGACATGAAATATAAATCCTCTTCAAATTTCAAGTCAATCGGACAAAATTTGAGTATTTTAGAAATCTCACCGAAGTTGTTGACCTTTGACCTATGTTGACAGTTTGACCTTTTGACCTCAAAAACAATAATCTTCTTCCATATGACAAACTCTACCATGTGGTGAACTTTCGTGAATATAGGTTTAAAATTGTGACCTGTAGGCGACAAACAGACATACATACAGACAAGCCGGTAGGCGACATGGCTGCTCGCTCTAGATGGAAAGCTGGCCGACGCGACTAGCCGATATTCATGTACAGTACATACTATCAATCAATTTAGCACAATAAATATGATTATCACAGCCCTCTTAGTTTGCGCCCAGAAACCCGCCTTGTGAAATTTCAGGCATGTTTCCAAAGAGACTCTAACAAATGTCAGTCCTGGTAATTCCATTTATCTATTTGCGAAAGATTTTATTTTTTTATATGATGCTGTAAGACATTCTCCTTGGGCACAAAAAAACAGGTCCTTCGGAGGTCCAGTTTTGGAGGTATTGATTTTTTGGTACATTCCACAATAAGTGTACGATGTACGATAAAGTATTTTAGCTGTTGCTAAGCAACGGAGGTGTGCATAGCAACCATTCATTTTTGTGTACATGCTCGCCACATTGCACACATTTCATCCAAGTTTCATCAAAATCAGACTCTTTCTCTTAGAGATATTTGTAATTAACCGTTTCTGAAATGTTCGACATGTACTCGCCCAAAACCTATCTCCTCCGACAAATATTTTTTGTTAGGGCTGCAAATTGGCATGAAGGGAGCAAGATAGATTGCGCACAGAACTCTAAGCTTCGATTTTTCGATTTTTTTTGACCACTTTAAAGGGCCGTTGCTATGCCGTTGCTAGGGCCCAGGGTCCCATATTCGAAAGCACACGATTCCCAGAAATATTGGTCCGACCTAACAAATTTCATTGGAATCGGTTGAGTGGTTTAGCCCCTCGGCTTGACCAAAGCTTCGCGGACAGACAGACAGATGGAAATGTCCAGAATAAGGGTGTTTAAGAGCAGCCAACAGAATATCAAAATGGACTGACCAATATAGTTGAAAAATCTTCGATTTTGCAAGTCACAAGCAGACACACAGACAGACAGACGGGGTAAAAACATAACTTCCTTTCACCTTCGGTGGCAGAGGTAATTCGCACGGACGGGTGCACATGCAACCCAAAACATAATGCCTCCGGTGGCTTCGTTAGACGAGGAATAAAAAATGTCGCCTGAGACAGGGTCTGCCCTTGCGTGTTGATTACTTCAATTAGCAGAGTAGATTTTGTTACTTTTTGGTTGTCACTGAAAAATTATATTTTAAAGGTTGTCCGTCTGTCCACACGTATGTCGGTCAATGATAATTTTCTCTCTTTTCTCTGCAACCACTTATCCGATTGACACAAAAATTTTCACCATAGGTGCAACTACTCATGCAGAATGTTTTAATGATAATTGTGATATTGTAGATCACCTGGTGCGGCAGTCATGTTGGAAAAACAGGAAAAACTTTGGACCTCTGTGTCTCCGAAACCATGACATGGAAAAAATTGAAACTTGGCACATGTGAAGTACTCCCCATCGGAAAAAGTATGATTTTTTTGATGATGTAATCGGTGGCTTCATCATGACGTCATAAATGCATATGTCAAATGCTTTGTCTGATCAGTATGAAAAGTTTTGAGGGTCTACGGCTAAATTGTATGAGTGAAAAAAAGCAAAACCCCCCTTTCATCCCCTTTAAATGGGCGGATCCAGAAGGAGAGCACAACCCCATGAGACTTTACTGTCCTTTAGCATTGTACCAAATTTGGGCCGTATCACTCAGGTAGTTGTGTGGAAGAGATGTTTCAGTGAAAATGAAGGATTCGGCAAGGGGGGCCGTGGCCCCCTTTTGGGGGAGACACAGCCATGAGGAGCACAACTTAATGTTAGGGAATAGTCCTGATGCCTCATGGCGAGTTTGGTCTGTATCTGTCTGGCAGTTTTTGAGAAGATTTTTGAATAAAATGCCAATATTTGGGGTAAAACCCCACTTTTGACCCCTTTATAGGGGGTACATCTGGATGGGGAGTACAAGCCATGAGACCTTCCTGTCCTGATGCATTGTACCAAATTTGGTCCATATTGGTCAGGTGCTTTGTGAGAAGATGTTTTAGTCCAATGTTAATGGATATACATAGTTCTCTGTATGTACGGATGGACGGCCGGACACTGGGACCCATTCTGAGCTTATTTCGGAGAAATAACTTAATTAGTGCAGTTACAGAATTTTTACCTCATGGGACCTCTGATCTTTGACATCTTGACTCCATAATCTAATCAGTTCATCTTTGCATCATTATAAATACTTGTACCAAGTTTGACTTAGATCCCTTCAGCCGTTCTTAAGTTATCGCGATAACGAAAACCTATCCTAGACGGATGGATGGACGGACAACTCGAAAACATAATGCCTCCGGTGACATCGTCAGGGGAGGCATAAAAATTTATAGTATTTTGTGTGACTTGAATTTCTCCACTCTGGAACTACTTTCCAGGCAATGAGCATTCTGCTTCCCACACGACAACACATACATGACAAACCTGGAGATATTTTCATGAAAAGTACCTGTTCTTCATTTAATCAAGCCTCACATTAAGAGATGAAACACCATGTTTGCATTTTTTTTTCACTCTTTGTGTGAGGTTGATTGACAACACAAACAAGGCCACTGGCCTGCCCTTTCAATCTTTTATATATTGCAAGATCTTTCTAACTTCAATGGTTGCAGACACTATGAGCCACTTCATACAGGTTTGCTTTTCACATTTCAAATAAAAAAATATGGAAATGTTTGTTTAAATTCATGTAATGTGAGGCAACCACCAGACTCAGTCCATTTGACGAAAGCTCCTTCTGAGTCTCTCTTCTCCATTATAGCTGTAAACTATTTGATTATCCCTCTATTCCACTGCATTTCTTAACCACAGCTTAAGTAATGTGATTAGTTCCCAAAGGGGAAAACAACTGAAAACAAGCTAAAATGTCACAAGTGTTCAATAACAAAATTCTAATTGTAAATTTCCATGAGGCTGGTTCAGCACTTGAGGAACAAAACTATTTATTTAACTGCAATTATAGCGATATTCATTGTTTAGCAATAAAATGTGAAATTAATGTCACAACGCCATTGCCATGGATGTTGAAACTGACCGTTATCATTTATGTCTGCAAAGGTGTTAGTCATTTGCAAGGAGAGCAATTCCCAGTCATGACCATTTTGCTGCTGCAGTAATGAGGACGTCTTGTGTTTCTTCAACTTGTCGTCATCCCTTCTCATTTCACAGAATCCCTTGGAGACATTTGGACAAACAAAGCAAAGTTCTGTCCTCAATGCCGGACAAATGGTGAAATTGATGGAATTTTAAAACATGCCATTGTGGGTGCAGCACAAAGTGTTGCAGCAATCAAATACCTTTTGTTTTCTTTTTGCTTTTTCTAGAATTCTCCTCCTGTTACATTGAAGAAAAACAAGTATTTTAAAGGATAGCACTGTTTTTCAAATGTATCATTGTAGATTAAATGCTAAAAACAAAAAATAACAATAAAAAGAGCAATCAGAGATTGCAAATCCTCACCAGGACTTCTTTTGAGTGGTGTATTTTTTTATAGGTTTTAAGGTAAATCCAATATGGCTACCAAACCATGTGACCAATGACATCATATGTGTGAACCTTTTGTTCCTCATGGATCGGCGGTCATATGTGTAAAGTTTCGCCTCGATCAGTTCATACTAATTGGATGTGGCGTTCTACATATGCAATTATGATGTCATAATGAGGGCACCTATGATGTCATTAAAAAAATCCCACTCATTCCCCATGAGGAGTACTTGCAATGTGCTAAGTTTAAATTTTTTCCTTGGTGTGGTTTCAGAGATAGAGGTCCACATTTTTTCCGTTTCTCCAATATGGCTGCCACACCACGTGACTTATGACATCATATTTCCCATTAAAACATTATACATGAGTAGTCACACCAATGTTGAAAATTTCGTCTCAATCCAACAAGTGGTTGCAGAGAAAAACATGAATGTTCTGTGCGGACAAACAAACAAACGAACCCAAATGCAATACCTTCTCCGAATCCTTTGGTGAGGGTAAAAATGCAAAAGGATGAAGGGATGTTACTCCAAAAAGGATGTAAACAAGGTAGGGATGGTCACAAGAAATTATCATCCCAACATCTTTCTTTGAATAATGGTTGTCCCGAGAAAAGACAAAGTTATGTCGACAGCACGCACGCGCACGCACACGCACATGCACACGCACACACACACACGTCAGGCCAAATTTACAAAATGCGTTTCGCGAGTGTCATGCTAACACATGCCTGCTAACCCTTAAACATTGACAAAAACAATAATGTATGCACACAGCTAATCACCGTCTAAACAGCAATTGCCTGTCTAAACAGCAATTTACGAAAGGAGATCATTTTTTATGTGCACATCCAAACAGCCAATTAGCCTGTGAAACACCACATGTATCTCCAACATCTGATTTAAAATGATGCACTTGTATGTAATCATAGCACCATGGACAATTGCTGGAGGGGATACAGCACATTGCTCCTCATCGAAGGTTGATCCAGGTTATCTTGCAATAGATTCAGCAGACAGTGAAATGATTCCTTTGAGAGTCTAACTCTGGACAAATTTAATATTGTCATACTTCTCCAGAGAAATTTGATATTGTCATACTTCTTCAGAAGATTGCATCTGTTCTCAAAGATTCTCAATGCATGTCGGCAAACTGCCCTATTCCTATCCTCTTCTGCATCCTATTGAGCTAATCCAAGCACTCCCAACACATCCATGCTATTCACTGTCCCATCTGGAGTAATTCTCTGCAGACGACTGTAACTTCAGTTCCGGCAATCCTTACTGCAGTACATAAACCACAATAGTGTAACCGAGGGTGATTCTAAAGTTAATTTAAACTGCTAGGAAGTATATGGGAGTACAGCTGCAGTTCTAACTCTACCATTTTTGCCTAATGCTTGCTTCAAGGCCTTAAGCACACTCTTAAACATGCCCTGATCAGCATGTAAAACTTTATTTGTTATTTAAACACTTGTGATTAGGTTTTGATCATGCATCAGAAAATCACTCTTCAGTGATTGGTGACTAACTTTGAACAGGTGATAGTGTCTTTTCTAGGGACAACCATTATTCAAAGAAAGATGTTGGGATCGTTTTGTTTCACATGATAAGTTCTCGTGACCATCACGACATTGTTTACATACTTTCTGTTGAAACATCCCTATGTCCTTTTATATTTAAAAAAAAAATGTTCTTATTACTTGTTACTCTATCTTTTGTAGAAATTTGTTTCCATGCTGAAGAATTTCATTGTTATTACCCAGAATTTTTTTTTTTTATTCGAAGGATTCGTGTGGTATTAAACACGAGCAGTTCCACGAGCTTTGTATGTATTAAATGTTTGAGATTTTAAAATAAATCATTTCAAGAAAAAAAAAGATAGCTCCAGGGAACTATACCGCCGAGGTTGTTTGTATTGATCAAATTCTCCTGAAGAGTATTTGGCTGAATCGGGAATAATTTTTTAATAATATTTTTCGTTACCTGATTTGAACGAAACTTGATACTGCACACTACAGGAGAATAGTGAGTAAGGTGGCTCTAAAATTTTTGCACTATCGTGTATCGTTTTGGCTGTATTTCGGGAACATACACACTTACATACATACATACATACATACATACATACATACATATATACAAGATGAGAGAAGATATATATATATATATATATATATATATATATATTTATATATATATATACATACATATACAGTATATATATATATATATATATATATATATATATATATATATATATATATATATATATATATATATATATATGTTACATAACACTCACCCTTACCAGTATTGTTATTTCAATTTATCATGATTTTATATTTATGAATACTGTGTCATTTTTCATGATTTTATTTGGAAGAACACTGCAATGTGTCACATAACCCCACACACGTGAAGCGAACAGTGGAGTTTAGCAATATCCATCCATTTATCTCATAAATTTATGATCGGCATTTTATGATCGAGGAACAGCTTTTTAAAATTGAATGTTATACTTTGAACATGAATCAGCAGACAAGTCCACTGTTTTCCCGTATTTTGGCTCAGAATATGACCCGATTGCGCTTGCGCATTGAGAAATGAGACAGCTATTTTACTGTCTGCCTCTCTGGCAGTGAAACAAAATTGAAAATCATTTCAAACAGGGAACTTCTTGTTTTAAAGGACGTTTATAAAGGACACGAGCAGGCACATCGGACAAATGTGGTGTGTTAGATAGGGTGGTGTAATAGCCACTGAGGAAAAAGAGCGGTATAACTCAATTAAGTTATTTATATGCCTTTAAAATTCATTAAACCTATATTTAAATTGAATAATGTACTTGAAGACTGAAAAATACATATCGCCGAAATAATACTTCCAAGAACCATGCTATGTATCGACATACAGCACATGAGGGCTTGGCATGTGTATCGGGGTGAGGAAGCAGGGTGAAGAAGAGGTCACCGATGTGGCTATGTATGATGTTGATTGATGCTTCGTTCTGTAGTAATCAATAAAGCCTCCATCTCCTAAACGGTGGCTCAACGTTGTCTTATTACAGTGTATAAGGGTGGTTGGTGTGTAAGCTTCTCAGCATGCTCAGCTTCTGGGTTTTTTTAAACAATCTTTAAAATAATCTATGTATTCCTAAAACTCTCATCTTGTATATATGTATGTATGTATGTTCCCGAAATACAGCCAAAACGGTACACGATAGCGCAAAAATTTTAGGGTCACCTCATTCGCCATTCTCCTGTGGTGCGCAGTATCAAGTTTCCTTCAAATTGGGCAACCAAAAAATTATTTAAAAATCAATTCCTGATTCAGTGAAGTACTCTTCGGGAGAATTTGATCAATGTAAACAACCGCAGCAGGATAGTTCGCTGGAGCTATCTTTTTATTATTTTTTTTGAAATGATTTTTTTTTATCAACCGCTGGCACAATGGGAACCCAACGGGTTCACGGGTTGTCTAGTTATTTTATTAAATTGAAGTGCAGGAGGGCCTTGCCGTTCGTGGGTTTCTAATTCGCGGATTCACTCTATCGCAATTAATTTATTGAGACAAGGTTTGCGGATTGTGGTCAATGCACTCGAATAATGGAAGGTTGGCGAACTCTTTTCCACATTTATTCACCTATTCAACAACATCATCATCACCAACATCTCCATCAACTTGTCTTTATCGGTGCCATCATAAACATCGCCATTGCATTATTGGATTAAGTTTATCATCATGATTATAGAAGGTAAGTTTCATGATCTTAACTCGAGAAAATAAACTTTATTTTATGTTTTTAAGGGAGAAAATAAGGCTCGTGTTGGCTTCATGGGTAAGGTGGTTGGTGTCAAAATCTTAGGGTCCTGAGTTTAAGCCCTTGTTGTGCTGTTAACTTGTGTTGACTCAGCCTGTCATCCTTCTGAGATCAGCAAAATGAGTACCAGCTTACTGGGAATGCGGCACTGCATCAGCAGCACAGCCATGCCCCCAGCGGTAATGCAACCAGCAGCCACAGGCTACATACAAAAGAACTTATAATACTTTGTTTTATGTTCTTAATAGCTCGTTAATTCATGAAAATAAACAGCACAAAAACAATCCACAAACATGCCAATTAAAGGTACACTTTCGACAAATATTAAAGTTAAAGTCCCTAACCCTATTTTCCTCATTACCCCCGAAGTTTGCTGATTTGCGGTTCACAGGGATTTTCAAGAACGTAACCCCTGTGAATGGAAAGGGCCTCCTGTATATACTTTAACACTGTGTGGGATGTCGTTTTCGATGACCTCTCCAGTTACAATACCTCCATCGGTGATGGCAAGCACTTAGCCAATGGCGAGCACATAGCCATTGGCATGGATACTAGACTTTGAATATTTGAAGTGATTCTTCACCATTGAGTGATTGGGTTAAAACTGATAAACTGTATTACACGATATTTCAAAACTTTGTGGACAATATGTGGCATGATATTTCAAAGAGTTGTGCACTGATTATGACAAAACGAGGTGGATGAGTTCGGTAGGTGAAGAGAACAAGCCGATTTGATTTTGGTTCAGTTCCAGATCCAGATCCGGCCTATCAGTGGGATTCAATACGTAAACTGTTCAGAGTAACTCAATGGTCGGTAAAGGGATTGGTTTGGAAACCACAATTGTCTTGTGGTGTTGATGTCTGTAATGTGTAAAGAATTGAGTTGTTTTTGGAGAATTAATGCGAATTATAACATGTAAGCAGGCCATGGCAGTATAGCAACACGATCACCATTTTTGCCTTGCAATGTTTGAGAATTGAATGACAACTGAGTAGGAAATGAGATGTTGGATTGTGTGGGTGGGGAAGATATGTGGGTCCGCAGGAATTGGTCAAGCTCTGGAGGAGCGGTGACTGAGGCTCCCCCTGAGGAAATTTGTCCCTGGCAGTTGGTAGTGTCTGAGGCTGCATGAGAGCCTGGATGTGCATGAGGCTGCAAGAGAGTCTGGATGTGTGGAGAAATGGAGACCCGTCAGAGGGAGATCTGATTTGGGCTACCAGTGGTAAGGAAACCCGGGCGGGATGTACAGCAAAAGAGCTGTTTGGCTGTCAGGGACCGAATCGTGGAGGTGGGTTGGGGGTGGGGGGCGATAAAGAAGTCGGAAGTCGGGCCACTAGTTTTTGGACTTTGGACTGTGGACACCACAACTGGAAGTGCCACCACCATTATTGTTGTATGGTACCTTCCTGCTGCCCAGTTGAAGATCACACATGTGTGTTGAGGATCACACATTTAAAGAGCAGGTTTTGGGTCGCTAATGACTTCGCGTGATTCGAAGGTTGTAAGCACATTAATAATCGTTGGGCAATTATTTTCTTCCATTTGAAACTCAAAATATGCTAAAATTAACTTTTCAGTCAAAACTTTTGTCAGTGATCGAAAAACAGTCCGGAAGTTACCAAAGATGCTATGACGTCACGTTCTCCGAAAACTTCGTGAACATTCGTAAACAGCGTGTGAACAATGGCGAGATGCGAATCAGAGAGTGATTTCAGCGGCGATGAAATTGAGTGTTTTCATTCCGATATTGCCGAGGACGAGTCGGAGGATGATGGGAATTTATACTATGGAGCTTCTGGACCTGAGCCATATAAATTTGAGCCATTGCAAGTGCAAGAAAACGGCCTATTTCGTGTGCAAGTGGCAGGACTGACTGCCAGCTCAGGGAGGACGGAAACCTCCCGTGGAGCAGAAGGGCGAAAGCTCGCTTGATCTTGATTTTCAGTACTAATACAGATGGTGAAAGCGTGGCCTCACGATCCTTTTGACTTTTTGGGTTTTAAACAAGAGGTGTCAGAAAGGTTACCACAGGGATAACTGGCTTGTGGCGGCCAAGCGTCAATAGCGACGTCGCTTTTTGATCCTTCGATGTCGGCTCTTCCTATCATTGTGAAGCAGAATTCGCCAAACGTTGGATTGTTCACCCACTAACAGGGGACGTGAGCTCGCAAGAATAAGGTAAGTTTGGTGCAATTTGAGCTTTTATTCATCGAGTTATGAATGTTTAAAGTTGAGGGCGCCTGGCGCGTATGGCCGCGGGCGCCTTGGCTAGATCTAGGCCGTGGCGCTTTTTCCACAAAGATGAGGTTTAAAAATCATTTTTCATCCCAATAAAGGTCATCATTACATGCCTGACTTGTTAAGCTGTCGGATTATGTAAAGATCGTTCGTGGATGGCTGAATATTACAGTTTTATGACTTTGACAAAATAATTTTAAATAATGCCATGAATTCCTGTGGTGAATTGAGATTGATTTCTTCGATCTACGTTGCGGGTTTGTTTTAAAGTCAATTCAAATTCTGTTTTCGGTTTTTGCAATCGCTTAGGATTCTTAACACTCGGTAGTTGTGAAGTTTGTAAAATTCCGATATTTTATAAGGTTTATGTACGATGGCGCGCAGGGCCTAGGACGGCTTGACTAGATGTTAGGCCGCAGCGCTTTTTCCACAAAGATATTGTTTAAAAGTTTAAAAGGCAGCGAAAATTCACCCGTTTTGTTTGTACAAATCTTATCCATTGCCAGCGAATGTTTGATTCCTTCGGGAATCGGTGGGAGCGATTACTCGTTTTCCAGCCATTTTCGCAAAAGATGACGACACACGTACGAGGCATGATGTACAAATATCCAAATAACTTTGTTCTACAATAATTCAAAATAAAAAAGGATAATATAGACAGTTGCAAGGTCAAAAAAAGCAAAAGAACGGCCCGCTCAACTGGACAATTATTCAATGAAAGAATGAGCTTCCGCTTTGTTTTGGAGAACGTCCATATATGGTCACGCGGCTGTTTTTTTCAACAGCCTCGAGAAATAACAACTTCGGAGTTAAATTTCATTAATTGTCCCAATAGTTAGGCAACCACAATAGTTTGCATCGAACTATTTAATGCACATATAATCATATTGATAAATTTTCTTAACATGTTTGGTGACCCGCAACCTGCTCTTTAAGCCATGGTCTTGCAGGGGTGGAATGAATGACTTATGTCGGCTTTATGTGTGCGAGTGAGTGAGGGAAGATTCACTGGATCCACGTCACTAACCTGTACCAGAGAGACAGGGCTCATGGAAATTTGAAATAGGCAAATTTGGATGGCTCCACAGGAAAGGTTGGGAATTGTGGCATCCACCAAGGAACGCAGTCTTTAGAAGGGGGTTGTATATACATTAAGTTATTGATTTCGGTTTTATCCTACATTAGATTTTTGTGTGTTTTCTGACATTTTCTACCTGCCCCAGTAGTTAGGAACGAGTTACCAATAGATTTGCAAATATTTGAATGGTTGTGTTTAAGAGTTGTAGAATGTGAAGGAGAATAGGTAATTTAGCTTTGGCTCGCTTTCCACAGTCCATCCTAATTTATTTCATAGGGTAATTAGGTGTGAGTCGGTAAATGTAAAGCCGGAATGGCAACACCTGAATTGAACCTTGCAGGAGCTATGGTTCTGGAGGAGTGGGGGGGGGGGGTGGGGTCTGTGAACATCTTTATAGTTGTGGAGGAACTCTGGGAAGGGTTCAAAACAGCAAAGCACTTTCCTTGTGTAGGCCTTCTTGTGTTGCTTTGTGCAGCTTCTTCAGCGAGAGGAGTGTGGGAGGTGTCAAATATATATATATATATATATATATATATATATATATATATATATATATATATATATATATATATATATATATATATATATATCGTAATCAATATCATTTGGTGGTTAATTATTCAATAGTTATATCTTAATGAGTGTTAGTATAAGTGTTTCTGAACCCCAATTAGCATCGACCAGAATCAGATGTCTCGTTCGATTCCCTGTCACCTTTTATCCTCATTTCTGTGTCTTTTACCACATCTCACTGGGGTTTATCTTAAATCACCCCATTGTCTATTTCATCACAACTCAACATGGAGGGCACATGTGTGCTTTGTCAAGTCTCAAACACTGGTTTCACAATCATGCCACACAGCAGGGTACCAGAGATATCAGCTCGTGCTCACTCTCAGCCACACAGAAAATTCTCAGACCAGAATCCCCAGGGGGTGGACGCCTAGTCAGTGACTCACAGCCCAGCGTGAATAGCCCCCCAAAGCGCAGGATCCCCAAAGAGCGGCCACTCAGCCGGGATCATTTAGCACACAGTTGGGACACCCCAAAGAGTGAGTGCATAGCCATTGGCACGCCAAATACAGGAAACTGGGATCATCAGGGCAGCTGATGTATATCGTGTGTGTGGGATAAGAGTTAGAACATTAAATGGCTCACAAAGCTTCTCAAAGAAGCCAAAAATACTTGGAGAAGTACCTGAGAGAAAGGTCTTTGCCATTGCCCAACAAAAGACATGGATAACTTTCTCAGCTTGCCTTATGGCAGCTGCTTGTAGTACAAACTCATGACCATGTGGGTTGGTGGAAGGCCCGAGTGGATGAGCATGTGCTACATAAATCCCCGACAGATCGCTACCAGTGAATGGACTGTGTATCTGGATTAGGTGCTTCTGAACACTGATGGTGTTCACACATCTGCTGGAATCCCTCACCCCCTTCCTCCTAACCTTACCCCCTCTCTCCCACCCCCATCCCTCTTTCCGACCCTGACCCCTCTCTCTCTCTCTCTCTCTCTCTCTGACCCTCCCCTCCCCCTATCTCTCTCTCCACTCCTCTATCTCTCTCCCAACCCTCCCCCTGGTCCTCCATCTTTCACCCCTGTTGAGGGGACTGTAGCATGTATGAATCAGATTCGGAGCCAACCAGTGCAATGCAAAGGTTGCTGCATGTACCAGCTGTTGGTTTTGAATGTGCCTGCCCTAGGTCTCAAAGTGTGTGTGTGTGTGTGTGTGTGTGTGTGTGTGTGTGTGTGTGTGTGTGTGTGTGTGTGTGTGTGTGTGTGTGTGTGTGTGTGCACACGCGTTCGTGCATTTGGGAGTTGCTGTTGTTGCCTGCTATCTTCACATGTTGGTGGAGTTCCAGGACGTCAAACAGAGATCTACCAGGACTCAGTGTGTGTGTGTGTGTGTGTGTGTGTGTGTGTGTGTGTGTGTGTGTGTGTGTGTGTGTGTGTGTGTGTGTGTGTGTGTGTGTGTGTGTGTATGTGTGTTTTGTTGATTGGTATCTACATATGTGGGTTTTATTATGTGGAATGGAGTCCTCCCAGGGTGGGTTCAAAGTATCCACCTTCATTTCAGTAAGGGGTCACGATTCATGGACCAAGCTGTGAAGTTTTCTGTTCTCAAAGTTTTGTATCGATGGCTCTCTTCAGGATCGCCGCTGGGCCCCAGACAGCTTCCAACTGTGGTTTGTTTGTAATAATATTCCCAGGGATGGTTTTTAGCTCACCTGTAAAGTAGTTCTGGGGAGCTTATGGGATGGCGCGTCGTCTATACGTCCGTTGTCAAAAAATACTTGCAACTTCTTATTTTTACTTATTTTTGCAACTTATTTTCTATACATACGATTTCAATGAAATTTGATGATAACCTTCATCACCTGTGATGGCATTTAAAAACTACCTGGTCTTAAGGGGTTTACAGAGGGAGTTTACAAGGGTGGGGGTGTTACCCCCCCCCAAGAGGTATTTGCTTTCTTCTCAGAAACGATACACACAATTCCGATGAAACTTCACGACAACCTTCATCACCCATGATGTCCTGACTTTAGAAAAATCGGGCTCCAAGGGGATTTAAGGTAGGTTTGCTCTCAAAACATGTACTTGCTTTCTTTTCTGAAATCACACACACAATTTCGATGAAACTTGACCACAACCTTTATCACCTGTGATGTACCATGGTTTGTTCATGGCATTATAAACACAATGCAAAGGTATTTACTTTCTTCTTCATTATACATTTTGTGGGTCATCCATGCCTCCAAGTGGTTGCCTGGTTATCTTATCCAACCACTACCAGGTGAGCACCCAGGGGTACTGCCCCTTTGTTTAATATCTCTGTGAGTTTTTTTGTCATCATTCCTGTAGCTCCAGCTATCACTGTTACAACTTTGGCATTCCTCAGCTTCCAGGATCTTCTCACTTCATTCTTGAGGTCTTGGTGTTTGGTCAATTTCTTGATTTCTGCATCGTTTCGTCCAAAATCACTGTTATTAACACCTCATTCAGCAATGCCTTCTTATCTTTTTTTGTACCTAAGTATGATATGTGGCCGCAACGCTTTGTTTTCGATGTTCACGCTCGATGGGATCATTAGGTCATGCGTAAGTGGTAGGTACTTCGATGCTTTTGGTTCATGTTCCCACAAATTTTCTGGAACTGGGATATCAAAGTTTTTGCAGATGTGCCAACGGATTACATTATAAACTCTGTTGTGTCATTTGTCCAGCTGTTCTGACATGAGTTGTTTTTTGTGTGTGTGTGTTCAGTCATGAAGCATCACATATCATTCCCTTTACTAATCCCAACTACACCCCTCACCTTTCTCTCTTGTTTTTTTTTTTTTTTTTTTTTTTTTCTCTCTCTCTCTCTCTCTCTCTCTCTCTCTCTCTCTCTCTCTCTCTCTCTCTCTCTCTCTCTCTCTCTCTCTCTCTCTCTCTCTCTCTCTCTCTCTCTCTCTCTCTCTCTCTCTCTCTCTCTCTCTCTCTCTCTCTCTCTCTCTCTCTCTCTCTCTCTCTCTCTCTCTCTCTCTCTCTCTCTCTCTCTCTCTCTCTCTCTCTCTCTCTCTCTCTCTCTCTCTCTCTCTCTCTCTCTCTCTCTCTCTCTCTCTCTCTCTCTCTCTCTCTCAACCCCCCCCTTAACACCCCCATCAGCGAAGCGACGTATTGTATTTTCTTGTTAGTATATGTATGTATATATTTATATATATATATATATATATATATATATATATATATTTTGTTGCGATCCGGGGTGGCGGGATTCTCACCCGGTCCTAGGCACCACCCTCACCAACACCATCTCCGGGGTTTATAATGCCGGCCGGCTCAGCACAGGCCTCGGGTCACGCGCCTTCAATCGCGATACCAACGTAATCCTTGTACCTTGCCAGTTGGGGAAATAGAACCCCTGGTTATAGACTGGTTTTGTCAGAGACCGAGCGGAGTCTACCAGTCTGTAACGACTTTGGTTTTATCTGCCAATCGAACGGATCATTCCTCGACGCGACACAAATTAATCCACAGCAGCAACCTCATACGAATTAACCAGATTTATTGGGAAACATCGGGGATCACAACACAAGCAATAAGCACGACAGTGTTTTTATTAACAATCCTCAACCCGTTCTTATCTGGGGAACCATGGTCTACAGGTTTCGAGGGGGTCGCTACCGAAATATGCCTTAGACAACGTGCAGACAAAGACAGATAGACAAACAGCATGCATGCAAGGCAAGACAGAGTACTTGGTGATGTCTCATGGACGAGAGGACAGTGTCAAAAGCACGAATGTCGCTCGCAACAAGCGAATGTCCACGGATTCGAACTCCCGCTCGAACATGCCACGTGGTGAAATGGAGCTCGTACTCTTGCTCCCTCAAGGCACTGCACGTGCACGCTCTCCTCAGCGCGTTCCGGCCCCGCGCAATGTCGACGACACAAGTCCGCCAGATCAACGATGGGCCCCAGCCGATCTCTCTCCAGGGTTCAGCATACAAATCCAGGCCTGGCCCGTTCACCAGACAAGGCCCCCAACTCGAGGTGCCAAGCTCCACAGGCGCATTGACAACGTGTCGAGCCAAGGTGTGAGCAGGGACCGTCAGAGGCTCCCACGTGTCCTCTCCTGCCTTCCCGCCTCGAAGCCCGAATTCCCAACTCCGTTTCTCTCTTCGAAGCGACTCTGAGCACGCCTCGAGAACCCGACTGTTCTTCACACACAGCACTCCTTCTCACGAAGCCTTCGTTCGCTCCTTCGACACACGAGGTCACCTTCTCTCAGCGACTGCCATCTTCCAAACTGAGAACTCCTTTTTGGCGCTCGTGGCCTCCGAAACCCGAGCACCCTCGAGACCGACGATCATCCAAACTGAAATCCTTTTCTCTTACAGTTTCTCCTTTTTCCGCTCGCTTCAAAACACGAGCACACCTCGCTCTCCGAAGCCGACAAGACTCCTCCCCTTAGCTCCACCTCCTCCCCTTGGCCACACCCTCCCAGCCGACTGGGCGGAGCCTATCGTCCATGGAGGGGAGGAAGAAGAAGGGGCCCTTGTTCCACCACCACCACCGCTCAGACAACAAAAACCGCCTTTTACATCTCCCGACACATGTTACGTCCATTTTACCACACAACCTAGCTATGCGTGCATTTAATGGGGGATCTGAGCTAATCCTATACTTAGTAGTCCCATAAGGGCCATTTCTGGAACAATATATATATATATATATATATATATATATATATATACACGTACGTGTGTGTGTGTGTGTGTGTGTGTGTGTGTGTGTGTGTGTGTGTGTGTGTGTGTGTGTGTGTGTGTGTGTTGAGTCTGAATGGGATGCAGTGAAGAAAAGACCAATGGAGGTGTAACCACAAAATCCACAGGACATGTGGAGTGTGTAGCCTCTGTCCCACAGCTAGAGTTAGAGTTAGGGATGAGTGTGTGCCCAGGAGCTGCAGAGGCTGATAGGGTGGAGTGCCTGCAAGCCCAGGAGGAACAGATGGTGGACAGCACCGGGTGCGGTGACATGTTGGAGAGGTGTGAATCTCTGAAGGAGCAGGTGGTCTCCACCAGGTACGCCAATCAGTCAACAGGTCACTGCACCTAGTGCTGCCAATCGGTCAGCACCGGGTGCGGTGACATGTTGGAGAGGTGTGAATGTCTGGAGGAGGTGTTCTCCACCAGGTACATGGCTGCACACACGAATTGTGCAGAGCAGAAGACTAGGCAGGTGGGGAACATCTGGGTGGAGGCTCCTCCCAATGGGGTGTGTGTGAGTGTGTGCTCCTGCTATGTGAGTGAGTTCTATGTTGTGGACACTGCGCTTATGGCTGTGCGGCAGAAAGAAAGAGAATTTCCGCCAGCTAGATGGGTAAAGACTGACAGGTTACATTATAGGCTGGGTAGAAACTCACAGAGGTGGAGACTGTTGATCCTGGCTTGCTTACGAGAACAGAGAAGGAAAGGTGGTGGCCGATTCTGGCACCTACACCCATCCCAGGCACGGCAAAGACCAACGGGGAAAAGAAGGGGTTGCATATGGTTCTGACCGACCTATTGGCCTTGGAAAAAAGGTGGGTTTCCAAACATGTTGGCTCCACGAGCCTTGGAAGGACGGCGGGGGCCATTATGGGCATTGGGATTGCGCCCAGGGCCCAATGGGGAGCAGCAACAGCACTAGAGGAGCCAAGAGCAAGGCTTCACGAAATTGATCCTTGCTTTGGGAGCAAGACTTCGGGAAAGTCTTTCGGGAAAAAAGGTTTCGGGAAAGTAGGTTTCATAGGTAGCAGCAGCAATGGACTAGCAGGTGTTGAAAAGTGGAGTGGGGTATAGAACCATTTAAACTGCACATTTCAAAGAGGTTTACCGATTGGCGTTTTCATAAATTTGAAAAATATGTGATATTTTATGGTTGAGAAAGTTGCATTTGGGATGAATTGTTCTTTGATGAATTTGATGACTTATAGGATTCGAGTGTATCTTTCTCCTCCTCCCTTTTCTTGCTCTGGCAGATTTTGGACGAGTGAAGAATGTGTAAAAAAGAAAATAAAGTGCTAGTGTGTGAGCATGAAAATATTTGAATGAGGAGCAAAATGTTAGGTGTGTTGGGTGCGGGAGTGCGTGTGTGAAGAGTTGTGTAAGAAAAAACGCCTTGACCGGAGGGAGCCTCCAGTTAGTATCGGTGAGATAGAGGGGCTCGGGATTTTGGAAAATGGAAGGTGCAAAGATGCTGGTCATTGGGAATGGCAAATTGGCAATGTGATTTAGAGAATTGGATGTAAACCTGTAGTTTGTTGGTTTGGAGTGTGGCCCAAGATTTAGAAGGAGAGTGAAAGTATTGAAAACACCTAGCGTTGGGGACTCCTGAGTGGCTGAGACGTCAAGATGCGAATTAATTAGGATAGAAGACAAGTGCACCCAGAAAGAGAGCCTGTGACGTGTGAGTGCCAAGAAGGCCCTCTGGGTGCCTGTACAAGTCCCACGGTGGGAGCCAAGGAAAGCTCCACACTTAGTTAGGGAGCACAGGAGAGATACCTCAGGTTAGCCCCAAGGTTTCGGGTGCTATAGTTAGATAGAGCCAGGCAAGTGAGATAGAGCCTGTGTTGGCGCTACACTCACAAGCCCGCTAATTGTGCCAGAGCACAAAGTTGGAGAAAAGAATGAGAGTCATGGCCAAAATTTCATAGAATGCGACCAACAAGCTGAGCAGAGGGTAAATTGGTCATTAGGACCCCTCTCGTCAGGATTAAAAGTAAACTGAAAATATATTTTGATTCAATATTAGGGTTTAGATTAGATGCTATCCTCTGTACCATACAATGTATACCAACCACTGGGAAGGATAAAATAGAGTAATTTAGTATTTGACAGCACCCATTGAGTCCCATATTGTTCGACCAGTGTAGGTGCCACTCAGTCACCCTCTCGAATAACGAGCCGAGTCGGGTTGTCGGGCTCCACCACATCAGCAAGCACGCTTTCCAGCTGCACTATCTTTTTCGCCCTGGAAGAAATTAGAAATTAGGTTAGAGCTGGCTGTCCTCCACCCTACTGCCAGACCTCCTGCCAGCATTTCCAGCCAGCCAGCCTTTTTAGACCAGCCTGTTGCCATTTGCCTGTAAGAATAAACATACTGTACGACTGGTCTCTGACTTTTACATGCTGGCCCCATGACCAATGAGTCCTGCTTGTCATGAATTTGTGCCCCCCCCCTCCCTCTCCATGAACGATGAACTTATTGGTTGCTGGGCAATTTTTAACAGAGAAAATGCTAATCCTCATTGCATTTTAGAAATTCCGGTGAGGATTCTGCTCGACAGAATAGGCACGTAAGTGCATTCATTATACTTTGAGTTTTGCCTTGCTTCTAAGCTGTCGATCCTGGGTTTGAATCCCGACCCAGTGGTGATCTGTCATCCCGGTGTTTCACAGGCAGGGTCATTCATCAATGTGTGTACCATCTCTCGGATGGACGTGTAACTGGGCACCCAGTCTCCCAGCATTAGTTGGTGGACATTAAAGATCCCACGGTGTCCTTCGCGAAGCGTGGGTAAGCCATCGCCGGCACCCTGGACAATTTCTAAATTCCTATTCTAACGACTGCTGGGAAGGTAGGTTATGGCAAACCATCCAGCAATAACCACAGCCAAGAAACTGCTTCGACGGCATCGATAAAAGTCATTGGCTCAGATAAAACGAAATGCTGGAGAACTAAAGCCCCTGTAATAGATATCAATCAGACAATTTGGGTAGCAGCGGGTTATCAGGCAAACAGCGTGTGATTATTTAGCGGAGTAATGATGTTTGTTTTCATGTGATCCGGGCCCCTAGCGTGGCAAGTAATTGCTCTGTTTGCCGCTTGTTTTCTCGGTCATGCAATGCCTCGAAGGAGACAAAAGCATTCGTCTTGTACTCACTAAACTTTGTCTTTCATGAATGTTTTAAGATGTCCTGTACGTTACAATTACAACCGATGCTCTTCATGCTCTTCGTGTGGAACAACAACAATGAGGAAAATAGTTTAATTGTTCCACCCTCTAGACTGTGGTTTCCCACGGACAAGGGTGAATAAAGTAGGTCTACAGCATTTTCCAGCCAGAAAAAGAAAGATAAAACCTCCCTTGTGTAAACTTGTCTGATACTGCTCTCGTAAACGCATGCAGACAACAACAGGGGGACTCCGGTCAATGTCACTTGAGAGGAAACATTAAAAATAACGGTTCTTGAGGCCAATATGAGATTCATTAAATGGATATCATGAGAATATACTTTCAGAAAAATACATCAGTCTTGAAAACTTCCATCATTCGCATGAAGGTGATGCACTATCTGGTGCTGCAGTGTCATGCAATGCATCCTTTTCGATTAGCTCTTATAGTTCTTTGTGTTGGAGAAAGAAAGGCCGATTAAATGTCTTGTCACCCCACGCACGCAAAGCGGTGACCGGGGTGATGCGTTAGGTTCATGTCCAGCCGTCCTCCGTCTGTGTTATCAGTTGATGATAAATCGAATGTTATATTTTGAACATGAATAGGAAGACGTCTTTAGTTTTAACGCACTTTGTCATTGAATTCTTCCCGATCACACATGTGCAGAGAGCAGTGAGATATACATTTTTTTTTTTAAGTGTGTCTGCCTGCCTGGCAATCAAACAAATTGGAAAATCATTCCAAACTGGAAACTTACTGTTTTTAAGGACGTCATAAAGGACACAAACAACGGGCATGAAGAACTAATGTGATGTGTTAAATAGAGAGGGTGGTGTGATAGACACTGGGGAAATGACAGTAAAACCCGGAATTTTTATTTTTTCATTTAAACGCCTTTAAATCCCTTGAAATAAATTATTAAAATTGAATTATATACTTGAAGACTGTACTTCAAAGAACCGCGTTATATTTCGATATACAGTATATAGCATGAGAGGGCATGCTATGTGGGTCAGGTTAAAGAAGATTCCATCGTAATGGGCAAGTGCAATCATCTCCATCAACTAATCTTTAACATCACCATCATCAACATCGCCGTCGCATTATTGGATCAAGTTTGTCGTCATTATTATTAAAGGTAAATTTCATGATCTTAATAACTCAAGAAAATAAACTTTATTTTATGTTCTTCACACAGGAAAGTAAGCCTGGCGTTGGCTCAATGGTTAACGTGGCCGGCTGAAACCTGAATCCTATATAGGTTACTCCTGATGACTGCATCTTTGCTCATTACTTCTTCGGGTTCCTTCTTGGTCTTCTGTTTAATTAAGACCTTAGGGTCATGAGTTCAGCCCCTGTCAATACGTTAAATAACACCAGGTAGGTTGACTCAGCCTGTCACTCATCCGAGGACGGCAAAATGAATACCAGCTTAATGGAAACATGGGGCACTGCATCAACAGTACAGCCACATTCCGAGCAAAGATGCAACCAGCAGCCGCAGGCTGCATATGAAATAATAATTAGAACTCAAGAAAAGAAAGTTTACTTTACATTCCTAATACAGGAATATAAACTATATATTATGTTGTTGATACAGAAAAATAATGCTTCATGTTATGTTCTTAATACAGGTAAACAATGCTGTTATATTTGTGAGGATAGATGGAGGAACTTCAGAGTAAAGGTTAGATTGTATAGAGTAGCATGGCCCAAAGACAAGCAGGAGACATGTTGTTGAAACTTAAGTAGGGAAACTGTCAGCTGAAGTTGCTACGTGTCACCACATGGGGGGGGCGGTGCTGTGCTAATTAGGTATGGATGAAGGCTAATTTCTCCCTGTATGTGATTATCCCCTGTGACCTTTTCCTATGTTTTTGCATTTACAAGAGCGGCAATGAAAAAAAAAATCACGTCCTTACAACGACCACAACCGGGCCGAATGTGCCAAACAGGCGAAAACCCCGCCTCCAGTTATGACAACTAGTAAACCATGCCCCTGGGGTGTATGATGGATGGGAGTGATGTCGAGAGGATCAGAGGGAGAGAAGAGACGAGGATTGAGGCAGAATCGGCGGTCGGGCCACAAACAGCAGCGTGAAGGGAGGTTCTGTGAGGAAAGCGATTGACACAGAGGCTCTGGCTGGCCACCCTTGACTCGAAGGAAAAAGCAATGTGAATCCTGGTGTTTGTTTGTGTGAATTTGCATGCGTGATGGAGCAAGACGCTAGCCATTGACTGTTTGGCTGGGTCGTGCGAGACCGCGCCTCAGAGCCTCGTGTTGTGCCATCGGGAAAGCAGGCGGCGTCATTTTGCAGAGGAGCGGCGTCGACAAGTGCCATCGTGAAATGAAGCTGCACAGCAGTTTCTGAGTCCTGGTGTTGAATATCCTCGCCCGAATTGCCTCCTGTACGTTTCCCGCATAGAGAGCGACTTGGCGCCATTTTGCGGGTTTCCCGAGCAGGACGATGCGGTTCTATCGTCAAGTTCAAAAAGATCACTGCTGGACTCGAAGCTAAGTGCCAGAATAAAAGAGGGATTTTCCTTTTTTTAATCTTTCCCCTTGTCCGTTTTTTGTAACTATGTGTGGAGGCGCCTCAAATAGGAATTTGGGTTACTCATGTTTCATTATTTCCATTATAAATATTTCATTTTATGTTCATTAAACCCCTATTATGAAATATTCCGTGTGTCTGTCTATTAAATAGCTGTGGCTGTATGGACGTGTGGCTCATTTTCCTGATGCTGATCCTGCTCACCAGATTCTCTCAGGGAGGGAGCCTCGTGAGTGGAGTAGGCCAATGGGCCGACCACATTCCTCGTGGTTGCAGCAGGTTGATGGGCATCAAGGACATGGGGATGGGCCAGGAATCTGCCTGGTGGATGGCCACATGGAGGCCCCTAGAGTACCGGCAGAAAGTGGTAGCAGCGACGTGCTGCTCCGGCGCATGCTGCCATACCTGACCTGACCTGACACTCTCCGTTAGTTCAGCAATTTCATCAGACATTTTCAGGCATCCATATGATAAGGCACTTTATGCCCAACCCCCCCCCCCCTCCAGCCTCTCCTGACAAAAGGCAGGAGAGGAAATTGACCCCCGTGTATCCCCGCTCCAGCATCCCAGACAATGAGGAGTGGCTGAAGGAGACAACCTTCTCCAATAAAAAGGAGGCCATCACAAGGGGATCTGATAAAGATGTTAAGATAATGAATCATACAGACAAAATAAGTGCAGAAGAGTTTTTCAGCAAAATGGATAGTGAAAGGACCAAGGACCATAGCCTGAGAGTAAAGAAGAGGAGAGTTAAGATGGTAGTAATGCAGGGGTCTTTCACTCAGAGAGTAGTTCTGATTGATGCATGGCATAGTCTCCCTAAAAAAGGGTCGTGGCAGCAGAAACAGTAGTTAAGTTTAAATTTTGAGTTGGATAGCAACCGTGAAGCATTGGGAATAGAGTAGTGCATGGATATCGACAGGGATGGTAGGTAGCTGAGGTATGGATGGGTGATTGTATACCTGTGTCATGGTACGTGTTGTCTGTGTTTGTTCATTCCTCACCCAATAACCATGTCCACTGCCCTCCCCTAACCCCTCCCCTCACCTCAAAATAAATATAAAAATACACATATTATTTGATACTTTTAAATAATAAAAAGGACCACTGGACCTGCAGCTTATCTGTGCCCTGGCCAAATATTGTAAACGAAAGTTGGTACTATTCTGACTGGTGGGTGTGGAGAAGAAGATTTTTGAAGGAATTTACGTGAATTTCCCAAAAACTGATTAAGTCCGCCATTTTGACGCTTTGGGTCAAGTGATCGGCATGACTTCCACAATTCAACATCCCTACCTTGGCTTAATGTTGCAATTCAATTTTGGTAACATTCTGACTGTTGGGTCTGGAGAAGAAGCGTTTTGAAGGGATTTTCATGATTTTCTCAAAAATTGACCAAGTTGGCCATTTTGACACACTTCCAGTCATGTGATCGGCATGACTTCAGAAAGTTAACATCCATACACTGGCCTAATGTTGTAACCCAAATTTGGTAACTTTGTGACTGGTGGGCCTGGAGAAGAAGATTTTTGAAGGAATTTATGTAATTTTCTCAAAAATTTACAAAGTCGGCCATTTTGAACTACTTCAAATCAAATTACCGGAATGAGCTTTGCAATCCCTGTTACCAGTCAGGAGAGGAACGTTGCTGCCAAATTTCAGCTGGATCGCCCAGCGGTTTGGCCAGAGAAGTCAAAATAGGAGACAGATGTATGGTGCATGATGACAATACCTTAACTGGAATTTCAATCCAGATAAGCTCAATATATTTTCGTTATTTACTAGATGGCCCATTGCAGCGAAACCTTGCAAACCTCGTCCCTTTGTATGTACTCAGCAACTCTTCTCCCATTCCACTCTACCTATTCACACTTCGAAGACCTCAAAGCCTTCATCCACTCCCACTTATTAGCTTATCTGTAATTTAAATTACAGATGAGGTATTGTCATTGTGCACCATCCGTCCATGCATCCGTCTCCTATTTTGACTTATCCGGCCAAACTGCTGGGCCGATTCAGATGAAATTTGGCAGCAACGTTCCTCGTCTGACCAGTGTGACCACTCCTTGGCTTTTTAACAAGATCTTGGCTATTCGTTGTTCACCTTGGCGTCTTGGTTTTCTATAGGTTTTCTTGGCGTATAGGTTTTCTATTATCATCGCTTTTCCGAAACCTTGTGAATTCTTGGCTTTTTTCATTGGTTCACCTTGGCATTTATGAAAATGAGCTGTGGTCACACTGCATCTGACTGGTAACAGGAATTGCAAAGCTCGTTCTGGTCATATCACTTTAAGTGTATCAAAATAACCGACTTAGTAAATTCCTTCAAAAATCTCCATACCCCTCTGTCAAAATGCTCCCAAATTCGGGTTACAACATTAGGACAGGGTCTTCATGTTAAATTGCAGAGGCTATGCCAATCACATGATTAAAAGTGTGTCAAAATGGCGTTCGTCCAAATTCCTTCCAAAATTTTCTTCTCCAGACCCACCAGTAAGAATGCGATAAAATTTGAGTTACAACATTAGGCCAGGGTAGGGATGTTAATTTGTGGAGGCCGTGCTGATCATGTGACCGGAAGTGTGTCAAAATGGCATTCCCACAAATTCATTCCAAAATCTTCTCCTGATCCACCAGTCAGGATGCTCCCAAATTTTCATTGCAACATTTGGCTAGGTTTGGGATGGTAATTATATTGTGGATGTCATGCCGATGACATGACCGGAAGTGTGTCAAAATGGCCGACTTAGTCAACTTTTCGGAAAATCGCATTAATTCCTTTAGAAATCTTCTTCTACAGACCCACCAGTCAGAATGCCACCAAATTTGGTTTACAACATTAGGCCATGGCCCAGATAAGCTACAGGTCCAATGGTCCTATTTTTTTTTTTGTCTGATCCTTCTGTCTTATTTAAATCATTAAAACATCTGTTCAATCCAATCACCCACTTCCCTCAACCCCTTCATCCACTTTCACTTATATTCCTTCTCTCACGACCTTTTCTACTTCTTCATGCTTCACCCCTGAGCACTAGCTACAGTTTTAAGCAAATATGGTTCAGTGGTGCAGTAGTGCGTACAAGTCAAACAAACAAATAAACCTCGAATGATCATGATAATTTCTAATGTCTTTGGTTTTCATAGGCTGGAAAGATGGCTTAGGCCCTGGAGCTATGCACACTCACCTCTAAGGTGTCGAGCCTGGGTTTGAATCTCAGCCAGGCTATAAGCTGTCATCTTGGTATTTCACAGGCAGGGTGATTCATCAATGTGTGTGCTGGCATTAGTTGGTGGACGTTAAAGATCCCACGGTGTACTTCGCGAAGAGTAGGTGAGCTATCTTCGGAACCATGAACAAATTCCAAATTCCTGCCCGAACTACAGCTTGGAAGGCACTGACAAACCACCCAGCATAACTCTTTCCAACAAACGACTTCAGCAGAGCATATAGCACATCATAATCAGAAATGGTTTGCTTGCAGACAATTGGTTATACAGCACAGTATTGCATTTTGATTTGTAAAACCCCCTACCACCATTAATGGTGCTACACTATACATATTTACACAGAACTTGCGTCACCACTTAAGCCAAAACAAACGGGGCTATTAATGTTTTTTCAACCACCTAAAATCTTTCCGGGTCCACGCTGAGTACAACCACGGAGTTTCAACTCATTCCGTCCAGTGGTTTAACGGAGTGCATGCAACCATGACGATGATGTTGATGATGTTGATGCTGATGATGATGATACAGTCCTATATCTGTTTGAAACACCCTTGTCCTTGGTGATGTCTATGCTTGCCCCACTGCTGCCATCCCCACTTCTCCACCCTCACATACCTTCTGCCCCAGTGAATTACCTTGATAAACTGTTAAATTGAATTGATGTGTCGATGTGGCACCAGCTTGATGGGACAAATAGTCCCCTCCTGCGTCCAGGATCCTTGTGTATACTTGTTCCTTGTGCAAGATATAGTCTGTGCACA
>NC_140962.1:121427376-121459876 GCF_056783735.1 Eptatretus burgeri | reverse complement strand
CCCAAAAACGTCCTTGCCTTTGGTGGTGGCCTCCAATGGTTTGATGAGCAGAGGCTCATCGACAAAGTTATCAGCCTTGATGAAGCGGACCCAGACGATGAGTTGCGCGTACGATGGGATATCAGTGGACTTGTCCAACTGTATGGCGTGCCACAGCAATTCCTTGATCTTCTGTATGACCTGAGCCATTACGTCCAGACTCGTATATTCAATTCTGCGTTGGATGGTGTTGTGTCAGAGGGGTATAATTGCCAGTTTCTTCGCCGCTTCCTCCCCAACTATCAGAGATACCATGTCCTTTGCACATGGCAGCACGAGTTCTTCCGCAATGGAGTGAGGCTTTTTAGTCTTGGCAACATGGAGCGACACTCGATACGAGGCCTCTAATACCCGAGAATTGGTCTGATGGCATGTACCCTCTCTGTCAAGACGTGTATTCTTGAGTGCAAGAAGTTTCCTCTCAAAGAACGCTCTCTCCTTATCCTGATAAGGCGCATGTTTTGTAGTCAAATGCCTCTGCAACTTATTTTGTTTCATAGACTCCGGAGAAAACACTTTGAAACAAATCACACACTGAGGCCTCTGTGCCACACTTTTATCCACCACGTAGTGAAATCCAAGGCCCAGAAATTTATCCTGGTAAGAACGTTCTCGAGATTTGCTGGTGGCCTGTGCTGCCATCACAAATAAGGTCTTGAGTCGTACGTGGAGACGTGAATAGACGTTAATGATGGAGTCAGAGTCAGAGTCTGAGATGCCGTGGATCAAACCACGAATTTCCCGCCAAAATGAACTGCCCTTCAGGCCTAAGTCACATTTGCCACGGCGGCCGTGGGGTCTCCAAAATCTACGGCCACTAGCAATTATACGGCGGCCGCAGTATTTCCACGGTCACACAATGTAGCAGTCACATATGTTTTTATTTTTCGGGTAGCCGCACGGCATATTTAGAAATTGTGGAGACCGAAAACGTGGTGGTGCCGTACGGTCTTTGATTTGATGTCGCACAGTGACCTTAGGGCGTCCCTGCGGCTGCCATAGAATGTTCAAGGCAGCCTCAAGGTGTCCGCAAGGTGACCGCAGGGGGGCCCTCAGGCGAACGTGCGGCCAGACGGACGGTAACGAGTGCGTATATATACCAGTTCTTTTTTACTGAAATAACAATATAACAGTTCGGAATATACCAGTATGTGGTGCCCCCAAAATCCGAATTGAATTCGTTCCAGGAGGCTGTTCGGATTGCAAAAAGTTCTATTCCCAAACTATTTTCCCAATAAGAAATAATGGAGTATATTAATCTTTTCCTGGACCCCAAGAAAACCCACTTTTAAGACACTTTAAACTGAAATTCCCCATGTTTAAGATAGAATAAGATGAGTAAATGACCTTCGGTGGCGGTGTATTGTATGTAAACTGGTACAATCACCACATCCAAAGGTCCACACAGGCTCGAGCTCCGGCCTGGGTTCCGATCGCTCGCGCACTCTGCGAGCGCTGCCCCCAGGGCACCTCATCAAACATGATGCCCCCAGAACCACAATCACTTTCATCAAACGCATCGGGCTGAGGTAATCATGGATATTCCAAATTACAATCGGTTTTTCTGTGAAATTAAATCCTTGCCCGACAGTCCGTCACACTACGTGATAGGATTGCTTTTTTGTTATTAGTTAAAACACAAGATGAGTTAAAAAAAAAAACACAAATCAAGGTGAAAACACGAGGTAAAGAAGCGATCGACACACGAGAGATGCTTTCACGAGGACTTCCACCGACGAACTGGATGAACAAAGCGTGAAGATGCGGCTCGAACAGGTGGGGGAGACACGTGAACAAACATGAACGCTTCGTTGTGTTCGGTTTTTTAAAAATGTATTCGGTTTTTAGGGCAAAATTCATTTTTCATTGATAAGAGACTACGGCAGCCGCACGAATAACGTAAGCCCACCGTACGCCCTACGTAGGTCGACGTGGAACGCAACTACGTCACAACTACGGCATGTCGAATTGCTACGGCGAACGTAGAAATGAAAAAAGTTATAACTCCGCGTTATAATTCCACGGCGACCCTTACGGCCTGTAAAAGATAGCCAAACGGCGTAGGGCCACCCTGAGGCCACCGCAGAAACTCTGCGGCCGCCGCACGTTTCTGTCAATTCAGAGGGCGTACGGCCGCCGTATCCTCGCCGTAAAGCAAATGTGACTTAGGCCTCAGCAAGCCCGCGCATCGGCTGGATCCCATTCCAAGTGTCATGTTGCGCCGGTTCCCATACTTTGAACGAACCGTTTATATTACATCCCGTAAAAGCGAACACCGATCGAAAACAGACAATTTGTTTTCGCTGCAAGCGGACGCCCGCGACCCCACGAAATTTGCTCGGCGACCCCACTTGGGGTCGTGCCCCGGGTTTCAAAAACCAAGCGCTAGAGGGTTTGTTGTCTATTTATTTGGCGTGAAGGCGGTACTTTGAATGTACCTCTACTTGTGTGGAATTTGGTCAGGATGCCGGTAATAATTCACCTGTTCTTCATTGAAAGATCCCATGGAATTTTTAATGTCCACCAGCAATCAGTTTTCGTATGTGGGTCCTCTGCTTACCATTACATCCAATACACAGATGGCGCACTCATTGATCTAATTAATCCCTTGCCTGTGAGATGACGGAGTAACAGTTTATAGTCAGGTCGACAATTGTACCCAGGTGAGACAGCTCAAAGGTAAGTGTGCTCCCTCAGAGTCGTCCTGTTGAACACCTATTTCCTCATATTGGATGGTCGCGAGACTACCCTTATTCTCAGGTTTTTGGGTGGTCGCTAGACTCCCTTTATTCTCAGGTTTTTGGGAGGTCGCTAGACTACCCTTATTCTCAGGTTTTTGGGAGGTCGCTAGACTACCCTTATTCTCAGGTTTTTGGGAGGTCGCTAGACTACCCTTATTCTCAGGTTTTCCATCTGTCTGTATGTCTGTATGAAATGGACAGCTCTGGAGGCCAGAGGAGTCAACCGATTTTGATAAAACTTGACTGGTAGGTTCATACCAGGATCTAGTTGTATGCTTTTGAGCATCGTTGCTATGGACGCCACCGTTGCCGAGCAACAGGACTTTGAAATTTTTGAAAAAATCCGAAAAATATATATTTTCCGAAAATCAAAAATCGGCTTCCGCGCTTTTATGCGCACTATAATTAACCTCTTTGTCAAAAATTTTCAGCCCGATCCGTCAAAAACTGTATGACTAGTATGCAATTATTTAGCGACCACCCATGTCGCCTACCGGCTTGTTAAGATGTAATTATGTTTATCCTTGCAGTTACTACCGTGTCGTGTTATAATTTCTCAAACACTCGCAAAGAACCCATCTTTAAGGATGGGTTGATTTCCCCCACCTTTATGAAGTCGATGGCATATTTTATTACCCTTGCCAGAGGAGAGAGAATTGCAGTTGGGTCCATTTGTCTGTCTGTCCGCACATAATGTGCTCATGTAGGCCACAAGCCCCACCTGGTGGTAGCCGGTATTACACATTATCTTTTTTTTCAACCGAGTACTTCGACAAACTATATACAATTAAAATGTGAGCATATCTACAAAGTATGTACAATTGGATGTGAGTACGTCTACAAAGTATGTACAATTAGAATGTGACTATGTCTATAAAGTACGTACTTTAAAACCACACAAAAGTCCTGGTGAGCATCTGCAATCTTTGATGGCTCTTTCTGGTGATGATTTGTAACACCGACTTTCCACAAGGTGGTGCTATACGATATACATTTAAGTAAAGAGAATTAGAGTCCCGACTCTGAACCCCATGGGCAGGGCAATGATTTTTTTTTCTCCTGTAAACCTACCTGTGCACACCTCGAGTACAACCACCATTTTTCAGTCCATTCTGTCCTCCAGTTGACAAATGTATAGAAGCAAAACAAATAGGATGATATTTATAGTATGGCAATTCGCCAACTTCTATTCTTCTCCTTATTCTTCTTCTTCCTCCTCTTCTTTTATCTTCTTCTTCTTTCTTTCTTCTTCTTCTTTTTTCTTCTTCTTCTTCTTCTTTTGAGGTAGCACAAGTCTGTGGAGTGACATCGTCACATAGTCACAAAAGGCTGAAGTGGCACATTACAAGTCATGACCTTGGAGGCCATCTTGCCAGAGCCCCCAGCCTCCCCCGCCCCCCGATCCCACACCCCACACTTTTATAATGTCCATGGTTTTGATGCAGAGAATTGACGTATTTTACTATGACTTGTATTCTACCCTGCATATTTTACTTGTATCATATTTTATCCCATGGCTCTATATTATACACATTCACATAGAGAATTTGCGTCTACCTTGACCCCCCAGCACTATTAATCTTATTTACCCCCAAACACCTTCTTGTGCACACCCAAAGTACCACCACCAGTTTTTAACTCCTTCCACCTGGTGGTTTGGGAATGTATCGAAGTCAAACAAACAAACAAACTGACACTTCTCAAATTATATACTTTATGATACTAGTATTTTCAAAAGCAGGTAATCTTACACATTATTGCATGAACATACCATGCTTCATCTGCACTCAGTGAATCTCAAAAGTTGTTTCTGCTTCAAGATGCATTGCTCTAAGCCCCTGGAGTAGCTTTGTGAACTCACAACTGAACATTGGTGCCTTTGGAGTCTTCTGTACAAATCCTGCAACTTAGAATTAAGGAGTTGAACTTTGAATATCGTCCATCTCCATGCTTTATTTTCTCCAGTAAGAAATTGCAGACAGAACCTATCTGTCAATTGGGCAAGCTCTTAGTCATGGACACATTGCAAGCGTATTAAATTCAAGGACCATACTCCACTATATGAATTACAAAAATGTATGAGCAAAGGTTCATGGTGTTTGTACACGCAATATGACATGCTATCACTAATTTGACATGTAGGAATGCCCTTCAAGTATCTCTTCGAGCTAAGAGCTTCAACTTCACCCTCCCACCGTTCTGCTCCACATCACCCTGCAAGCAGCCGCAGCGCCAGTCGCGGCCAGTCACCCTCTAGTCTAGATGAACACAGCTGTCAACTTCCGAGCCTTCGATCAAAAGACTCTCACTGTGTTAATACCTTGGCCAGGCTTCGTTCAAACAGCCCTCTCCTAATCCCTAACCTACACCCCACAATGTCCTTGGACTTCACCGCACCTTTGTACAAAAATGTCAAAACATCTTTTCATAGTCACATCCCAAAATACGTTTCACTTGTTACATAACTACATTCGTTTATAA
This sequence comes from Eptatretus burgeri, assembly GCF_056783735.1. Taxonomy (NCBI): domain Eukaryota; kingdom Metazoa; phylum Chordata; class Myxini; order Myxiniformes; family Myxinidae; genus Eptatretus; species Eptatretus burgeri. Next base: position 121,454,615 of record NC_140962.1, on the reverse strand, counting down.
TCTTCAATTTCCTCCTCTCATCAGTGGTTATTCCAAAATACCATTTCCATATCCAAATACAAAAGACTGTTCAGTCCGATTCCGATTAACAACCCACAAGAATCAAAATATTTGATCTGGTTTGTATCAACTTCCATGGACACAAAATGAGCCGAAAGTTAATCTGAGATCATTTTGACCCCCTGTGATAAGGCCTTGCAACTACTGTGCTTGTAGGGACGACACAATCGGTGCGTAAAATTAAAAATTGAAGATAAAACAGCTAACTGTAACCTGGGGACAACTTTAGTGTTGTCTGTATTTGCCAGAGACTTTAACAACGAGGTTTCTGAAAAATTAGCAGATTTGCTGTCTTGTGACATCAAAAGCACAGAGGATATCACACCTGCCAAATGCAATCCTTATTACCTTCTCCACCAAAGGTGGACAGAGGTTATATTTTGACCCCTGTCTGTTTGTGTGTTTGTCTGTGACCAGGATATATCAAAAAGTTGTGAACAGATTCGGACGAAATTCGGAGGGCAGGTTGGTTGTGTGACATGGACTAATTGATCAGATTTTGATGAAGATCTGGATCCAGAGACAAAGTGGGATTCAGCAATTGGTTCATGTCCATCTATCTGTTTATGATCGAGGAACAACATATTTAAATTGAATGTGACATTTTGAACACGATTCAGAACATAATGACTTGGGAGATCACTTTGCCATATAACAGTATGTTGGCTCTGAATTTGTTCGACGCACATGCGTAGAGAGGAGTCAGATAATTTGTCTGCCTGTCTGGCAATCAAACAAAATTGAAAATCATTCCAAACAGAAAACTTACTGTTTTTAAGGAAGTCACAAAGGACACAAACAACTAGCACGAATAACTAATGTAACATGTTCAATGGGGTGTTGTAGCTGTAATTTTGACTGGGTAAAAAGGCAGTAAAACCCAGAATTTATTTATTTATTTATATGTCTTTAAACCTCTTAAAACCTTTATTTAAATTGAATTATACACAGTACTTGAACACTGCAGAACACAAATCACGGAGGCTATGCTTCATTACGGATCACGGAGTTGCACCATTTGACATATAAGATCCTATGGTCTCCTTAATAATAATTCTAAGAAACATGCTATATATCGATATATAGCATGAGAGGTCATTTGTATCGGGGTGAAGAAGAGGTCCCCAATATGGCTATATACGATGCCGATGGCACTGCGTTCTATGGTGAATAATCAAGACTCCACATCTGAAACTGAGACTCAATGTTATCTTTTTACAGTGCACAAGGGTGATGTATAAAACTGCTTCAGTAGTACTGAACTTCTGGAATTTTTAAACCATCGTTAAATCATTATTTAATTTAAATTGAAGTATACACTCAAACACTACATGGGGTATCGTGTTCCATGAACTCTAGTTTCTTAAATGATTCTTCACCATTGAGAGTTATGGCCAAAAACTCTTTGATTCGATTTTGGTGAAGATCTGGATACAATAACTTATTTAATTTAACAAGTGATTCTTCACCATTGAGAGATGGGGCCAAAAACGAGAGCATGATATTGGGTGGTCGCTAGACTACCCTTATTCTCAGTTTTTCCGTCTGTCTGTATGTTTGTATGTAATAGACTGCTCTGGAGGCCAGAGGAGTCAACTGATTTTGATGAAACTTGACAGGTAGGTTCATACCAGGATCTAGTTGTATGCTTTTGAGCACCGTTGCTATGGACGCCACCGTTGCATAGCAACGGGACTTTGACATTTTTTAAAAATACTAAAAAATATATTTTTTAGAAAATCAAAATCGGCTTCCGCGTTTTTATCCGCACTATAATCAACCTCTGTCAAAAATTTTCAGCCCGATCCATCAAAAACTGTATGACTAGTATGCAATTATGTAGCGACCACCCATGTCGCCTACCGGCTTGTTGAAAAATAGTTGTGTACGAGTTATGACAAAAGTTGGTGGATGAGTTGGGTAGGTGACAAGAACAAGCCGATTCGATTTTGGTTCAGGTCCAAATTCAGATCCACCCTATCATTGGGAGACAAAACATAAACTGTTCACCTGGCAGAGGTATGCACTCTACTGAGTGTTGTTTCAGTTAACAATGTTTGTGAGCAACCAATTACCGTGAAACCAATTTTGTTTTCTCTTTTTAATTGATAGCATTTTATCCAATGCAACAAAGTTTTTCACGTTTTTCTTTATGATCTTTTGTGATTAAGAAAGCGAGAATGTAGCGACAGTATATACAGTAGTTACTGTAATTGCCTTTGCACGAATCTCTCAACCTCTTGCCAAGTGTTCATTTACACCGAGACATCCAAGCTTATTACCCCGGTAGGCGGGTTTATCTATTGCTCCAATCAGCCAAACGAAACCAGGCTAGGAGAGACGATTGCTGTCCCATGTTAGCCGGACTCGTCTCAGCCATGGTCTGAAAAAAATGGCCATGACAATGCAGAAGTTGCAGCCTCAACAAAGTCTCCCGTCGGGGTCGATTTACCCGCAGGGCAGTTATCCCGACGCGACTTGAGTGAAGCGTCACCGAGCTCTAAACAAGCAGATTAGAGTCGATTTAAAAGTGTTGCTTGTCATTACGGGCAGTGGGGGAGTCGAGGATTGGGTGAGTGAGAACAAAGGCAGTCTGACGTGTTTCAGCTTTGGGAGAGTCGATCATTCGCTCTCGCCTTTGAATTCTTGTCATTCGCCTGGGAAATGTCACGACCGAATGTACATCTAAATCCACGTTATAGTTACGTTCACCTGCATTTCAATGTGTGAAATAACAGGTGACTGACCACAACTCTTCCTCAAATAGCAGGACCAAAATTACAAACCAACCTCTTCAAGGGTGAATCATGAAAGTCTTCATTATATATCGTCTTATCTGGCTCATGTACTGTATATATGGATGCGCTGGAGGTGTGTGCACTACTTCTGAGCTGTCTAGCCTGGGTTTCAAATCTCGTCCCAGCTACAAACTGTCATCCTGGTGTCTTGCATCCTGAGTGATTCATCAATGTGTGCCATCCCTCGGATGGACCTGAAACTGGGTGTCTCATCTGCCAACATTAGTTGGGGATGTTAAAGATCCCACGGTCTCCGTCGACACAAACAGTAGGCGAGCTGTTGCCACTGCCCTGAACAAATTCCTGCTACTTCTAATCGAATGTCAGGCATGGAAGGCTGACCCCACCAGAACGTGGGAATATTTGGGACCATAACAGAAGCTATATAGATGTATTTGTCGACCTCTTGTTCTATTGCTGATGTGTATTCAGTCAGTACTCAGACAATGTACTTGTATCCCATGGAAGTGTGTCGTCACAGTGTTTGTGACACAATGTTGTCGGGCTTTTACTTGACCAGAATTTTACTTGCTGTTCCTCAGTTGCACCATTTGACATCACATTATCAGCAGGTGTTTGTTTGATACCGGACTTTCACTTGAGCAAAATTTTAGTTGAACATTGGATGTAGATCAAATTAAAATAATGTTTCATTTTTTTTTTTTTCAGTTGAATTCTCTGCTGCAATTTATTGACGTGTTTAGTGTCATCTGTTTAATTACGAGAGACCAGACTGTTGTTGTCGGACGAGAGTAACAATCAATGACTTCTACCATTTCTCTGGTGAGATCCCACCCTTCTGTTTTTGCTGCTCAAGACCTTTCATAAATATCCCGTTGTTATTTTAGTGTATCTATTGTACTTTCTTTACATGGTTAACCATTGCGAGTGCAATTAACTCAGAGGAATTTTTAAAAGTTTCTGTTTAACCATTAAAGCCCAGAGGATTTCTTCTCAAGATCTCAGATAGTGCAACTGATGAACATCTCGAATTTTGACCATGTGTAAATCAATGTAATTGTTCTTACCTCGGCCACCAAAGGGAGACAAAGGTCATGTTTTTACCCCTGTTTGTCTGTCTGTGAGCATGATAACTCAAAAAGTTGTCCATGGATTCGGATGAAACTTGGTGAACAAGTTGGGTGTGTGACGAGGATGAATTGATTAGATTTTGGTGAAGATTCAGATCTGGATGGAGTCATCACCTGGTGGAGGTATGCGCTCCACTGAGTGTTATTTTAGTTTCCAGTGAATGGAGAGTGAGGAATAGAGTCTTTGATCAAGAGAGCAACTCCTCCATTCGGACGAGACTCAGGTCCGTCATACCAGAGGAGGGAGTAACCAGGGAGAGATACTTGGGAGTCAGAGACGTCTTGAGGGAGGAAAGTTTCTGTTAGGCAGATTAAGTCTGGTTTGTCAGTGACAACCTGTATGGAAAGATCTGTAAGGTTTGAGCGAAGGCCCCAGATATTTGAGGTCCACACTGTTAATGAAGAGGAAGGGGAGGAGGCTTTGGGTGCAAGGGAGGGGAGGGGAGGGGGAGGGTAGGACAAGGGAGGAGGGTGGGGGGAAGAAAGGAGGGTTGTTGAAAGAGTGTGGGGGATTGCAGAATAGCTAGGGGAGATGAGGAGGAGAAAAGGTTCTGTGGTGCTGGGGAAGAGGAGGGGCAAGAGAGGGGGCAGAAGGCAGTTGAGGAGTTGAGGAGGTGGAGTGATGAGATGGAGGTGAGAGGGCAGGGAAAGGAGGCAGCTTTGTGGATTATGGGGGGGAGGAACTTTGAGAAGGGTGAGTGAGGGCGGTGAATGGTGGGAGAAGGGTGAGTTTGGAGAGGTGAGGGGGAAGCTTGGAGGGAGAAGAGTGTAATGGTTACTTTGAGACGGATGGGGTGAGAAGGGTGAGTTGGCACTGAAGTTGGACAAAAAGAATGGTTGATGGAAAGTGAACATCCATAGCAAACGGGCGTTTTATAAAATTTTAGTTCAGAGATGCGATGAAAGACATTTATTGAAGGATGCAACAAAGGCGAATTCAGAGAATGGAGAGAAGAAACGCTGTAACGGTTGGACTTTTTAAGACAAGGTATGAAGGAGTGGTCGAATTGAGAGCAGTCTGTTGAAGTAGAAGAAGAGTGGTGAATTGTGATACAGTAAAGAGTACCACACGTGTGAAAGAGGAAGATAAAGCATTATAAGAGATCGTTTTTATTATTATTTTTTGAGAGAGTTTTCATCGGATTAGGTAATGGAAAGGTTGTAGAAAAAAATTGTGAGGTGAATTTGGATCGGTAAACACAGAGGGTGGAAACAGATCACGTGGTTATGGGAGAAGCACGTGGCTACGGGAGGTGTATAGTCAAAAGTGAATTTATTTATTTTAAATAAGGATTGCGTAACATTCGGAAAAGGGAAGGTTGAAGTAAAATCGTGGAGGTGTATGGTGAATTTGGAACTGTAAACGCAGAGTTAAGCTGCTGGGTTGATGAAAGTATCAGGAAGAGCCGAGAGACACGTGGATACAGGAGGTGTATAGATAGAAACGATACACCAAAGATTATTATTTTTTGATGGATTTTTGAAGAATAGGTAAGATTCGGGAATGGGAGGTTGTAGGAATAAATCGTGAAGATAATAGCGAGAGTGGGTCAGCTCAAGTAGAATAAAGATGGTTTGCCAGAAGAAGAAGAATAATAATAAGAAGAAGGATCGGGATTCGTGGGTATGCAGGGAGAAAGATAGTTTTTTTGTTTTGAATTCAAGACAAGAAAGAGTGTTTAGTTGGGAGGGATGGGGGCGTTGGGAAAGTGGAGAAAGTCGGAATTGAAGGTAATAGGGAGAGAATACAAATAAAGCGATTGTATACTGAGAGGTGAAGGATGGGTAGGCCTCAAGGAACCTGGTAAGACAAGGTCGATGAAAACTCACAACATAGCACGATTTTTGAAACAAAACTGAACTAGGAACACACAAAAACATGGAGGTGAGAAAATAAACAGTTAAAATGGGACAAAAATCGACCAGCAACTTAACTTTGAGAAAGTCGACAGAGACGCCTGAGAGAAACCTGCCATTGCTGCCAACCCAGAACCGTTTCACTCAATTTCACCCTATGCCGTACCATCTGTCATCCCTCAGACCAGCAAGTAGCAGCTTCTTCACTCACTGCAGATCTGGGTAAAGCTTTCATCTCATCTGACCACTTACAAAGCTTTCATCTGCAGCCTGATGGCGTACTGCTCTCCCATCTGGCCTGGTGCTCCTGCCTCCCACCTTTCTCGGCTTCACGCTGTGGAAACCAAGGCATTTCGGATCATTGGCATCTCCTGCGATGAGGCTGTCTTTGGGCCTCTCATTCTCTCACTGCAGGCAGGTCGGTGGTCTTTCTGTCTTCTACCATCTCCTCTCCAGTCTCACCCCCCACCCCTCTGCTCTTTCTGCTATTTGTCCCCACCATATTTCCACAGGGGCTCAAGGTGCGCCAACAACCCCCTTCTGGTGAAACTACCAAAATCACGAATCACTGCTCACCTTCACTCTTTCATTCCTCTTTTTCCCCGCCTTTGTAATAAACTCCCTCACTCTGTTCAATCCCATTTTCCTCCAGGCCTTCAAAACAGCTGTTCACCACCACCTCTTATCATCCCCCATCCAAATCGTAGATCTTTTCTACCCTCGTTAATCCACCCCAAACCCACCTCCTTCAAATTCCCTGCTTCCCTTCCTGAAAGTCCCTGTAATATCCATCTTGTATACCCCGTGTTCCCTGCCCTATCCCTCTCGCTTCCACAGATCTCCTAATGTCTATGTTATCCACTGTTTTGTCCTTTCCACTCCCGCCCCTCTTGTCTCATTCCCCCTTTGCTGTGCGTTGTGTGTTCGCTCTCATACGAGCCTTGACAAGGTATAAAAAATACATATATATCTGGATCCGGATATGAGAATATTTTTTTTAGTGATTCGTCACAATTGAGAAATCGGGCCAAAAACGACATCTCAAAAAGTTGTAGACAGGTTATGTGATACAGACAGATATATTGTGGACAGGACAGATACAGACGCGGCCTATCGGTGGGATACATAACAGAACCTGTTTAGCCTGGCAGGGATACGCACTCTACCAAGTGCCGTTCTCATTTTTTTGTCTGTGAATTACCACGGTGATAAGAGACCACCAAAGACTCAAGGAAAACGTGTTATTTGGTTTAATTTCTCAGTATTATAATAACATTTGGAAACAATGAAAAAGTGACAGCATAACTTGTGGAAAAAAAGAGAAGGGAGCTTTCAACACAGCATGTTGTTTCACAACAGTGAGTGCATGTATCCATGTATGCACCATATACGTTGGACACCAAAACATTGTGAGAAAAGCAGCGGGAAGCCAGCCCGCACAGATGTATTTTGACACATGCACGTACACAAAAAGCACAACTCCTTTGGCATGCTATATGACGTGCTAGAAACACTTTCAATCTGATCTTCATTCATTCTGCATCAAACGCCTTTCAGGACGTATAGTATATTTATGCATATATATATATATATATATATATATATATATATATATATATATATATATATATATATATATGTAATGCGACAAAGTATATAAATATACAATATTTACATTTACAGGTGTGTGTATATAAATATACATACAGCCTGGCTGTTATAGACTTCCAAAGGTGCATGTAAACAGGTTTTACTCTTTTTATCATAAAAAGGGGTGGGTCTATAGGTGCTCCTCTCTTCGATGTCATTGAGAAGTCTTTCATATTGGAGGGCTGCATAGGCGTCCAAGGGTCTGTCACATGTGGAGGAGCTGACCCAAAAAGTGACGTATTGATCACGCGTCGATCGAGACCAGCCACGAAAGACGTGCGCAGACAAGAGGAGAGCTCGTTGGACACAGATCTTGGCACAGAGCACAGTTGGTTTGAAAGAAGTGCAGGTGCAAGATATACTTGAACTAGTCTTTGGTTTAATGTTTCTTTATATAAGGCAATCTTGTGTCGGGAAAGTCTTGAAATGATCTTGATTGACATTTTCCTTACCTGCTCATGATATAGTTTTATCCAACTCTTCCATGAGCTTTGCCTGATATAACAAAAACAGTTGTACAACTTCTTTTTAATATGGTGCCAAGGGAACTGAAATCTGCTGAGGTTTGAGGTTCACTTGATGATGTGATCACATGTGCCGCTTCATGTGCAGTGCCAGGTGATCAGAGCGAGAAAATGCCCGCTCGCACAGATGACATTGAAAAGGTCGATGACCGGTATGTTTCCGGTAGTGGCGAGTCAGCTCATCCGATCGGGCAAACTTCCAGCCGCAACCTTCCCAGTTGCACTGGTATGGTTTCTCACCTGTAGGATATAGAGAGAGAAGCTTTAGAACACTAGAACAAGGTAGCATCCAATAAAAGTGTCAAAAGTCTTTTTGCAAGCAATAACATGCCAAGGTACATAAACCATATCTCGAAAATTCTGCACTGACCAATGTGATGTGTATATCAATACTGGTCGATGTAGCCAAGTAACGCTATTTAATAATTTAATATATCGAAACAACACTGGTTGGTTGGCCTGGTATGTGTTTCCACCTGAGGACGGAGCTCAGCATGATGCTGGCTGGCATCCCAGGATCAAACCCTGTCATTTATACTCATGTGCATTGATCGATTGTCCATTCATTTCCTTGAGAGTCCTGTAAAGGTACTGAGGTTGCCCTACATGTGATAATGTATGAGATCATTGACGAGCATTTAGCCTCGTCCACACTATCATTCATGATTAACAATCTTATAACGCAAGTTATAATTGACATGAAAAAAGTTTGATGGTATAACTGAATTTGTTGTTCAGAATGAACAATTTCCACAAAATAAGAATAAGTTGGATGAAAGAATGGCCGAAGACATGGACTGAAAGAGGCAGTTACTGTATTCCCAACTATTTTGAGAATCACATGCTTGTGGAAGACCTTCAAGACCTGAACTCCAGCAAATGTCTCTCCCGAAATGTTCGATGATCTTTAATAAAAAGTGAAACCCTGCATCAAAGACATTTCGTTACACCTGTAGATTGGCTCGAATTAACACTTCGGTTTGAGGCACGGCCGCGTGTTCCGCTCCTGTCGGCTGTCCATTCGAAACTGATTGAACTGAAAATTTGAACCCGATCAAAGGATCTCCGTTACAACTGACATTCAAAAAGATGACTGCTTTTACGTCCAATTCATACCTGTCCGATTTTAGTTGACATTCTCAGTTTGCCAGTTATGCATGAGAGTTTGGACGAGACTTCAGACATTATATCTAGTTTAAAAAAACATTGTTTTCGTAAAAAAATTTTTTTAATCTTTTGTGTACTTTGGAAGTTGAATACGCGTCTTTTAAAACATTTGTTCTTAAACTTTATAAAAACACATTGCATATCTTTGAGAAATCTGGCCGTTAAGTGAAAATGTCTTCCGACATTTCGAACGAATTGTTTGATAAGCCAACATAACGTCGCACCCCCCCCCCACACACAGACACACACACACACACACACACACACACACACACACACACACACACACACACACACACACACATACTCCTCTCCCCAAATAATGAACAAGTTGATGTGTAAGGAATTGGATCAAGCAGAAATGTCACCTTGTAGCAGTAACACTGACAACAACGTCATAAACACCATAATGAGCGTAATGGGGATACTTTTATAACCTCATTAAAGGGAGCTTTGTGTTTTTACCTTCAGAGCGCAGGAAAGAGTTACAATTGTGCACCATGGCAGTCTTGCTGACTCCCCCTGGCCACTAACCTGTCTGTCCCTCTCTCTTTTCATCTTCTCTCTTGGGTTTCCATCACGTGAGATTTCTTTCTTCTGATAGACTTTTGAAATACTGCATGTTAAAGTGGAGATTTCTCAATGTCCACATAATTTCCAAGTGTTTTTAATCCTTGAACGTTTTCACTGCTCAGATTATCTGATATATTTGTTGATATCAGGTAGGGGGTCTTTACCTGGCCTAGAGGTACGCACACTCACCAATGACCTGTCTGGCCTGGGTTTGAATGCATCCATCAACTGTCACTCTGATGTTTCTCATGCATGCGATCAATGTTGTTGTCGCTTATGAAGATGTGGTGGCCGGTGAGCAACATTTGTTAAGCTGGGTGTCCCATTTTCTTGGATTAGCTGATGGATGCGAAAGATCCCACAATGTCTTTCGTGAAGCAGAGGCGAGTTATCGCCGGCACTTTGGCTAAATTCCAAATTTGTCACTTTTACTCCATCGTCAGGACTGGCCACCTGGTTCATGAAAGACTTGAGCCAAAAATGATCCCCAGTTGACCCCACAAGAAGGTGTGAATATACTGTTTAAAATGGCCTTATCTTCATCTTACATCTTATGTCGTCATCCCCACGTTCTTCTGATTCAATCACAAATGTCCAACAGTGTATGTATGAAAACAGCACTAGAGACAGTGCAGCATGCCCACCTGTATGTGTTCTCAGGTGCGCTTTCAGATGTGAGCTCTTGGTGTACGTTTTTCCACATCCTGGGTACTCGCATGTGTGTGTGGCGGTGCGTTTTCGCGAGCCCCATGAGCGTCGACCCCGCTTGCCAGGGCAGGCCTTGGGGGCAGAGATGAGCGTGTCTCCAGTTGACGCTGGGCCGAAGCAAGCAGCAGAAGAAGCAGAAAAAATTCCAGAGGCATCGAGGAGTGGGGATGAGGGAGGAGTGACAACACCATGTTGCTGCGACAGTCCCGCAGGTACCGGCTCCCTGCATAGCAAGTTGAAATGACCCTCGAAATGAGCAACGGCATGTTGTTGGTGGTGATGTTGCTGTGACTGTTGATGTTGCTGCTGATGACGATGTGGTGGACAATAAAACCTGCCATAGGCCATTTGGAATCGCCTTGGTAGGGCAAAGGGTGGTGGTGATGGTTGAGGGTATGATCCCTGCATACAGTGCGGGTTTGGAGTGGCAGAACAACACGAAGACTCGTCCAAGGCACCTGTGGGGCTACCGGGTGCTTGTAGCTGGCGGAAGGTGAGGGGAAGCGGTGGAGGGGGCACTCCCGGCTGCCTGTAACTGCAGTGTGGTGTTGACCCATTTGGCATTGATCGATGACCTTCCACCATCGGGAAGTGCTCCTGTTTTATTCCCTGTCCAGCTTGTTGAATCTGCACAAGAGGGATGAGGCGTTGGCCCGTCATGCTTTCCTGATGCTCTCGAGCATCAGCGACCTCGATGTAGTGACACCCTGGGAACCTGGCATCCTCCGATTGGGTTGCGTACCCGGAGGACAAGTCCACGTCTGCGGTAAACAGCTCTGCCACCAAGCTGGACTTACTCCCGTACACGTGCGGGTCACCTGAGAACGAAGACACGTAGCCATGTGCCGAGGCTCCGGATTCGCGCTCAGCATAAGCGCCCGCAGTGCAGCTTTCGGGAGTCTCCGGGAGCGTGTACTGCGAAGGGGTGGCCGTGGCACCTTCATGCATTCCCGACGCCACGACACTGCAGCTCCCCATGGTGGACTGAGACCCGAAAGAAAGAGGCGTCCCAGGGTCTATCCCACACATGGAGAATGCCGGTCGGGGCGCAGAGTTGTTCAGGATGAAATCGATGTCGAGCAACTTTCCCAGCTCATCTTCATCACGTCTCATTTCCCCGTCGACGCCGGGAACCTTCCACATCTGCTGAGGGAAAGCAATTGGCATTTACAGACCTTTAAAATGTCCACGCAAGTGCAACAGCGAACCTGCACACCAGGTATCCATCCATTTCGGACACAAAGGTACAGGTAGAAGATATGAGAGCTTCATCTGCAGCTTCACGTGTCATCTTAACCCTGAACATGACAAACATGAAGTGAGGGGTTCGAAAGTGTCGAAACACCTGCAGATGAAACATCAATAAGTTTCCTCACACGGGTTTACCTTGAACCATGCGCGCTAATTGTCACCGCCGTAAGAGTAACACTACCCATGAATTATTAAGTCAAAGTGAAGACCACATCACAGTCGGATACCCGACAGTATCAGCATATTCGCACATGTCAACCCCCTCCACCTCCCCAAGTACTCAACCCCCCCCAAGTACCCCTGCTCTTTACAATCCAAATTTTTCTTACATTCAACTTGTCGAAACGCCTGTCGAAAAGATCTCCGTAGGAATGTGCAAAGGTCGAGATCGATGGCAACCCGGCGTCAGCCACGGCCATGACTGACGATGCGGAGCACCCTCGGAAACAGCCCCCCCCCCGCAGGAGCGCTCTCAGACCACGTGGAGAGCGTTTAAAAATATTTTTTTTTAAACAAAAAAAAAACTTCTTCGAGCACGATCGGATCGAGGAGCCGCGTCCGTGTAACGGTGTCTCGCGCGCTTCGCGACTGGCCGCGTCCTCGCGGAACCCCCCGCCAGATATGGTGCGGTGGGCGGAGTCAGGCCGGCGTCGACCGAGCTCTGGCCTCATGATGACGCCGCGCACCGCGCCAATCGCCGCGCGGGAAGCTGGGAAACCGCGCTCGCCACGAGCTCCATTGGCAGCGCTGCTAAATTTAGTCGGAATATAAAAGCGCGGCGGCTTTGGGGGAACACCCGGTCTGCGCTCGTCGATCGCTGGAATCCCGTGTTTAAAGCGCGGAGGGGGCCCACACGCGCACGCGCTGATCCTCCAGGGAATAACGGCCCTCAGCTGATGATCCCGTTCGTCGCACTGATGTCTGACACAGTTAAAATGTGCTCGAACAAGCGTCCCATTCGGTGATGAGCATCTGTGCGCATTGATCACACGGTAAAGTTGGTTTTCAATGCAATAGTAAAGGAGACCGACCAACCGCCTTAGATTTTTTCTTTCATTTCCTACATTTTTACTCCTTCCTTTCACACGATTACCATTGACACACATCGGTGCATCCTTCTGAGTGCGTTGTATGTTTGGGACCGTCTAGTTATTACGTACACACCCAGTTTGGAAGTTGGGAGCGAGGGGAATGGCGGGGTGGTGCTGGACCGAGGAATTTAATTTGAGGAACGGGATAAGGGAGGGAAGAGTAAGCCTCGAGAAAGGATAATAAGGTTGAAGGGGATAGGGTTGAGTGGAGGGGATGGGCATGTATGGAGCATTAGAATAAGGGGGTAGGGGGAGCCAGGGACCAGTGCTGGATTAACCATTAGGCAGACAAGGCATGTGCCTTAGGGCCAGCCAAAAATTCTGGCCCAAAATTATTTTCACATTAAATATTTGTCTTTTTTTGTATTAAATATTTTGTTCTTGAATCAGTTCATCTTTTGTCTGGGGTCCATTTCCATGAGCCCGAGATCTAATTTAAAATTTTCAGGCCATTCTCTAAATTTCAAAATGTGCCTTAGGGCCAGCCGAGGCTTAATCCCGCACTGCCAGGGACAACAACCAAGGATAAAATATAAATTCCGCCATTTTTGTGTACGTCATATACAGATGTCACTTTTGCGCATACGTAATATCTAGATGATGTTCGATCTTATGGACGGAAGTTTGCCATTCTGCATCGTGGGTGGCAGAGTGGACCTTCCTCACTACCAAGGAATGACAGACACAAAGGCCTGCTAACGATCGTGATGATTGCTTACCACCTATTAGTTGGTAGTAGTAGGAGCTGTGGTAGTCCATGACGTGATACCCTGCAGGTGAGATTTCTCTTATCTTCTCACTCTCTTTCCCCTCTTCCATTCGCTTGATTGGATGTTCTTTGCACTTGGGCCACGATATTAAGTTTGTGGACCCGCTGTTCAGAGAGCATCTGTGATTGAAGCATTGATGCAGGATGGTTCCCAGCTGATTGGGTCCACTCTGCAGATGAGTAATGAATCAGGCAGTGAGTATTAATGTTGAAGCAATTCTTCAGAACTGTCTGATATATATATATATATATATATATATATATATATATATATATATATATATATATATAAAAACATATATACATACATACTGTACATATTTCTCCAGTAAATATTCCATGCCACACTGTGTTTCCGTCGTGAAATGGCTGCAGTTATTAAAATACAGCCAGTACAATGTCCTGCTCGGTTGGCGGTCTCGGCACCTCCTGAAAGCTTTCGTTGGGATTGAATTCCTCCGTGGAACTTCGAATGTGACAACAAGGCTTGTGCTGGCGAGAACACGGCTCAGCTGTTACCACTTACACAATTTCCCCACGAGCCGCGATTAAACGCACATTACGTCGCACATTCACGCCTTCCTCCACTGTGACCAACAAGAGCAAACGCTGTTGTTGTAACAACAACTTTCACAGCATCCAAAAGGGACAATCTCTCATCCTCGCCATTTAATACGTACCTAGGGCCTTCAAATATATTTCAAATACACGTGCAGCATGGTCTTAAACAGGGATGACCATTTATAGGTCCTCACTCACAAACCCACATTTCGGATAGTCCGCATTCTATATATATATATATGTATATATATATATATGTATATTGTTACAGATTTGGAAGCCATTTGCACACAAACAGACAGCAGTCCCTAAGCTTAGTTATTTCAATAAGTATGTGTTTATAGTTCGGGTCCCGTCCTTCTGTCTAATGGGTTAATTTCATGTGTGCACTGTGGGTTTCTTTTATAGTCAGGTTTTTTACATCTTAAATCCATCCTTAGTTCTCGCACCATCGCCATCCTTCCCCCACGTGCAACGTGTCACATACAGGGGTGAGGTTCCCTCCGCCCACCGTGAGCTCGTCCAATCGACAGCGGCCGGCCCAACAGCCAACCCGAGATCACCCTTCCCCGCTACAAGGGTGGATGGAGAACAGGGTGCTCCCCTGGTTGTTCCGTCTGGGTTCTCAGACACGCACGGGGGGAGGGTGGTCGTTGCCCCTCCCACCGGACCTCCTCCAATCACGGATGGCCACCATTTCCCCCCACCAAACCAATGAGGGGAGGCCACTGATCGCCCGACAACCCCTCGTCCAATCCGGCGGCTCATCACCTCAGAGCGGATCCCTCCACCCTGCATGGGAGGAGGGATAAAGAAGATCGCAAGCTGTCTGCAGGGTCCTCGCTTTGCTGGTGGAGTGTCTGGTTCGGGGGTTCTTTCGGTGGTCTTCTTTTTGGTGGTTTCCGTGGTCCTGTGCTTGGTGGTTCGCAAGATGCAGCTGATCTCATCCTGGTTAGCCCGACGCGGCTGGTCTCGTCTTGGTTCACTCGGCGCGGCTGGTCTCATCCTGGTTCACTTGACGCGGCTGGTCTCATCCTGGTTTGCTCGACGCGGCTGGTCTCATCCTGGTTCGCTCGTCTCGGCCAAACCGCACGAGGTGGCCAGGTATTCGGCCAGACTCTGACCCTCAGCTCGCCTTCCCTCCGAGCTGAAGGGCCGAATAAAGGCCAACCGGCCCCATTTCTTTTTGGTTGTGTGTGTGTGTCTGTCTGTGGCCCGTCTTTAAGTGGAATTGTTAAGTGCTTTTGCTCACTGTACATTGCCTGCATATTATGGTCGTGATAACTCTGCTCTGTGTCTCCCTCCCTATTATAAATAAACCCCGTGTTAAATGTTCCAGTTCATTGTTTGTGCTTTCTTTCATTTGCCCAGTATGGTTCAGGCTTGAGAAATAGGGAGGCCGATTGTGCCGTAAATTGTTATTTGGACCGGCGCGGCTTTGGTAATTTCCGCTCGGTGACACCGGATCCGAGTCGGAAACAGCGACTCAGTTTGGACAAAGCCGGCCGAGGGTGTGGCTTCCCCAGTAGTTAGATGGCGTGAGTACTTAGGTGAATTGAAAGAGACAAGTGGACCCTACCTCACGCTGTCAAAATATTGGCGACCACGGTCCTTTAAGCGACCCGGTGACTCTGGAGTTATCCGGGGTGACGACCTTCGATTCTGGGTGTTCAGTGGGAGACGGCCCTACTGCTCCGTCTTGCGGTCGTTCCTTGCCACCGACCCCCAGCCCACAACAAATTGGTGTCAGGAGCGCGATTCGGACCCCTCCGCCTACATAGAGAAATTCACGGGACTCGGATCAGGGGTTCCCCCCCCCCCCGTTCCCTACAATTTTTGAGCGTTTAATGTGTTCTCAGATGAATAATGGCGGGCCAAGTAGGTGAGTTCAATCCTCAGCTTAGGAGAACCCATGGTCCAGGATGACACCTACATGCAAATAGACGCCCCCCCCGCGACCGGACCCAGAGGTTGTAATGGGTGCGGGAGGGGCGGCGTGTGACCCCCACCCCCCGTCAAATTCTCCCCCCCCCCGATCCCTGCCGGTTCCACACACCATCATGGCGGGTCGGCTCAGCCGAGTCAACTTGACATGAGCCAGCTGTTGGAAATTTTGATGCAAAAGATGGACGCGAATGCACACCGCATGCAAAACCAACAGAGGGGTGATATGCAAAGAATGGAAAACAAAATGGATGCGAACATGCAAGCGATGGAAAACAAAATTGATGAGATGAGGGGTGATATGCGAACACAGAGAGGGGAAATGCAGAACATGGGGTTGAACCTGCAGGCAGGTCAGGAAGCAATGAGGGCAGAGTTTGAGGAGGTGAAAAGGAAAATGGCACCAGTACGTGAAGAGGTGACCGAGTTGAGGGGGAGTATGAAAGTTGTTTGGACCGCAATGGAGACCGGCAAGGTCGAGGGGACGAGTAACGTCACAATAATTGGGGGAGAGACCAGTAAACTCGAACAAGGGATGACGGAGATAATAACAGATACGCAGGATTTAGAAATAATGACGGAGACGCAGAAATCAAAAGAGGGGAACGAATTACATGAAATTAAAGCGGAGCACACACAAGTAGAGTTAGGAGGGGACATGAAGGTTGAGCTTGGGGAATGTGTTGGGACCCAATGCGAGGGTCAGATTAACCTCCCTCAGGTACAGGGGGAGACGGTATGCTCCCTCGAAGTGGACTGCGACCAGGTGAGTCCCGTCGGCCCGTGCGAGGTCAAGCGGGTGCATGGTACGGAGGGGTACATGCCGAGTTTGGGAGGGGCAGAGGCCTCGGGATCCTTTGAACTGACCCAAATCCCCAGCGTGATTGTCCCAGAGTGTGTGTTGGAGTGTGCGAGTGGTGTGAGTGTCATGGCATGCGCGAGTGCATGTGGGGAAATGGCACACGGACCGATCCAGATGGGAGATGGGAATGGCGAGCCTGGTAGGCCGCACAAAGTTATCATGGTGACCGCACCGGCTCTGCGGGACGTCGGGTGCGAGGCCCGTCCCGTGTGTTGCGAGCGGCCTAAGCATGCACGTCCGTGCGATCGCAATGCGGCGTTGAAACGTCTCGTGTGTGTGTGGTACGAAACCGGCACATGCACGGTTAAAAGAAAGGTTGTGTGAATTCATAAAGCACGGGTCTCCATGCGAGCACGTGTGCGGGGCATCACATGCTGCACGCCGCGTGTTCTGTTCGCAGAACGTGCGGAGCAAGTCCCCGGGCCGACATGCTCGGGCGGGTCTGCACGGCAAGCCGTGCAGGTTTCGTGTGCAAGTGACGTTACCGGGGATCTCGCAGCACGAAAGCCAGGTGAGTGGTGCACGGCTCATATGGTGGATGGCTTGAAAGCGAGCGCATGGTGCGATCGTCTGGGCGACGTTATGGTCCCATGTATTGCCCGAATGGAGGAGACGTGCTCATCGAAAACCGCCGCCCTGGCGACGCAAAGATGGCCAGGCCTTGCTACGAGTTCACGATACCCCAGCCAGGATGTGGCAAGCATCCTCGCCCGGGCAAAGGAGCATTAGTTAGTGGGAAGGATTTAGCGTAGATAGACCGGCCTCATGGTGCAGGAACAGTTCCTCATGGGGCCTGTGGAACGAGTTTGTGGGAATGTTAGGTTAGATTTAGAAATGGATTTTGGGAGACACGGACGGACATGGAATGTGTAGTGGGGATGTAGCTTAGCAATATAGTTAAATGGAACGTGCATTAGGATAAGGGATGATGAGGGGCACAAGCTAGTTCAGGGGACGTAGTTGTTGGAGTGTGTTGTTAAAAAAATAAATCCACAAAGGAACATGATGAGTGAATGTGGGTCAGCGGGCCCGAGTGTGTGAGTGGAGTTAATGTGTAATGCATGGTGCGAATGAATGATTGGGGGGAGGAGTGAATCCCACCCAAGGGAACCCGGGGTCAGTGTAATGTTAGTTAGTCGGTGAGTTAAATTTACCAAAAGGAGGTCGTTTTGTTGTTGCTGTTGAGTGAAGGCTCAAAACCTTTTTGAAGGGCGCAGGAGTCCATTGACCGGCTGGGAGCGTGGCTGTGGAAAGGTGAGTACTGAGTAGAGGGCACCCCGGGCACCGGAGTAGTCGGCCAGAGTCGGCCATGGTCCAAGGGACCGAGTAGTGTAATGGGCATGGGCAGCCTGCGGAACGGGACCCGGAACACCAAAATGCCACGTGAGCATCGACATTTTTTTAAACGTCGAGGTTCATACGTTCATACGGAGTAGGTAGGCTCGGAGACAGCCTCAGCGACCCGGGGGTGCCGTAGTTAGAGCTCGGCAGACGGGAATCCCTGCCAAGTGAGCCACGCTGCCCAGCCATGAAATTGTGCAAGGGCACGAGAGAAAATTTGAGAGCCAGGCCCAAATTTATAACAAACACCAACACAGGCGACGGGAATCAGGGTTTCTAGAACCAAGAGTTTAAAGAGGCAGGCGTATTGAAAAGCCCCTGGGATAGTTTAACGATCAATAAATGCTAGAAAAGGTAGGAAACGTGTACCCCTTCACACCATCCATCCCTTCGCTCTCTGTAGGCCACTGGACCCACCCGAGAAAGATTGCTGAAATCTGTGGAGGTTGTTCTGAGGCTGCATTGGGCCTCGAGACAGATCCACCTGTCTCTTCCTTATTCCCCTCAAGAAGGATCTTATAGGTTGGGGAGAAGGCAGGTAGGATAGGTTAGCCAGACAGGGACACTTGGTATTATACAAGGATAAAATAAAAATTATAAAAAGGTGGGGGGGGAGTCTAAATTTTGTCATTGCAAACTAAGGGAGTGGGTATGGGCAAAGACAGGCAAAGGGGAGAGGTTGGGGGAAGACAGTAGAGTAGGTCTGAGCCCATTTTCGGAGTGGCCGGCACCACCACACTCCCTCCAGAACCTCACGGACTAGACCAGAGGCCGGCCAGCTTCATATGCTGACCTGTTTGTGCTGCATCTGCCTGGTCCGCATTTGCCTTGCCTTGTTTGCCTGCCTTTGCCTTGACCCCATGACTGCCTATCCATTGTTGCATTTCTCCTGTGTCAACCATCTCACCATGTACGCCAGAACCATCCCAGCCAGTGTGTTTGCAAAGACTGCCCTGCAGGCAGCCACACCACTAGGACTGCATTGCGCAGCCCGTACATCGTTTGTTTTTCCATCCATTTTCAGTTCAAAGGTGCCAGAGACTGCATTGTGCAGCCCAGCTACCCCCCCCCCTTGTTCTTCTTGCATAAAGGCCAGTTCAAATGGCCTGTGGGATGGCGCATGGCCTGCCGTGTTAGGGTGAGTTGCCTCCAGCAGCTGAAGAAAAGAAAAAAAAAAGAAGAAAGTTCAGTGAAACAAAAAGAGGGAACTTTTGAGCAGGCCCTGAAGACGTCTGACCTTTAAGCTGCTGCGCACTCATCCACACAGAATGATTGACTTTGCTGTGCCTTTTTCCCCACAGATAACAGGTCCTGGGCCATG
Organism: Eptatretus burgeri; assembly: GCF_056783735.1. Taxonomy (NCBI): domain Eukaryota; kingdom Metazoa; phylum Chordata; class Myxini; order Myxiniformes; family Myxinidae; genus Eptatretus; species Eptatretus burgeri. The sequence continues at coordinate 121,435,047 of NC_140962.1, read as the reverse complement.
GTTAGTGAAAATAGTTAAAAATGTAAATCTTTTTTTAATCCACCTGTGTGACTGTCTAGTGCCGGCAATTTCATTAAGTTGTCCGTGTGAGTCTGATAGTTTAGTTACACAGCGCACTAGGTTATTTATTTTTGGGATACATATAAAAATGTCGCACTCAGGGACCCAGAGGTAAAATGTACAAGGGGAAAACCTACACCTGTATGGGACACGAAAATTTACGACTTAGGAAGAGTCTATAGAAAGGGGGGGGGGGTTGTGTTACGAATCTGGCAGCCATTTGCACACAACAGCCAGAGTCCCCGCAGTTCAGTACCACCTTTTAAACCTTCAAATATCAACAATAACACTGCGTGTAGTAAATGTGTGAAGTTATTTGTGGACAATAGTGTCCTCACTGTCAGACAAAACGGTCACGGATGGTCACTTGAACCTTCAATGGTCACTTCATAGCACAGCTGTTGAACAGCCGTTTTGACTGTCAGTGATTAGCCAAGGGGTACGGGATGATTTTAATGAGCTGCACGTTATGTCTTGATATTGGCTTTAAAAAGGCCAGTGCAAAATGGGCATTTCAATCAAAATGCCACGATTGTCAAGGGATCAACGGCAGTGTGCCTTTGGCATACTGCAAGGCGGATTGAGCGACCGTGAGGTGGCACGTCGCCTTGGCTGTTCACACCAGACGATATCGGCCCTGGTGGACAGAGACACCCTCCACAACTCTGCAGATGACAGACCTCGATCAGGGAGGCCAAGAGTCACCACTGCAAGGCAGGACAGGCAGATGGTCCTAAGTCAGATGGCTTCAGACATTGAGGACTGAGTGGGACAGAATCCAGCACCAATCCATCCAAAGTCGGGTAGGCAGTATGCGCCGACGATGCACTGCCTGTATCCAAAACAATGGTGGCCACACACGCTATTGAAAGGGGACTGACATTGCACCCTGTGCTGTTCTGTACTGTAGAACAAACTTATGAGATGGTGTATCTTGGTCAAAAACTTGACATGTCATCAATAAAATGCCAATGTTTCAATTAGCAATTGTTGGTTTGTTTTATTTTGAACTGTTACAATTTTATTTCATTTCAAACAAGTGATGAGTTTCTTTTGCGTTTCAACATATATATATATATATATATATATATATATATATATATGTATATATATATGTATATATATATGTATATATATATATATATATAATATATATATATATATATATATACATATTGTTGCGGGCTGGGGGTCGGTGGCGAGAACGACCACGAGGTTGGGAAAGCCACGTCGCCTCCACCAGGCTCCCAGGAATTGTAGGCCGTCGCTCCGGATAATTCCGTGACGCGGCGGGTCGCTGAACCGACCGTGGTCGCCAATATTTCAACCTTGTAGCGTAGGGTCGATTTGTCTATAACCAATTTACCTAATTAACTACGCGATTTTGACTATCGGGGAAACCATGCCCTCGGCACGTCTTGCTTGGACCGGGTCACTCTACCGACTGCGGTAGAATTCCAACTGCCGACTACCAACTCTGGTTCGGGTGCAGCCGAGCGGAAACTGCCAAAGCCGTGCCGGCTGGAATGAACGGATTATCGAGAATAAAAACCCGGCTAAACTAGGATCTGAACCATGCTGGACTAATGCAAGAAGGGACGGAAACGGACTGGGAACATTTCTAACAAGTTTGATTTACAGTAAAAGACAAAGGAAAGACTTAACGCGAATATGCACGCAAGGAATATTTACAGGCTAGATTGTCAGTTCAGGCGAGATTAGATCTGTGACTTGCTAGAGGTATCATCTAAACCTGTACTAACCTGTTCCAAGTTCGGGTTGTCGGCGACTAAACCGTCTCCCCCACCAGGTTTTTTGGTGAGGAGGGTGTTTGGATATGGACACACAGCAGGATTAAAAACAAAACCTGTCAAAGGGCGGAGGAGCTCCTTGTGAGCCAACGGCCATCCATATCTAGTGCCCGACTGTGTCTGTGGACATCCTCCTGCAATTGGGTTACTTCTTATTAGGAGGTTGGTGGCAGGATTTGCACTCCAGCCACCGTAAAACCCTTCATTCCGCAAAACACAAAAACGCAAAAAATATCTGAAAACCCACTCCGTGGGAGTACCTCCTGTGCAGCTTCCCTTCGCAGGGCAGCTCACCAGATGACGGGATTGAGGCAAAGCCCCCCAAACTTTGATGAGAGGAGGGAAACCACAGGGTAACATTCCCAGGTCAGATTGCGGGAGAGTGTGTCGGAGTGGTGCTGAGGTGTCGTCCACCAGACGGCGGTCTCCTTGGGTTAACCTGAAGCGGTCCCTTCGGGTGGGTGCCTGGAATGTCCTATACCTAAGAGAGGATAACCACCTCTCTCTGTTATCAACTGAGCTCAAGCATTTGGACATTGGTATTGCAGCACTCTCTGAGGATCGGAGCCCGGATTGTGGCAAGATCATGGTGGGTAGTTACACCTACTATTGGTGTGGTCGCTCTGATGGTTAGCATTCCTAAGGAGTTGCTGCAGCTGTGTCCAATAAGCTTAATTCAATGATAATTGAGGTAACACTGGTCAACGAGCGTATTATGAGACGAAGGATTCGTCACTCCTTAGGTGTCATTTCCCTGGTCTGTTTATGCTCTGACTGAGGTGAGTGATCTCACCGTGAAGGATGCATTCTACGCCACACTCGAGTCTGTAGTTGATCAGTGATCAGTGATACCCCAGGCGAGATACACTTCTGGTCTTGGGGGATTTCAATGCATCGACTGGAACTGAAAGGGATGGTTATGAGACGTGTGTTGGTCCCCATGAGTCAGGAACTATGAACCAGAATAGCACTAAGTTCCTTGACTTTGCAAGAAGTCATGGAATTAGGGTGGCTGGTTCATGGTTTCAGCACCCACAAGCTCATCACTGGACTTGGTATTCCAACGCTGGTGGTGTGGCAAAGGAGATTGACCATGTCCTCATTGATGGTTGCTGGAGGATGATCCAGTACTGCAGGGTCTATCGAAGTGCTCAGTTCCTCAATGCTGACCACCGGCTTGTTGTAGCAACTCTGAAGTTGCACCTTAAATCCAGGAGAATGGTACCATCCCAGCCGAGGCTGGATGTTGGCAAGCTCAAGGATGAGAGGGTAGCTGAGGAGTTTGCGAACAGGCTGAGTGGAGATTTGAGGAGTCTGGGTGCTTTGGGAGGTCCTCAAGAGTTGTGGAGTGCCTTCAAGACCACCGTCCTTGATGTTGCGGGTGGATGTTTTGGAACTCACCGCAGGGCAAAGAAGAATTTTGTCTCTCAAGGGATACTGGATACCATTGACCAGAGTCGCAGGGCCAGGCTGAATGGCAGAGCTGAGCTGTTCAGGGAGCTGAGGCATAAAACTGTACGTGCACTAAGGGTGGACAAGGAGGCCTATATGTGAGGAATCTGTGAGGGGGTAGAGCATCACCTATGGTCAAGGGATTCTCGTCCTGCTTTCAGGGGAATTCGCGCATTGCATTCATACAAGCCCATCCTTCGGTGTACTGCAGTTAGAGCAGAGGGTGGTCGGCTCTTGACAGAGGAGTCCGAAGTGAAGGCCCGCTGGGCCGGTTACTTTGAGCGGTTGTACCAGGCTGATCCACCAGCTATCGAGTTGGATGTCAGGGGCGTTACAATCCCTGTAGCTGACCCTCCAATCAACTGTGGTCCACCTTCGCTTGTGGAAACACGGGCTGCGGTGAACCGGTTGAAACGGGGCAAAGCTCCAGGGATCTGTGGCATCCATGCCGAACTTCTCAAGGCTGGTGGAAATGCTGCACTCGTGTCGTTGCATGCAGTTCTGTACTCTGCCTGGAACACAGGCATCATCCCAACTGACTGGAAGACGGGCCTTGTTGTCCCTCTCTGGAAAGGGAAGGGTGATCGCCACGTCTGCAACAACTACCGAGGGGTGACGCTGCTCTCAGTGCTGGGCAAGGTCTTTGCTCGGATAATTCTTGATAGGGTTCGCCACCATCTGCTTGAGCACCAGCATCCAGAGCAGTCAGGCTTTACACCACAGAGGTCAACAATTGACCGTATCCTTGCTCTTCGGGTCCTCACCGAACGCAGACGAGAGTTTCGGCAGGGGCTGCTTGCAGTCTATGTTGATCTCTGTAAAGCGTTTGATTCAGTGAATCGGGATGCCCTCTGGTGGATTCTTGGTCTTCGTGGGGTGCCACCAAAACTGATCAATCTGATGTCTGAACTCCACTCTGGTACTGAGAGTGCTGTGAGATGTGGTGGTACCAATTCTGATTTATTTCCAGTTGTTACTGGAGTTCGTCAGGGGTGTGTACTGGCCCCCACACTTTTCAGCACTTGTATGGACTGGATTTTAGGGAGGATGTCGGAAAGATCAAGCTGTGGAGCATCGTTTGGGAATGTCAAGATCTCGGACCTTGATTTCGCAGATGATGCAGTCATCTTTGCGGAGACTTTAGATATCCTTTTGGGGCCCCTCGAGATGCTGAATGAGGAGTCCGAGCCGCTGGGATTACGGGTTTCCTGGGTCAAAACGAAGATCCAGGCTTTCAATGACATCTTGGATGCCGCTGTCCTGTCTGTGCCTGTTTGTGATGAGGATGTTGAGGTCCTGGAGAGATTAACTTACCTTGGCAGTGATATTCATGTCTCTGCCGGTTGTGAGTCAGAGGTCAATAGACGTCGGGGTCGGGCCTGGGGAGTCATGGATTCACTGGATAATGGGGTGTGGCACTGCCGGTACCTGTGCAGGAGGACAAAACTCCGAGACTTCAGGTCCTTGGTGCTTCCAGTCTTGCTCTATGGATGCGAGACTTGGATTCTGACCAAGGATCTGAGACGGAGACTTAATTCCTTTGTTACCAGGTCTCTTCAGAGAATCCTTGGCTATCACTGGTCGGACTTTGTGTCCAACATGCAGTTGCTGAGAGAGACTCAAATGAGATTTATTACCTGCATAGTCCGTGAGCATCAGCTGTGGATGTATGGACATGTGGCTCGTTTTCCTGACGCCGATCCTGCTCACCAGATTCTCTCAGCGAGGGAGTCTCATGAGTAAAGGAGGCCAATGGGCCGACCACATGCCTCATGGTTGCAGCAGGTTGATCGGCATTTTAAGGAGATGGGGATGAGCCAGGCATCTGCCTGGGGGATGGCCAGACGGAAGTCCCTGGAGTACCGGCGGAAAGTGGACACAGCGACGCGCTGCTCTGGCACATGCTCCCATACCTGACCTGAATATTCACAATGATGCAAAAATACTTATTCAGCTCTACTTAAAGACGGACCCACACGCAGACACACACACAAATGAAAATAAACCGAGAGTTCTTTGTTGGACCCTCGCAGCCGAAGAGAGAGACGAGCTGGGGTCAGTGTCCCGCTGGGTACCTGACCGTCGGAGGAAGGGGGTGCTCTGTGATGCGGCACCTGAAAAAGGTCGTTGGTTTGCTCCCCAGTCACACGTGTGGGACTCGTGGTTTGTGGCGGAGCTCAGGTGGTGAATAGCGGGGTCCACGGAGGGGGTCAGGGTCGCTCTTTCCTTCCTTGTAGAGGGCCAGCAGAGACACGTTCACCACCTCGACGACCTGCTCAACCCTCGTGACAGCCCTCGTAACAACCACTCTTACCACCCTTTTGTAACAACCTTCGTAACCCCTTCATAACAGCAAAAACCCTTTCGTGACAGCAAAAACCCACCAAATCGCTCTCAGAGAGTGCTCGGGGATTTATCGACCTCCCTCAACAGGGAGGGCCTTGGTGAAACACACCTCGCTGTCCGCCTTTGATTGGACTTGGTCCTACTGCCCACCCTTCCGATGCGGGGCCTCGTTCCCTGCCGGAAAACCCCAGCCACTCTTCCACGCGGGTTTACACTTGACGAGTAACAGTATCAACGCTGCAACGGCCCCGGCCGGGAAACCCCAGCCACTCTTCCATGCGGGTTCATACTTGACGAGTAACAGTATCAACATTGCAAAGATCCTGGTGAAAGAGTTACAACGTTTGTGGGAGCCGAGAAACCGGAACCGTGAGATCTTGCCTTGGCTCGTCAGGGTGCGAGAAGGCAGCTGGTTGGTGGTGGATCGTGATGGGCCGAGGGATCATGCAGATGGGATGGTTGTTAGATGGCTTGTTATATGTAAGAACCTAACGAAAAGAAATCGCAACGCATGCCGTTGTTTCTCCCACAAGACAAAAGGAAGGGGGATCTGACTACACACATACTTAATGACATAACTGAATTTTGGGACATCTGAATGTTGAATGCATATAGTTTCCAGATCCGTAACAATATATATACACATACATATATATATATATATATATATATATATATATATATATATATATATATATATATATGTATATGTATAAACACACACTACCAGTCAAATACTGTAGAACACCCCCATTTTTCCAGTTTTTACTGAAATTTAAGCAGTTTAATGCTTTAATGTACACTGAAATTAAAGCATGGAACAAATAAACAATTGCAGATAAAAAATATATCATGGAATCGTTTTGTTGAACAAAATTTAATCCAAATTTTTGACTCGTCAAAGTCGCCACCTTTTAGAGATATAACAGCCGAACATACACGAGGAATTATTTCTTCAATGGAAATCAATTATTGTTCAGAAAGTTCTTCCCAACACTGTTGCAGAAGTTCCCACAAATGTGTTGCACTTGTAGGTTGCTTTGCTTTCACCCTTCTGTCCAGTTCATCCCAAACCAGCTCAATGGGGTTTAAGTCTGGAGACTGTGCTGGCCATTCCATGATTTGAAGCCTACCATCTTGTTCTTTTCTTCTCAGGTAGTTCTGACATAGCCTGGAGGTATGTTTTGGGTCATTATCTTGCTGAAGGATGAACCGCTGACCAACTAGGCATAGACCAGATGGTTTTTCTGCAGCATTTTGCAGCATGGCTCTGCAAAATACTGTGGTAGCCCTTTTGGTTCAGACTGCCAGTCACACTGTGCAAGTTGCCGACTCTGGATCCAGCAAAAGAGCCCCAGATCATCACGCGTCCTCTTCCATGTTTTGCGATTGGTGTCACACACTGAGAAACCATCCTTTCACCGACTCGATGGCTTACATAAATCCTGCATGATGAACCGAAGATTTCAAATTTTGATTCATCGGTCTATAAGATCTTCTTCCAGTTTTCAGTAGTCCACTGCCGGTGCTTCATGTCCGGGGCAAGCCTCTTTTTATTATTTTGCCTTCTTAGCAATGGCTTTCTTACTGCCACTCGACCTGTCAAACCTGCAGCTCGAAGTCTTCTCTTCACAGTTGAAACTGAGACTTCCTTACTTTGACCAGTGTTAAGCTGTGCTTGAAGCTGCTGTCCTGTGAGCCGCCTATTAGGCAAGCTGTTGACTCTCAGAAACTTGTCTTCTGATTGTGTTGTGGCTTTGGGTCTGCCAGACCTCTTCCTGTCAGAGTTTCCTCCAGTTTCCAAGTGCCTTTTGATGGTTTAGGAACCTACTCACTGACACCTTGGCTTCTTTGCAATTTCTCTAAAGGAAAGACCAACACCTTTAAGTGTTATAATGGTCTGTCTGTCTTCCTTTGTTAATTGTTTTTTTCTTGCCATTTTGACAGCAATATACTACTTCCTGCTGTGCAGTATTGTCCAAATAATGCTTCAAATGGTGTA
>NC_140962.1:121357376-121424876 GCF_056783735.1 Eptatretus burgeri | reverse complement strand
TGTGTGTAAGTATGTATACGTGTATGTTTGTATGTATGTTTATATGTATGTGTGTCAGTGTGTATGTTTGTATGTGCTTGTATATATGTATGTATGTTTATGTATGTATTTGTATGTAAGCATGTTTGTATGTGTGTAGGTGTGTATGTATGTTTGTGTGTGTATGTGTATGTATGTATGGGTTTATGTATGTATTTAATAAATCCCATGAGCTTTCACGTCACAGCAAAACCATCTTCATATAAACCATTTATTAAAGATATTTTTGGAAAGGCATTTTTATTCATTGCAAAATCAACCAATCCAGATGTGTTGAGATTAAGAATATGGAATTTCGCCAACTCAGTCTCATAAAGACTTCTTGTGAGAAAGGTACATTTATATGTAGTTTATCCATGCATGCAATACTTTGACAGGACGATGCCAAGGTAGTGTACTTACTCACCTTTCAGCTTTCTTTAGTCTGGGTTTGATTCCCAACCCGACAAAAAACCATTGCGAATCAGTGCTTCGCAGGGAGGGTGCTGCATCACAAAGTCTGTCATCCACTTGATAGATCAGAACACAGGGACCCTGTGCTACTGTTAGTTGGTTGACGTTGAAGTTCCTCTCGTGTCTGTGATGAACGGTAAGCGAGTTATCACTGGCATCCTGGATAAATTACAAATTCCTTTTTTTTTCTAAAAAAAAAAGCACCTTCAGTTGAATGTCAGGCTTGGTCCAAAAAGCTTGGCTCAAAAAAACTTTCTCTTGCCGACCACACAAGTTGGGAATAACTTGGCTCGTGAGAGTACTTGATGTGCGTGTATGCAACAATTTATAATTTCCCAAGTAAATGCAGATGGGACAGTCAGATGAGCGGCAAACTGAAAAAAAAAAAAACAGATCTCAGAGATGCCGCACTCCCTTTCGCCAACAGCATCATTGTGGGAGCATCTTGCGCAATGAAAATTGCCTCCACGATTTATTAGAACCATCTTCATTTTGCGACTACTTTTTGTCGTTTAAAAGATTGTTTAAAGTACACGTTCAATGTATAGTTGGTGTTTCTTGATATGCATTGTTTCACCTTTATGCTCATTGTGTGAACTGCTTCATCTCCTCATTAAAGAGTAAGCAGATACATAGTCCTACACCAACAAGTAATAAAGGGAGATACCCACAGAAGTTCAAAAACATTCTTCATCACTCCTTACAACAGACAACAGATGCATTGGGAATCAAATCCAGTACCAAACGGCAAGCATGGAATCACTGAGCCCTCCCACCACCCCATGAACACAAGTTTATAAAGTCTCAAATTTAATTTCAGTCTCTAATAAGACATTCATTTCTTCTCGATGGTGTTTCATAACAACAACGGCAGCAAAGGTTCGTGAAAGAGCTTTGACAAAGTCATATGACAGAATATAAGAGAACTACTGAATTAATGAAATCGCACAGAGCGCATACCTCTGTGAGGCTGAACAGTTTGTGTTTTGTATCCCACTGATGGGCTGTATCCGAATTCGGATCTTCACCAAAATCAACCATTTTGTCTCGAACACACACCCAACCCAACCTGTCCACCAAGTTTTGTCCGAATCCGTCCATAACTTTTTGAGATTTCCTGCTCACAGACAGACAAGCAGACAGACAGACAAACAGGGGTGAAAACATTTTCGTTCACCTTCGGTGGCAAAATCATGATGTGATTCAACTTACTTGCTTCCACTCATTTAAAAAAAAAATTAAAAATCATTCTCAAACACTGCAAGAACCCCAAGCACCTGTGGAAAGGCTGCCATGCAGTGTATACATAAAGGATTCCATCAATGGAGGTATTTCTCGCTAAAAAGAAATGCTCGAAACAACTTGAACAACTCGGACAGATCTTTCCGGGAGCGGTGACGAAACGTTCAAATTTTCCTGAAATCACATACATTTATATGTGCTGGGGGGGGGGGGGAGCTTTATGAACGATTTAAAAATTGCTTGTTCCATTTGAAATACCCTCATTTATTCTCTTTCGTTATTAAGGGCTGTGTGTATGTGTGTGAGTCCGTATGCAGATCTATCTTAATATAGATCGTTCATTCTCAGATTTATCTACTGTAATCCATATACCCCTCGGAACTGTATTTTAAAATTGCGTCTTGTCCCACTTGTTCAATGGCATTCTCCACCACCACCTCACTGTACTTGATTATTTATACCCTCTATATACATTATTCTTACTTTAACTTATACCTGTCTTTAAATTGTCTGATCTTGATTTACTTTTGCTTTTCCTCCACTTCCCTTTATCATATTCCTCATTCTCTTCGTGTTGTGTTATTTTCTCCCTGGTTAGCTCGTCCACCCACATTGAGGGAGAGGGGGTTTGGCAAGTGCTTCTGCGTTTGTGTGTCATTCGTTGTTATCTCCATATGTGGGTTTCAGGAGGTGGAATTGAGCCCTCCCAGATCTTATAGAATCCACCTCCACGTGTGCATAATATATATATATATATATATATATATATATATATATATATATATATATATATATATATATATATATATATATATATATATATATATATATAAATATATATTGGGTGGTCGATAGACTACCGTTATTCTCAGGTTTTCCGTCTGTCTGTTTGTATGTAATGGACAGCTCTGGAGGCCAGAGGAGTCAACCGATTTTGATGAAACTTGACTGGTCGGTTCATACCAGGATCTAGTTGTATGCTTTTGAGCACCGTTGCTATGGACGTGACTTTGAAATTTTTGAAAAATTCGAAAATCAAAAATCGGCTTCCGCGCTTTTATGCACACTGTTATCAACCTCTGTCAAAAAATTTCAGCCCGATCCGTAAAAAACTGTATGACTAGTATGCAATTATTTTGCGACTACCCATGTCGCCTTCTGGCTTGTGTCTGTATGTATGTATATGTATATATATGTATGTATATGTATATATATATATATATATATATATATATATATGTACACACACACACGAGTGTGTGTGCATGCATGTGTGTATGTATGTGTGTGCGTAAGTTGTTGTTGTGGCTGCTAACTACACACTTCACGTGGGTGGGTTTCAGGAGCTACAAGAGAAACCTACCATGTCTCAGAGTATCCACCTCCACTCCACTCCAGTGTGTGTGTGTGTGTGTGTGTCTGTGTGTGTGTCTGTGTGTGTGTCCAGTGCATCATTTTTTTTTTCCCATTTGAGCCTTTGTCATCAAATTTTGAACAAACCCTGATGATGAGAATTTGTGTATGGAAAAGACGAATTCATAATTGGGTCAAAATGTTGAAGGGTAAAGTCATAGTAAGTACAAATAGCCCTTCTTCATCCATCCACCACTCAGCGCGAGACGGCTGGGTTTAGTAATCACTTCCGTTTTTCTATATTTATTTACTATTGAACTTTGGTGTGTCTGTCCAGGCCATAACCTTTTTATCAATTGGGCTTTTGTCATTAAATTTTCAATAAATCCATATTGTCAGCATATGGAGAACACTAATTAATACATTTTACGTTTTGTGTTGGTTTCAGCTGTTGGTTTCGTCAAGTTTTGTTTGAGTACAAAGTGGATGCGGGTGGACATTTCATTTTAAGATGTGTTTGTGTTACTCTCGACGAGAGGGTATTACTGTTTGAGTCCTTTTGTTACCTCTGCAACCGAAGGTGGAAGGAGGTTATGTTTTTACTCCTGTCTATTTGTCTGGCTGGTTGTTTGTCTGTCTGTGTGCAGGATATCTCAAAAAGTTGAAGATGGATTCGGACGAAATTTTGTCGACAGATTGGGTGTGTGACAAGGACGAACTGATCAGATTTTGGTGAAGATCTGGATCCCGATCCGGACGCGAGAATTTAAAAATTTTTCAAGCGTTTCTTCACAATTGAGAAATAGGGCCAAAAACGATATAAAGTATAGCATATTTCAAAAAGATTTGGACGGATTATGACAAAACTTAGTGGATGAGTTGGGTCGGTTACAAGGACAAGCTGATTAAGTTTTTGTTCAGGTTTGGATGCAGATCTGGGCTATCAGTGGGATACAAAAAGTAAACTGTTCTGCCTGGCATAGATACGCTTTCTACTGAGTGACATTTTAGTTAGATTGCTTGTTTGTCTGTCTGTCTGTCTGTCTGCACATATTCTAATAGAAGTCACAAATGACACTTGGTTGTAGCTAGTAGTACATGTTATCTTTTTTCAACCAAGTACCTCTATAACGTATGTGCAGTGGCCTGCAAAAGTATTCACCCCTGACCAATAATGCCACATTTAGATGGATTACGAATTATGTAGAAACAATTTTTCCTGAAGAGATCAAACTAAACACTTATAGTTTAATGAGGTTACATGTCAGAAATACCTGCAAGTAACATGTACAAATCAAAATTCACTGATTGTAACAGTATTCAGCCCCTTAGGTCAGTACTTGGTGGAAGCACCTTTTGCAGAAATGACTGCTATGAGTGTTTTTTTGGATAGGTCTTCACCATCTTTTCACAGTGAGATGGTGAAATCTTTGCCCATTCTTCACGTGAAAATTGTTCAATTTCTGCCAATTGTGATGGGATCGTCGATAGACTGCAATCTTCAAGTCTCACTAGAAATGTTAATTTGGGTTCAGGTCAGGACTTTGACCGGACCACTCAAGAACATTCACTTTCTTATTATTCAGCCTCTCCAGGTGTGGCTTTAGCTTTGTGCTTCGGGTCATTGTCCTCCTGAAATGTGAATCTCCTACCCAGTTTTAGCTTTCTTGCAGATGGCAGCAGGTTTTCATCAAGGATTCTCCTGTACTTTGTACCGTCCATTGTCTCTTCTATCCTGACAGGCTAGCCAGTCCCTGCCGATGAAAATCAGCCCCATACCATCATTCTGCCACCACCATGCTTGACAGTAGGGATGGTTCTGACTGGGTAATGTGCAGTGTTAGACTTGTGCCATATGTAAAGCTTTGAATTTAGACCAAATATTTCAATTTTTGTCTCGTCTGACCAAAAAAATTTTCTTAACATGCCTGCAGTATCATTAAGATACTTTTTTTCATAAACTCCATATGAGCTTTTAGATGCCCCTCAATTTTTTTCTTGGTGTGGTTTCAAACAGAAAGAGGTCCAAAGTTTTTCCATATTTTCCAACATGGCTGCCACACCACGTGATCTATGATGTCATAATTATCAATAAAACATTCCACATCAATCGTCGCTCCTCAGGTGAAATTTCTTCTCAATCCGTCAAGCCGTTGCGGAGAAAAACACGAAAGTTCTGTGTGGACAAACAAACAAACAGACAGACAAATGGACCCAAATGCAACACCCTCTCCTTCGGTGGGGGTAATAAGCTCAGGTGGCATCAAAATGTTAAACCTTCGGAGGGGGGTGAATACTTCTGCAGGCCACTGTGCAATTACAAAGCGAGTCCGTCCATGAAGCGTGTTGTATTTGAATGCGAGTATGTCTTTAAAATACATACGATTGCAACGTGAATCTAAGCAAAAAAAACAAAAAAGGTCTGTGTGTCCTCTGCATGAACATAAACCTACATCCTCAATGCATTGTCTACACACCACACACAAATGCACCAGCACACAAACACCACACAAAACAGGTCTTGGCGTTCCGCAATCTCTCATTGCTCTTTCTAGTTTTATTCTTGATTTATTAATATCTTACTTTTCCCTTGTAGCTTGTTTCTGGCATTTAGTGTGTCTTTACATGATTTAAATACCTCTCGCCTTTCTTCCATTTTATTGTTAACTCTCCACCTTCCTCCTTTCTTATTTTCTTCTCATTTTACCGTTTTGGCTTTGTTTCTCCATATTCGTCTTTTTCTTGATAATGCTTTTTTTTTCTTCTCTTTATCCTTGCAAGTATGTGTCCTTTTGATCCCAACTTGACCTCATCCTTTGCCCTTCTTGAATGTCCAAAGAATCTCTGGTATATATATATATATATACATATTGTATACACTTTGTTCTCTCTCTCTCTCTCTCTCTCTCTCTCTCTCTCTCTCTCTCTCTCTCTCTCTCTCTCTCTCTCTCTCTCTCTCTCTCTCTCTCTCTCTCTCTCTCTCTCTCTCTCTCGCTCTGTCCCCCTCCCAACTCCAAACCCCAATAACACTTCATTATTCCTCCTAATTTCTTGACCCCCAAAATTCCTATAACGTAAGCATTACATACTCATCTCCCCTGAGCTCCCAAACTGCACCCCACAAAATCCTCGCAGACGGTCTGCTGGCCGCCTGTGCCGAGCAGAGCTCTGAGCAGTGCTTATAAAGGCGGAGTATTTTTAACCGGCCACGCAACAAGTTGCTCGCCGCCCCTCGGCATTGTTTCAAAGAGAAAAAGAGGGGAAGTGCCGTCAGTTTCCCGTTCGTATTTCCTGCTGGCGACAGCCAACCAATCTACTGAGCGTCACACTTTGTTCCCTAGCAGAGACCATTGTCTGCGCCTTATCTCCCTGTCTTCAGGTAATGCGCCCGCTGGCCCTGACCGACTTCGGTAAATATTGAAGTTACGGCGCAAAAAAGACATTTCTTTTTTTTCTGGCTCGTGGCGAATATTGCCGGCAATTGTTCTTTTCGGCCCTGGTACATAAGTGTTGTGAAACCATGAGACAAAGTCCACGAGAGTTCTTCAAATGCATACACCATAAGGCAAGGGAGCCTTTTTGCTGCCGCCACTACATTTGGGGGCCCAAATCGATCCCAACTTCTTGTGGGGTGAGTCGCGCTCATGTAAGGTGTGCGTGCTTGGCTCAAGCTTTTCACGAGCTGGCTTGCCTGGCCCGAATGAAGGTGATTTGGGCAGGAATTAGTCATTTGTTCAGGCTGCCAGCGATAATTTGTCTACTCTCCACAAAAGACACCGTGGGATCTTTAACGTAGCTTAGCGTCTATCCCAGAAACAGCATGTACAGTGATGTGATGTCCTGCCGCTAAACACCATTTTGATAGATTATTAGTTGGGTCCGATATCAAAGCATGACAAAAGACAACTCAAAGATAAGTGTACTTTACCTCTGCACAATCTTGTCAAACACGTGAGAATCGTTTAGCCACCAGTCATATTTCATCACCTTTTTTATCCCCAAAAACCTCAGCTCACCGCAGAGTCAAGAGACAGAGTGGGACAACCTACTGACAGTAGGGCAACAGATTTTGGACACCAAACAAAGGGATGACGATAAAGGAACGGAGGATACTTGCAGGTATAAGAAGGTTTCGTTGGGTAAAGTTAATGGAGGTAGAAAATATTGCAGGTAGCGATGGAGGGGCGGGGGGAGGACGGGAAGTGAGGAGAGATGGTAGTGCATCGTCAATTTGAAGTCCCAGAGGAAGAAGTGGGCTCCAACTGAAAGCAGTTCCACAAAAGTCAAGAAAGAGGAACAAAAGCGTGGAAGTGGCCAGAAAGCCTGGATTTCACGAGTTTCGCCAGGAGGGGTTCAGTGTTAGAACATGTGCATCCTGAAGGAGCTGGAGAGGGTCAGAGGGCTGACAGAGCACAGGGAGTTAGACGAGAGAAGAAGCATTTAGGAGAGCCCACTGGACCTGCCTGTGATACGAGTGGCAGGTCACTTTCTCAAACTTTTTTTTTTTTTTTAATTTTTATAAGTCTTGCGTGAAGATAATTAACACCACTATAGTGCCTGTCACAAGTCCTGCATGTAAATTGTACACTATTCCAGTGTAAAATCGTTTTCACTGAAGCAACTTTGACAACTACAAACAAAAATGTTTCTTTTTGTTTCTTTCCAGGACTATTCAATGCAAATGACATCAATAGTGTTGGGATTTCTATACTCATGATATCTTACACCCACCCCCCAGGCCCCATCCCTCCCTCATAGTCATCAGCACTGGGATCGACATTTGATGTGAAATCATTTTGGTAACATTGGTGCAATGCATTTAACGTGGCTTAACAGGGTAACTGAGAGGTATGCACAATCACCTCTAAAGCTGTCCAGCCTGGGTTTGAATCCCGACCCAGCTATAAACTGTCATCCCAGTGCTTCACAGGCAGGGTCATTCAACCTATGGATGGATGCTAAACTGGGCATCCCATCTACCTGCATTGAATGGTTGGTGGATGTTAAAGATGTAACGGTGTCCCTCGCAAAGAGTAGGCGAGCTATTGCCGGCACTGAGGACAAATTCCCAATTCCTGCCCCTACTACTTGGTCAAACATCAGGCCGGGCCAACCGGTTCGTGAAATATTTGGGCCAAGCTTTCACCAGCCAGCCCCACAAGTGGGAATTATTGTGGAACTAGAAGAAGAAGGTGAAATATGTGTTTGCCAAAACAATACTTCTACAGTTGGCTATGCATGACGAAAGCCCATCATTACAAAATGTAAAATGGCCGGACGTGTCAAGTTTTGTGGCTATATCCTGGTAATAAATAGATGAAGCAAAAACCTGCCGTAACATCCCAAATTTTAATCACCCTCTCCATTGCAAAAATGGTGTTTGCCAGTTACTAAACGTGAATATTGTATTGGTCAGCGAGAAGAGCCATCATGGCTGGGCAAGACGAACGCTCACGCCAGGCAACACTTCTTGGCAGTAGTCCCTTACGTGGTTAGCTGAACGAAAGTTCTTGTATCCTACACGAGCACCGACATGCACAGTTTTTACTTGTACAAACAGGATGTGAGTCACTCTTTTGTATTTGCATAACGAACACAATACACACACTTGTACGTCACCATCGTTATTTCACAGATGAAGTACTCTCTCTCTCTCTCTCTCCATGGGTGCCGTACAATTTGCATGGAATTGATAGTTTCCCCAACTCTTGTGCATTGTTTCATCACGTGGTTTGTGACATACAGGTGAACGCTGACGTCATCTCGGTGCTTGCAAACGCCAAGCCAAATCGAAGGAAAACTGAGCGTTTTCAGAGCGATATGACTCCGCACCTTGTTGGTGAGGAATCTCTTGCTGGTAACGAATCCTGACTTCACCTCATTGATGTCGCTCTTACTTCCTTTCTACTTCCAGCGGTTTGGCAACATTTTTATGGGGATGTCAGCATAATAAATTTTCTTGAATCTTGAATACGTACGCGACTGAAGTAGAGGTGGAGATCACTACTACGAATGCTGCTACTACTTCAACTACCTACGAGTACTTATTCTTCTTTATTAACAGCCTGGCTTAGTGGTTAAGGTGGCTGTCTTCAGATTTTTAGGCTCTTGAGTTTGAGCCCTTGTTGTTATGTTGAAATAACACCAGGTGGGTTCACTCAGCCTGTCATCCTTCTGAGGTCAGCAAAATGAGTACCAGCTCACTGGAAACGGGGGGCAACTACATCAACGGCGCAGCTGTGTTCCCAGCAATGATGCAACCAGCAGCCACAAGCTGCACAGGAAACAATAATTATTCTTCTTTAACAGCCACAGTTGCTTTCTTGTGGGGTCAGATGGAAAAACGTTTTGGGCCAAAATCTTTCACAAGCGAGCTGGCCAGGCCTAATGTTCAACCGAAGGTGATTGAAATTTGGAATTTCTTCATTGCCGACGATAGCTCGCTCACTCTTCGGGAATGACACCGTGGGATCTTCAACATCCATCAACTGATGCCGGCAGATGGGGCCGTCCGGTCCGGTCAAACCAAGGGAAAACGCACACACTAAATGATGTGCTGCCCTGCTTCTGAAACAATAGAATGACAGTTTAGAACCGAGTCTAGATTCTAACCAAGGCAAGACAGCTCAAAGATGAGTGTGGGCACTTCTAAGCTATCCTGCCAGGTCTACGTTTTTAAATATACACAAAGAAAAAAAACAAATTAAGCACGGGTTGCGGTTTCAAGGACCACGGCATTTGCTGATAAAGTCAATCAGAAACCATGATGTATCCCAAAAATATAATCATATACATTAATGATAAAGTCTGCACGCTCTATGCAGAGGTTTTTCTGATTAAAAAAAAAACACAAAACGAAGATGTCTGTAATGGCACTGCTTTACACCAACAAGCTCGAATGAGCGAAGATCCTCGTCCTCTTAATGATGACGTCATAAAAACGAATATGACGTCATTGTGATGTATCAGGTTTGCGATGGATTATCTGTGCTCATGCCCGGCTTGATTCCCGCAAACAAAAATCAAACAGCTTGCCTAGTTTCGGAGATAATGGTATAAGCGATTTCCATTAGCGGCGATATTATGACGTCAACTTTTTTTCTGGGAAGAATTTCCAAAATCGGAGATGGTTACTGCCTGTGCATGGGCTTTCTGCATATGCATGGCAAGTTTCACGAAGATCCGATGAAAACTCTTGGTTGTGAAACAAAAAATGTCAAAAAATAGGAATGACGTCATAAAAATGATATGACGTCATAGTTATGTATCATATGAGCGGTAATTCATCTCTGCTAATGCCCTGTTTGATTCCCGCAAACAACAACGTGAGTAAGACTTGGAGATCCTCCACGAGGATCTAAAAACATGCTCACTTTCAGAATGGGACTGCTGGAAACACATCCTGTGAGGTAGGGCTTACTACCAGCGAATAACAAGATCCAATGACGTCACAATGGAATGAATGTCTCAAAAGATCAATGATGTGTGTAACGTACCATCAGAATGGATGACTGCTGCAAGCCTCCTTATCCCCCTGAAGAAGCAGTCACAGAGAATCCAAAGGGAGTTGCTGCCATTCAGAGTGCAAAGCAACCTCCGACTCTGTCAGGGTCTGCACAGGAGGGTCAATTTTCTTAAATATATGCCCAAGAATGTCCCAAAGGTGTTCGATTGAATTTAAATCAGGACTCATTGGTGGCCAGTGTGAAGCTGCGATGGCATTGCTTTGCAAGAAGTCGGTAGCTGCACGAGAACGGTGGGCTCTGGCATTGTCTCCATGAATACAAGTCTTGTGAGAAGTTGGTGGTTGTCCAAATATGGAGCAACATAATCTAAAGTGTCGCGACAGTACTTTTCTTCTGCCAGATTAGCCTGTACAGTTACACTCCGTCAATTTTACAATCATAACAAGCAGCCCAGTATCATGAACGAATCCATGCGCAAATGGGATGGACCCCACAATGTTCCCTTTCACGTGTATCAGCTGTTGGGGTGTCACCAAATCCGAATTTGACCATCATCGTGTGCAGGATAATTTGTCTCTCATCAGAAAAATGGACTTTCCTCCAGGATGCAAAATTCCAGTGTTGGCATGCCTGTCACCATGCCAAGTGGGCTGCTTTGTGTTCCAGCCTGATAAGAGGGTGTCTTATCAGTCCACTAAGCCTGGTGTTGGCTTAACGGTTAAGGTGGCTGGCTTAAGATCTTAGGGTGTTGAGTTTGATCCCCTGTCTCTCATTGAATTAACACCAGATGGGGATGACTCAGCCTGTCATCCTTCCGAGGTCGGCGATTTGAGTACCAGTGTACTGGTAATAGAGGGAATTGCATCAGTGGCACAGCCACAAACCAAGAGAATGGTGCTACCAGCAGCCACACGCTGCACACGATAGCTAATCAGTCTACTGGCTTTATAACCTGCAGCATGAAGCCAGTTCCAAACGGTTCTCGTGGATAACTTAGGAGGAAGATTTCATTCATCTCTCTGAGCTGTGCTTGTGGCAAAAGGAATACAGCTGACTTGCCTGATGAGAACTGCATCCTCTATTTGAGATCACTCTGCATTGTCCAGATAGGAACAGTAGAAAGAGAGGGAGGGCACACCAACAGCAGGGTGAAGGGAAAATAGAGGGATCTAGGAGAAATAAGGGATGAGGGGAGGAATGAGGACTTTGAGAAGACACAGGATGTGAACAAGATGGATACAGAAACAAACGCTCAATCACAGAAGTGGAAGGAAAAACTGGAAACTTGGAAAGAGGTGGGCTTGGGGAGGTTAACTGGTGTACAAACGATTAAGTTTTGGATAGGGGATGATCTGAGTTGGTGGTGAACAGCTGTCTTGAATACCTGGTTGGTTGACTGAGGAAGTTGGTTCCATAGGTGGGAAAAAGAGGAACAAATGATGGGAGGTGAGCAGTGATCTTGGATTTTAGGAGTTTCACCAGATGGGGATGACTGGAATATCATGTGCACCATGCAGAAAGCAGACACAGACTTATAGAGACAGAGCACACACAGAAAGAGCAGAGAGTGCAAGACCA
This sequence comes from Eptatretus burgeri, assembly GCF_056783735.1. Taxonomy (NCBI): domain Eukaryota; kingdom Metazoa; phylum Chordata; class Myxini; order Myxiniformes; family Myxinidae; genus Eptatretus; species Eptatretus burgeri. The sequence continues at coordinate 121,412,745 of NC_140962.1, read as the reverse complement.
GAAAGGAGGTGGTAGAAGACAGAAAGACCACCGACCTGTCTGTGATGTGAAAGTGATAGGCCAAGAGATTCAACTTCAGAGGGAGATTCCAATAACCTTGAAGGACTTGGTTTCCACGGCATCAAGCGAAGCAAGGTGTGAGGCAGGGGTACCAACTAAGAGGGGAGAGCAGTACTCTATCAAGCTGCGGATGAAGGCCTTGTAGGTGGATAGGAGCGCAGGTGTACCAAGGAAAGACTGCACGATGGAAGACATCCAGTCGGTGATTGGCTTTGGAGGCCAACTTTGAAATGTGGTTTGTCCAAGAAAGATCATCGTGGATGGTGAGACTTAAAAGTTTGAGTGACTGAATTTCTTCAAGTGGATTGTTTAGAAAGTACATGGGAGGGTTTTCTGGATGGTCCTTTCAGAGAGAGAGAGAGAGAGATAGTGAGAGTGTGAGATTTGTCAAGATTGAAAGACATATTCCATGTGTTTGTCCAGCATATGAATCCATGGAGGTCTGCAGAGAGGGAAGAGGGTGCTGCCCACCTATCTGCAGGATGAGGGATGTCATGGCATTGAGTGTGGATGCATGAGGAAAGAGATAACTACGATCTTCCAGTGAGTCAGAGAGATTGTTGAAGATCAGGAATAGGTCTGGTCCCAGAATACTGCCTTGGGCCACTCCAGCCTTCACCGGGAGAGGAGATGAAAGGATTCCATTGAGTTCCACACATTGACTACGAGAGTAGAGTAAGTCAGGAAGCCACGTGTGAAGATGCCTTGGATGCCATAGGCAGAGAGTTTCGAGAGCAAGGTGGAATGCCAGACCGTGTCGAATGCTCGAGATGTATCTAGAGAGATGGCCCTGACCTTGTTTCTGATATTGAAGGTCTCCATTCATTGTTGGGAGGGCAGCAGCAGCATGATATCCTGGTCTGAATCAGAATTGATGATCTCGGAGGAGGCTGTTGGAGAAAAGGAAGGATTTGATGTCAACGACAATGATATATTTAATGACCTTGCTGCTGATTGGAAGCAAGCTGATAGGTCTGTACGTAAGAGGATTGGTTTTTGCAATGATGTTTGTGGTTTGTTTATGTTTATGGACCACTCTATTGATAGTCTGATGGAAGCCAAGTTGAAATCCAATGTCACTGTAAGACATCCCAGAATTGTTCATCCCACAAGGTTACCATCTTTGGGCTTCACTGAGTCTTGTACAAAGGAAAGTGAAAAGGCTGGTATTTAATATTTAAACTTAAAAAGACTAAAATCTTGTCAACTGAGAAGACGATGAGTTCAGATTTGGAGATGATCATACAGAAAAATAATGGAAAATTTCATCTTCGTGGGCTCTAAGATTGAAGTGAGTGGAGAATGTGAAGGAGAAATTGATTGATGGTAGCATTGGGCAGAACAGCAATGTCAGTATTGACAAGAATCTGGAAAGATAAAGATGTGACAATACGAATCAAGAGGAGGCTGATGAATGTTGTGGTATTTCCAGTTGCTATGTATGGATGTGAGTCATGGACAGTGAAAAGAAAGAAAGAAGTTTGACATTTTTGAAATGTGGTGTTCAAGATGAATGTGAAAAATTCCATGGACTGCAGTAAGAACAAACAAATCGGTGCTTGAATAAATTAGACCACCATGTAGATTAGAAACACTGATGCTAAACCAGAAACGGTCGTACTTTGGTTGGACGAATCATGCGTGCGCAAAACGCAAGTCTGGAGAAGTCAATCATTACCTTGCATGTGCTGGATGGGATAAAGGCTGAAACCAAGCTGTCTCTGCCAGAGCTTTGGGAAGCAGTGCAGATCACGATGTTTGGAGAAGTCTGATCATGAATGCCATCAGAAGGCGGCCACGACTTGACGGAATGAGACGACTGACTACATGAAGTCTTGTATGGGCCATAGTTGCATAGTTCACCAATGGAAGTATGCCACAATCTCGTTACCTTCTGTAAACCTTGACCATGGGGAAAGTGCTTTTTCAAGCTGATACCCCTCCTGTGCTGTATATGTTGGGTGTGCAAAATTGCCTTGGTCTACTGATAAATGGAAAACAGCCTGTGCATGAAGCTAAGGTTTCATTGATGTTTGAAAGAAAATTTGAATCTGATTCAATATTTTTTCGTTGACAGTATTGTTTTGTAGGCATGCTTGACTTTTCCCCTTGTTTGTCTGTGTGTCACCGATTTTGTCAGAGATGGCCGAACGGGTCTTCTTCAAACTTTCAGAGGTTCATTGGTGAGTTCTGGAAGGTGTTTTATGGAAGAAACAAAAAACTTTTTGGCATTTTTGAAAAAAAATGGATTTTTTTTTGGACTTTTCTTCGGCACCCACAAAAAAAGGGGAAAAAGAAAAACAAAATTTGATTTCTTCAAAATGTCAACAGGATTAGAACAGCACCCGTCAATGCCGGGTACCCAGATTCTAATATAAAAGAAGATGAGTTAGTGAAAAGGAGAATGTAGAAAATAGGGAAGAAATACGGGTATGACAATTGAGGAGAAAGGAGAAGAAAAAGTAGAGAAGCTTGCGAGGAGATTAGAGTTAAGGGAGATAGAGAAAGGGGGAGTTTGGGAGTGCTGGGGAACTTCGAAATGCCACCTTTTTGGTCTGTAAAATGTAGATAATCTCCTTATCCAACATGAAACTTAGTGTGGTCAGGGAATGAAGCACACACCACACACGGCCTACATTTTTATTACAGTGATGACTCCCCTATGAGAGCTTGTCATTAACTGATCGTGCAATTTGAATCAGTAATCAGTGTGGAGGAATGGTGTTCGATCAGTTGGCCATCAAAGCCACCATGCTGCTCGACATACGTGAGGTCTCTCATATTTATGAAGGTGTGCAAATAGATAAGGATAAATTTCCACGCTATATCCACTATCCATTACTTTCATGGTCATGTCATGCTCTTTCCAGATGACAAAATAAAATCAGTTTAAAAGGCAGAGAATACATTGGGTGGCTTACCATTGCTCTTCCCAGCAGTAGGCTAATCAGGATTTAGCAATTAGGAATGTGGTTGTGTTGCCACACACAATGGTCTCACTTTTTCTCCAGGTATCATGGGATGTTTAATACCCACCAACAGATGTGGCACCTGGCTCTGCATCTCTCTGAAGGGTGGTACACTCATTACCTCCACCACCGAAGGTAGGCGGATGGGCAGAGGTTATGTTTTTACTCCCTCTCTGTCTTTTTGTTTGTCTGTGACCAGGATATCTCAAAAAGTGGAGACAGATTTGGCCAAAATTTTGTGGACAGGTTGGGTGTGTGACAATGACAAATTAATCCATTTTGGTGAAGATCCGGATTCGGATCCGGATATGACAATATTTTAAGTGATTCTTCATCATTGAGTGATAGGCCGAAAACGATATACATCACAATATCTCAAAAAGTTTGTGAAGAGGGTAATCACAGGGTAAGTTAAAAATGATGATTTTACTATTTATGGTGTTGGGGGTGGGGGAGGTTTGGAGGTGTGGGGACTGTTATAAATATCGTGTTTGTTTGGTACTGGGGCCACAAGAGAAACAACACTGTATTTTGTATCTGTTGCTAAAAGATGAAGTGTGTGTGTGTTTGTGTGTGTGTGTCTGTGTATGTTTGTGTTATCCACTGTTGCTGCTCACTTGTATTGACAGGAAATGGTAGGAACTGGACACCTCTGATCCACCGATATTTCTCTTATTTCCTATATTTCCGTGAATCCGACTTGCATCCATGAAGACAATTATGGTTAACCATTCCTTAATTGCCACTCTTCCGTTTAAATGCTGCACATTATGTTTGAAAGACTATTTGAAATACAGATATCGTGCTCGCAACAGCAGGTCGAAAGCGTCCGCTCTAGTCGAAGCGAGCCGTTGAAAACGCACACCCAGCACATGCGTGAAAGGGTCTCCTTAGTCGTTAGCATTCGTACGTCATTTTGAAAAGCCCTTATTGTCCATAAACAAATTTCTTCAATGAACTAGGACAAGCTTGTGAAGATGTGTAGCATCATACCAGCTATGATACACCCATTACCGTGGTTATGCCACTCTCTAGTTGTCAGTAGAAAACCTTAAAACTCTGCTGCTGGTTCATCGATTCTCTTTTCTGGACAACGTCAGAATTCAAACATGCCATACGGCATGCAAGATACCACAAAAAAGGACATTTCTTGAAAAAGCATAGAAGTTGCAGTTTGCATTTTTATGTGATGGATGTATACTACAAATTGATGAAACGAGTTATGCAGTCGAGAGGCATGAACGGTCATGGCTATCGAATGCCTGCCGGTTGCATCATTAGTGGGGTCAGATTGCCGCCGATGCATTCCCCCTGTAGATCAGAGCAGTAATTTAAAATTTGACTGGAGTACCGATATATAATAGCCTACTCTCTCAAAATGTACCGTGGGACCGTAAACGTCCACCAGTGAACTCTAGCAGACGGACAACCGGCACAACGTCCTCTCAAAGGATGGCGTAGTCATTGATCCAATGCCGTGCCTGCGAAGAGGACTGGCTAAAAATGTGTCACCCTTAAACCACAGCCTTTGTTGAATTCGTTTGTTTTTGCATGCATTAGTAATACAGTTTTGTCTTAAAATATTGTAGAATTAACTGCTGCAAACTATGTGCTCTTCTGGGATATAGTGTTCTGAAGATGGGGATTTTTGTGTTTCTTTTCAATACTCCTGCACAGGTGGATTACTCGTGCCGTATATGAATGACAATCGTGTTAATGTAGTGTTGTTGAATTGTTTAGGTTTGAATGTTGTTGATCTTCATTGGATAAGCATAATTTAAGATTACTGGTTGTAGCAATCATAATTTAGACATATATGTTGTGAAACAAAATGGATACAACAGCACGCCACCAGATGCAAGCTACATCAGCTGTTGGTAACCAAAGCTGAGAAACGAGTAAAAGGGACCGTTTTCACACAACCCAGGTTTAATCGAGTCCGGAACAAGCTGTCAGAGTATCATCTGTGAAGACAACAGCTGGAGGAAAGCAGCGAGTGACATATACCTGAACACATTTGGCCCATGCTTTTGTGTTCACTGCACAGCTCAAGTTGTGGTGGAACAATCTTCCTCTGGGGATACTGTCATACAGTATGTAGTTCCCTCAATTTTAGTAACGAGGTGTGAGTTGTCCTTCCCCTTTAAGTCTCAAGTAGCACATACGTAGTTGTAAGCGCAGTATTGGTGTGCATTCTTGATCTGGCTATTTTTCTTCGCATGATCCAAACAAGCATTATTTGTAACAAGTTGGGTCACCTGATCAAATTCGGGCTACTTAGACTTTAGCAAACCACCAATAACATTATTATTATATTAGCTAAAACTAAGTCATAAATAAGCAAAGTCATAAATAAGCAAAGTCATAAATAGATGAACACATTAGAAAAGAGGGAAACAGACCAACAGCAGGGTAGAGGGACACACCAGAGGGGAAATTTGGAAGAAGAATTGGCAATGAAGTAAAGAAATATTGAGAAAAAAACGTGTAAGCCAGAAATGGACATTTTACACCTGTAGCAAAAAGTAACTTCGGAGTGCAACACGGCACTGATGGGTCAAATGGTGTCATTTCCTTGTTTGAGGTCATGCAGGATTGTGCAATCACTCATCAGACTCAGTTTAGTCTTGCGGAGAATGTGGACTCTGTATATTAATTTGTATTCTGCACACAGAAAATAAAGATTTAAATGCATTTGGTTTGATTCTTGACAAAGCATCAACCTTCAAACGTGCAAGAGCAGTCTAAGCTCTGCCGCTCTTTGGGCCACAGAAGTGACGCACCAGCATCGGAGCCAATGTGAGGTGAGGGGTGGGAATACTTCATGCGATGTATGATGTTCGCTTGCTGAATTAATCATTATGTCATGTTTTATATCAATTTGATGACGAATTTAAAGAGCAGGTTTTGGGTCGCTGATGACTTCGCGTGATTCGAAGGTTGTAAGCACATTAATAATTGTTGGGCAATTATTTTCTTACATTTGAAACTCAAAATATGCGAAAATTAACTTTTAAGTCAAAACTTTTGTCAGTAATCGAAAAACAGTCCGGAAGTTACCGAAGATGCTATGACGTCACGTTCTCCAAAAACTTCGTGAACATTCGTAAACAGCGTGTGAACAATGGCGAGATGCGAATCAGAGAGTGATTTCAGCGGCGATGAAATTGAGTGTTTTCATTCCGATATTGCCGAGGACGAGTCGGAGGATGATGGGAATTTATACTCTGGAGTTTCTGGCACTGAGCCATATAAATTTGAGCCACTTGTAAGTGCAAGAAAACGGCCTATTTCGTGTACAAGTGGCAGGACTGACTGCCAGCTCTGGGAGGACGGAAACCTCCCGTGGAGCAGAAGGGCGAAAGCTCGCTCGATCTTGATTTTCAGTACGAATACAGACCGTGAAAGCGTGGCCTTGCGATCCTTTTAACTTTTTGGGTTTTAAGCAAGAGGTGTCAGAAAAGTTACCACAGGGATAACTGGCTTGTGGTGGCAAAGTGTCAATAGCGACGTTGCTTTTTGATCCTTCGATGTCGGCTCTTCCTATCATTGCGAAGCAGAATTCGCCAAGCGTTGGATTGTTCACCCACTAACAGGGAACGTGAGCTCGCAAGAATAAGGTAAGTTTAGTGCAATTTGAGCTTTTATTCGTCGAGTTATGAATGTTTCAATTTGAGGGAAGCTGGCACGTTTGGCCACGGGCGCCTTGGCTAGATCTAGGCCGCGGCGCTTTTTCCACAAAGATGAGGTTTAAAAAACATTTTTCATCCCAATAAAGGTCATCATCACATGCCTGACTTGTTAAGCTGTCGGATTATGTAAAGATTGTTCGTGGATGGCTGAATATTACAGTTTAATGACTTTGACAAAATAATTTTAAATAATGCCGTGAATTCCTGTGGTGAATTGAGATTTTTGCTTCGATCGATGTTGCGGGTTCGTTTTAAAGTAAATTCAAATTCTGTTTTTGGTTTCTGCAGTAGCTCAGGATGCTTAACACTCGGTAGTTGTGAAGTTTGTAAAATTCCGATATTTTATTAGGTTTATGTTCGATGGCGCTCAGGGCCTCGGGCGCCTTGACTCGATGTTAGGCCGCAGCGCTTTTTCCACAAAGATATTGTTTAAAAGGCAGGGAAAATTCCCCCGTTTTGTTTGTACAAATCTTATCCACTGCCAGCGAATGTCTGATTCCTCCGGGAATCGGTGGGAGCGATTACCCGTTTTCCAGCCATTTTCGCAAAACATGACGACACACGTCCGAGGCATGATGTACAAATATCCAAATAACTTTGTTCTACAATAATTCAAAATCAAAAGGATAATATAGACAGTTGCAAGCTCAAAAAAAGAGAAAGAACGGCCTGCTGAACTGGACACTTCTTCAATGAAAGAGTGAGCTTCCGCTTTGTTTTGGAGAACGTGACGTCACCATCCATATATGGCACGCAGCTGTTTTTTTCAACAGCCTCGAGAAATAACAATTTCGGAGTTAAATTTCATTAATTTTCCCAATAGTTAGGCAACCACAATAGTTTGCATCGAACTATTTAATGCACATATAATCATATTGATAAATTTTCAGAATATGTTTGGTGACCTGCAACCTGCTCTTTAATGTTTTTATTGTGATGTTGAAAATACCAATATTTGGTGCAAAATACCCCTTTCACCCCCTTCAAAGGGGGCACATCCAGATGCGGAGCACAACCCCACGAGACCTTGCTCTTCTGATGCATCGTGCCAAATTTGGTCCACATCGGTCAGTTAATTTGTGAGGAGAACATGTCTTAGTATAGTCAAATATTAACAGACGTACTTACGGACGGATGGACACCGGGACCCACTCAATGAGCTTATTTCGGAAAAATAACCAAGTCACTGAACACAGTGCAGTAAGAGACTGTTTGGGCATTTCCCGGGATAAAAGGTCCCAGTGCTGAGGCATGCCGTGTCAACTGGCACTCAGACGTGACAATATATTCTCTCCTTCCCTGTGACTGTGTCAATCAATCATGTAAGGTACTAATTCCATACATATCAGCATTATTTTAATCGTCTTTTTTTATTCATTTGGTCCACATGTTCTATGTACTTTTATTTTGGACTGGAATACTTTGTGAAGTCTGTGATGTCCAGCTTGGAGCAAAGTATGTGCATGCTCAGGGTGAAGTGATTATGTTAGAATTTAAGGCTAATTATTTTTATCATTCCAAATTGATACATAAAGTTCTATTCTTGATATCACTTGCATTATGTAATGGGGTATTGTTTCCTGGGATTTGGTTATCTTAAGTACTTCACTGTCCAAGGCACTTAGCAGATCCCATTTTTTGGATGTGGTCTATAAAAGACTTCATTGGTAAAATGGAGTACTGTATTAAAGGCCCGTAACAAGACGGTGCTGTATTTTTTTCAATCATGTGGAAGCTCAAGATGAGGGGAAGGGTAAAAAAATCTTTTTATTCATTTTATTTAGTTAAGTTAAGAGAATGAATTACAGAGGGGAAGGTGAGCAGTGAGCAAATATGGTGATGGAAATCTGTAGGAAGGAGCCAGGCTATATTGAAAAAGAATGATTAACACCAAGAAAAGCATGCAAAGATTCATGGGAATTTGAGAATACAACGATGGACATAAGTGATGCTTTAAAGGTTTAAAGGAATCGTTTTGGAGCGAGGCATCAAGAGGGTAGAAATTGGAAATGGGTTGGAAAGTATGGAAGGAAATGAGTTGAGCACAAACAAGAATTACAAATGAGGTAACTAAATGACAAGGAGGTGGTAGGCATGTGAAGTGGTTATTGTATGAGGTATTAAAATTTGAATGTTTTAGTTTAAGAGGATATGGAAAGAGATAGAGTGGGAAAATGAGCAGGGAGCAGAGATTAAGATGGAGATAAGGAGAGAGGAATTCTCTTTCTCCGTCTCAAAACCATGATCCATGCGGAACATGAATGAGTAACACAATAGGATATACAAAAATGTAAGACTTAAGAGAAAGTATAAAAAAAAATACAAAGTGTATTGAAATGAAAAGTTTGAGGGGAGGGAGGAGGATGGAGAGCAGAAATGGGGACGGAAAACAAGGAAGGAAATTAGTCGAGCACGTGAGGTTTACTGAAGAACCCTAACAAGCAACAACAGCAAGTATACAAAGATATAGATAACTTGCAAGGGCAGCAATGAATATGACTTGTTTTTTTTAACAATGTTTAAATGAACAGACTTCACAACAGGCAGCTATTAAAATTATCTGATCAGTTGCATTTAGCTTTGCAAGAACCACACAGGCCTCATCTGGACAGAAAGAAACCTGGAAGTGGAATGTCCTTGGTAATTAAGAAGATTATTTGCAAAGCTTTGGTGGGACATTGCATACTCTATTTCTGGAATATCTTCCTCTTTCATTCCATCACTTAAGAGAATATCATCAGATCTGATGTTATAAAATATGAAGCTGAATGTCTGAATTGTGTTTTCACATTAGAGGCCTGTGTTCCACCTCCTCTCCAACCAAACCTACAAATTGCTGTACCTCTCACTCTCTCCAAATTAAATGGAATTACTTTCTCGATGAGGAAATCCAACTCACTTTTTCTCAGTGACCCCTTTACATTGACGGAGTCTGATGGAAACGGTCCTATAATCTTGAAGACTTGCTCAAATGAAATGGCTTACCAAATCTTCTGGCTCGTCTCATTTTCAATGTATCTCAGCGGCATTACTTTATTCTGGAATGTAGCAAGTGCAACAACAGGGTTGTTCTTAGGCAAACACAACCTATGCAATTTCAGAGTATCTGCATTGTACCATGGCTGAGCGAATTGTGGCCTGTTCTTAAAGGTTAACATTCGCACTTTATGACAAATTCATTAATGTACAGTATCGCACTACTTATTTGTTTATGTGTATAGTAATGTGGTGACATGTTGAAAAAAAAAAATTGGTTTGCAATCATTGCATCTAACATCAAATTACTCAATTGTTATGATTTTAAAACAATCAAGACTCAAGCGAAGACTATCATAGCAAAGACTATCAGACCCAGTTGTTGGGTCTGAAAAGAGTCGATTGATCATTTCAGTTTCCGATGTCATTAATTTCAGCAGGTCACGCCACTCAATGTGTGGTATTAGCATGAAGCAAAATCTGCTGAAACTGTCAGGCTTAACTAAGGTGTTTCTCGCTGCCATTATATGAGCTATGCGACCTTTTGCTTGTGTGAATCAAGAAAGGGATGCATTCTAGAACAATTTATCTTTTTGATATTTATGCTTGACAGATAGTGGGAAAGTTGTCAAATATAGCGATTACTTCTATCATTTTCTTTGATGATGCACAAAGAGTTGCACTGGATGAAATATTGGAATAAATAACTCCAAAGTATTGTGGAGTGTCACTTTTTTGCCATTCCTTCCAACTCACTTGTATATTATAGGTATTGCTGGTAAGAGGGATAAGGGAATTGAGTTCTGGATGCATTGAGTCATCATTGGACAAATACTGCCTTTGTGTAATACCTATTCACAAAACGGAATCCATAATTACCCCGCGCACACGAAGTGAAAAGCGGGGTTAAGCGATTGGTTTACTTCTGTCTGTCTGTCTGTATGTCTGTCCTGTCTACAAACGTCAGTTTATCATCAAGGAACAACTTGATTTCAATGAAATGTTATATTTCAAACACAAATTGGAACATGAATCAGAAAATGAACCTGTAGTTTAACAGTGCTTTGGCTCTGAATTCGTCCGAACCTCACATGCGCCGAGAGGGGTGAGATAATTTTCTTATTCTGTCTGCCTATCTGGCAGTCAAACAAAATTGAAATTCATTCCAAACAGGAAACTTTCTGCTATTAAGGACGAAAGTTATGCTTTTAAGGACGTCATGAAGGACACAAAAACAACAGGCACAAATAACTAATGCAACATGTTAAATAAGAGCGAGAATTTCTTTGCAATATATGTTCCCATCCATCCATCCATTAAGACCATACTCTGTGCAGAGCGTTGGTGCTGCCCAAGCAGTCTCCTTGGCTATTGGGCACAATCTTGGATGGGTCACCACTCCAACACAGTATACCAGCAAACTGGCATTCATTTTCCCAACCCCAGAAGGATGACAGGCAGAGTCAACCCCACCTGGTATTAATTCAACAGCCGACTGGGATTTGAACTCAGGATCCTAGGATCCCAAACCCACCCCCTAACCATTAAGCCAACACCAAGATGGATAGTTGCATGTTGACAAAAGAACATAGACTATTGTATCTTGTTCATATCACCTTTTGAACACTACAGGTAGTTACTGAATTGCTGCGCGGTGGACAGAAATTGGTTTCTTCATCACATTGTGCATAGGAAGAGAGCTTTGTTTCCGCTTTTTCAATTGTTTTCACATAACCATTATAGAGTGCTGGTGGTTGCTCATTCCAGCCAAGAACGAGTAGTCTGTCTTGGCAGCACAAGAGTTTTGAAACAAAAGCGTAAAGCAGTTTGGGTTATCCCGCATGAAATGATTGCTGAAGCTCTGACGTTTCAGCTCTGCCCTTCCTTGGAGCAAGTTAACATGCATAGGGCTTATTCATTCCCATTTTGGCAGTATTACACCATTGCAGTGGCTATGTGTGGTCAATTGAAAAAGCAGGAAATGTCCTTAGTCGTTGAAAAGATTCAATTGTTTTCATGTAGAAGGGAGCAAACATGTCAGACACAACAGCACAATCTTTGCCGTCATATTGTTCCATTTCGGTCCCTCTCGTGCAGCATAAATAGGAAAGGGTTAAACACTTGTGCTACACTAGCTTTTCATATTCCCGAGCCATGCAGCAGTGTTTGGAACACATGGTACCTGGATAGTGGATACGATGAACAGCTTTCTGCACTAATTTTACAAAGACAATGGCAGATGAGATTCCTCTATTCCATTATTTTCCTTGTTGATCCACATGCGGTGCGTTTGCGAACCAGTCTTGATTCAGACAAGGCTCACACGAACACAAATCTATCCTTATTGTCACTTCCTGTTTTCGCTCACCTGGAACATAGTTACGGGAGCTTATGGGTGGCATGTTGTCCGTCCATCATTCCATCTGTCCATTCAGTTATCCACAAATACGGGGCTTGCCCCCTTAAATTGGTATTGGCTTTCTTCTCAGAAACTACACAAACAATTCTGATGAAACGACCACAACCTTCATCATCCATGACCAACCAAAGTTTGCTCATGACATTAAAAAAAATTCGGGGGCTGAGGGGGTCCACGGAGGGAGTTTATGGGTGGGAGTTGCCCCCCCAAAGGGATATTTGCTTTCTTTGCGGAAATGACACACAATTCTGATGAAAGTTGACCGTAGCCTTCATCCTCCATATTGCACCAAAGTTCATTCATGATATGAAACATTGGAATAATCTTGCTCTAAGGGGGTGTAAAGGGGGCCCCCCCCAAAAAAAATGTATTTGCTCTCTTCTCCGAAACTACACACACAATTTCGATGAAACTTGACCACAACCTTCATCACCCATGATGTACCAAAGATTGTTCATGGTATTGAAAAAAATAGAGGTCTAAGGATGTTTACGGGGGTTGCCCCCCCAAAAGAGATATTTAGGCCCGGTCACACCTTGACGTTTTAGCCAACGTATGCCGATTTTTGAATTTTTTTTCTAAAACGCTGGCACACGTTGAATACGTTATGGGTAAGTTTTGATAACATTGAGAGCACGCTGAAAAACACTGCCATACGTCGTTGTACGCTGGCTTTAAACGTTGTACTTTTTGGTTGTCCTCAAATTTTTTCATGCTTGAAATTTCACGACGTATGCCGGCGTATCACTCACACGTTCTGCTACGCTGGCCACAAGTTGTATGTATGGTCTGCGATCGTTGACAGACGTCAACACATGCTACTTGTAAGTTAATCATAAGTTGAGACACGCCGAGGTAATGTTTAGCGTACCTGAAACTTATTTCTAACCTATGATTAACGTGTTGTTGGCACGTTACGCGATCGTTGCCACACGTCGACAGACGTTACTTTTAAGTTACTCATAGGCTGAAAGACGTCGGTATAATGGATCGTCCTTGCGTCAGCGTCTACGGCCACGGCCAGGACACTTATTTGCAGCATTCTTCAAACTTTTCTTCGGCATGACGAGGATGTTCACACTTCGATGTCTAGCTTGGCTATGATTCCAATTGTCCATCGGCAGCGTCTATTTAAAATAGTCGAGTTTGAGCGTTTTAACACGTTCAGAAGAAACGCTTCAAATTTCCAAACCCCAGCGTCAAAAAATAAAGGCGAGTGACAGCAATTTAAATCGTTCATTGTAAACAATGAAAATAGCTGAGTGGTACCGTTTAAAAGTCGTTGAGTGTAAAAAAAATCCAATTGTTGAGCGCAAGCGTCTACTTTCAATAGTGGAGATGCAGCCATTTAAATCGTTGAGTTTATCATTTAAATCGTTAAACGCAAGGACGATCCATCATAACCCACACCCTCCCCCTCACACTCACCTACTACTGCCAACATGAACAAACTACTACTAATACTAATACTAATACTGATACTGTTACTGCTGACATGGACATCTACTCAAAAAGGACTCGAAAACACTGTTGGGTTCCCCTTTTATGAGCAGCATTTTTATATACCAATTCCCAAAACCGCTGGGAACACGTCTTTATATGGCAGTTGTAAGCTGGAAACACGTTCATTTATTTTTTTTTGTCGACCGGAAGACGTCATTGGAATACGTCTACATACGTCGATGTGTGTTGGGACTACGTAAAGAATTGGTTCAAAGCACGTCAAACATAAGTTATAAATAAGTTTCGCGTAAAAAAGACATTACCGTGACGTGTTTCGACTTATGAGTAGCTTATAAGTAGCCTTTGTGGACGTGTGTAAGCGTCCACATATCGTGTGTAAAACTTATCCCCATCGCATGCGGAACGTGTGTCATACGCCGAGTACGTCGTAAAATTTTGAACATGTTTAAAATTTCTTGACGTACTCTACTTACTACGACGTATGATAGCGTACTTTAGCGTTCTACTCACGTATACCAAACTTACTCATACCGTATTTGACGTGCCCCAACGTTTTAGACACATTTTTCTTAGGTCGGCATACGCTGGCAAGATCGCCAAGGTGTGACCGCGATGTTGACACTTCCATTTCTACGGCAGTTATGATTCGAATCGTTGTGTGTCAGCCTTTAAATAGGCTACGTCACGACATCGTCGGCGATGCGTGCAACGCGCTATGCCTAAGTTAGACTATCGTTGGGCATCGGTTGTGTAGGCCGACAACAGGTTCAGCATTCGTTGGTATAAGTTATCTATAACACAACAAAACATTCTGTGTCCGTTACCAATGCGTTATACATAAGACCAAGTCGCTATGAATACGTCCGAATCTTTAAAAAAAAACATCAAAAGTTCAACGTAAGCCAGCGTTTTACATACATTTTAATACGTTGCCATCGCTGGCTAAAACGTCAAGGTGTGACCGGGCCTTTTGCTTTCTTCTCAGAATCTACACACGCACAGTTTTGTTGAAACTTGACCACAATCTTCATCACCCATAATGTTCCAAAATTTGTTCATGACATTAGAAAAATTGTGGTCGAAGGGGATGTAAGGGGGGTGAGTTGCCCCCCAAAATATGTATTTGCTTTTTTTCTCTGAAACTACATGCGCGATTTTGATGAAACTTGACAACAAACTTCATCACCCGTGATCTACCAAAGATTGTTGACACCATTAAAAAACAATCGGGGTCTAAGGGTGTTTATGTGGGGTTGCCCCCCAAAAGAAGTATTTGCTTTCTTCTGAGAAACTACACACACAATTCTGATGAATCTTGACCACCGCCTTCATCACCTGGGATGTACTAAAGTTTGTTCATCACATGAAAAAAATTGGGGTCTCAGGGGTTTTACATGGGGGTTGCCCCCCAAAATATGTATTTGCTTTCTTCTCTGAAACCACACACACAATTTTGAAGAAACTTGACCACAATCTTTATCACCCATGATGTATCAAAGTTTGTTCATGGCATGAAAAAAAATCGATGGGTATTTACTTTCTTCTCCATTATATATTTGGTGGGTCATCCATGCCTACCAGTGGTTCCCTGGTTATCTTATCCAGATGCTACCAGGTGAGCGCCCAGGGATATTGCCCCGATGTTTCAATTTGTCTGTTTATCCATTCACTTATATCTTGTATATCTTGAGAACGCAACATTGTATGGCCGCCAAACTTGGCAGCCATAATGGGGGGCCCATACAGTGTGTCAGGGTTGGTGATTGAAGTGGGGGAGGGGGTTGTTGGGGAGTGGTAAGGGGGAGGTCTCTATATCAGGTTCTGGCTATTCACATCAGCCCTAGCAGCTGCAGTGCTACCAAACCTGGCATGCTTAAGGGGGCCCCAATGGGGGATTTGTGGTG
This sequence comes from Eptatretus burgeri, assembly GCF_056783735.1. Classification (NCBI taxonomy): domain Eukaryota; kingdom Metazoa; phylum Chordata; class Myxini; order Myxiniformes; family Myxinidae; genus Eptatretus; species Eptatretus burgeri. The sequence continues at coordinate 121,397,261 of NC_140962.1, read as the reverse complement.
AATTAAATTAAGGTATTACCCTTTGATGTATTCTTCAATGTAGATGGGATTTTGAATGGGGGTAGGAGGTCTCTGTAACATCCAGAGTGATCGCAACCAAACTTGGTAGCATTCATGTAGACTTCACAGGATTAAAGGTGTTGATAAAGGAGTGTGGAGTTGTTTATGAAGAAATAAAGTTGTTAGCTTCAATAGATTTTGAGATTTATAGGGGGAGGATTTGGAATCGTGGAGGGGTATTCTATTTAATTGCTTTGATACGCGATTTTCAAAATGACGCAATCCATCCCAGAATGCTTGGTGTGGATGTGCAAAAATCCCCCATTAAATCCCTTTCGAGCCAGATTTTAAAAATGTCATGAACAAATTTTGGTACATCTTGGGTGATGAAGGTTGTCATGAGGTTTCATCCGAATTGTGTGTATCGTTTGAGAAGAAAGCAAATACCTCTTTGGGAGGCAACCCACTCCCCCCCAGCCCCCCCTCCCCACATAAACTCCCTCTGTAGACCCGTTCAGACCCCGTTTTTTTATGCCATCATGGGTGATGAAGGTTGTGGTCAAATTTCATTGAAATGGTACGTGTAGTTTCTGAGAATAACTTGCCAGTATTTGTGGACAGATGGACGGATGGACGGACGACATGCCTCCCAATAAGCTTCCCGGAATGACTTTACAGGTGAGCTAAAAACCATCCCTGGGAATATTACAACAAACGAACTACAGTTGGAAGCTGTCCAGGGCTCAGCGACAAACCTGAAGATAGCCCTCGGCACAAACTTTGAAAACAGAAAACTTTTTTTGTATACATTGTCAAGGCTCATATGCGAGCGAACATAATGCACAACAAGGGGGGCAGGAGAGGGAAGGACAAAACAGTGGGGAACAGAGACATTAGGAGATCTGTGGAAGGGAGAGGGATGGGGCGGAGAACATGGGGTACAGAAGATGGACACCACAGGGACTTTCAGGACCTTCCACGACAGAGAACTTTTGAGAAGGAAGGCAGGGAATTTGAAGGAGGTGAGTTTGGGGTGGATTAACGGGGGTAGAAAAGATCGTGGTTTTGAATGGGGGAAGATAAGAGGTGGTGGTGAACAGCTGTTTTGAACACCTGGAGGAAAGAATGGGGTTGAAGAGAATGTGGGATTTTATTCCAAAGGTGGGGAAAAAGAGGAATGAAAGAGTGAAGGTGAGCAGTGATTTTGGTAGTTTTACCAGAAGGGGGTTGCTGGCGGACTTTGAGCACCCTGCAGAAATATGGGGTTTTCCAAAGTAGATGGGAGGGGTTTCCAAATGGGGACATATCGCAGACAGAGTGGGGAGGGGGGGCAGACCAGAGAGGAGATGGTAGAAGACAGAAAGATCACCGACCTGCCTGCAGTGAGAGAATGAGAGGCCAAAAGACTCAACCTCACCACGGGAGATATCAATTATCCTAAATGCCTTGGTTTCCACAGCGTGAAGCCGAGAAAGGTGAGAGGCAGGAGCACCAGCCCTGAGCGGAGAGCAGTACTCCATCAAGCTGTGGACGAAAGCTTTGCATGTAGTCAGGAGCTCAGGTAGGCCAAGGAAGGACTTTGCATGATGGAGGATTCCCAGTCGGCGACTGGCTTTGGAGGCCAGGTTGGATATGTGGCTTTCCCAGGAAAGAACATGGCAGATAGTGAGCCCCAGAAGCTTGAATGAATGGACTTCTTCCACAGGATTGTTGAGAAAGTAGATTAGGGGGGGTGGGGGGCATTCCAAGCGGTCCTTTCGGAGAGATATAGTGAGAGTGTGAGATTTGTCAGGATTGAAAGACGTGTAAGACCAGTTTGTGATTTTATCCACATCTGCAGAGTGAAGAATCTGTTGCTTGCTGGTCTGAGGGATGATAGATGGTACGGCAGAGGTTGGAGTCATCAACAAAGAGATAAAGAGGATTTTCCAGACAGTCGGAGAGATCATTGATGGAAACCAGAAAAGGAATAGGGCCCAGAACACTGCCTTGAGGAACTCCAGCCTGGACAGGAAGAGGGGATGAGAGAACTCCATTTCGGGCCACACGTTGGCTGTGACAGGAGAGGAAGTCTGTGAGCCATGAGTGGAGATGTCCTTGGACTCACAACCTCACGAACCCTCTCTGAAAGGACTGCTTGGCAACCCCCCCAACCCCCACCCCATTTATTTTCTTAACAATCCTCTTGAGGAAGTTTAGTCATTCAAACTCCTGGTTCTCACCACCAGCCATGGTCTTATTTGGCAAGCCGCACTTCGAAGTTCGCCTCCAACGCCAGTCGCTGAATGGGTATCCTCAGTCGTACGGTCATTCCTTGGCACACCTCTTATCCACCGACAAGGCCTTCATCCACAGCTTGATGGAGCACTGCTCTCCCCTATGGGCTGGCTTCCCTGCTTCACACATTGCTCAGCTTGATTCCATGGAAACCAAGGCCAACAACATTATTGGAATCTCCCGTGATAAAGCTGAGTCTATAGGTCTTTTGAGGTATTCAAATGCCTTTCCGTAACACTACCCCCACTTCGCCATCGGAGACAGGTCTCCCTGTCTTTTAGTGCCTCCTTTCTAGTCTTTCACCCTCTGCTCTTTCAGTGCTTTGTCCCTCCTCCAAGGTTTCTGCAGAGCACATATGGTTCACCATCAACCCCTTTCTGGTGAAACGACCTAAATCAAGGAACACTACTCACCTCCACTCATTTATTCCTCCTTTTTTCCCCACCAGTGAAACCAACTTCTGTATTCTCTCCAATGTCATTCTTCCCTCCACATCTTCAAGTCGGCTATTCACCACCATCTCAGATCATCCCCAATCAAAAATCATGATCTTTTCTGCCCTCCTTAAGTACCCCCCACCCATCCCAACCCCAATCCTTTCTCCTTCCAAATTTCCAGTTTTTCCTCCTGAGAGTTTCCTTCTGTATCCTTATTGCCTGCCCCATGCATCCTCTCCTGCCCCCCATTCCTCCCCACACCCATTATTTGTCCAAGTCTGCCTCTATCTTGGACTGCAACTCTGCTGTTGGAGTTTTCCCCCTCTCTTTGCTGTTCCTTTTGTCCTGTTGTGTCCTCCTTATCTGTTCAGTGTACTACAACTATGTGTTCCTCGAGCCTCGACTATGTATACAAACAAAACAAGCTCAAATGAGGTAAGATCCTCGTCCTCTTAATGATGACGTCATAAAAACGAATATGACGTCATTGTGATGTATCAGGTTTGCGATAAATTATCTGTGCTAATGCCCGACTTGGTTCCCGCAAACAAAATTCAAACACCTTGCCTAGTTTCGGAGATAATAGTATAGGCGATTTCCATTAGCGGCGATATTATGACGTCAACTTTCTTTCCCAGGAAGAATTTCCAAAACCGGAGATGGTTACTTCCTGCGCGTGGGCTTTCTGCATATACATGGCAAGATTCACGAAGATCCGATGAAAACTCTGGGTTGTAAAACAAAAACTGTCAAAAATAGGAATGACGTCATAAAAATTGATATGACGTCATAGTGATGTATCATATGTGCGGTAGTTCATCTCTGCTAATGCCCTGTTCGATTCCCGAAAACAGAATTCAAAAAGCTTGCCTCGTTTCGGAGATAATTTTTCGGCGATTTCCATTACCGGAGATATTTTGACGTCATAACTTTTTTTCTAGGTGGAATTTTCAAAATCGGAGATGGTTACTGTCTGCGCAGAGTATTTTTACAAGTATATGCCAAGTTTCAGGAAGTTTCGATGAAAACTGTAGGCTATGAAACAAAAAAGTCCACAAGAACAACAACAGGAGTAAGACTTAGAGATCCTCCACGAGGACTTAAAATGCAGTGTGCATGAAATGTTTTTTTTTTGATCAATCACATCCGTTTCTTTATCCATCATGGGTATTCTTGCATGTATTTGGAATGAAGCCCGGAAAGCATTGTTCACATTGGTTAGGAAAAAAAAAACGCCATGATAACAAAGTGCCAACCTCCATCCAAAATTATCTTTAACTGTAAGCTGATTGTTTACGGAGTTCCCGGAGTTATGGTGAGTCAAATGACACCAATGCTTCCTGTTGCCCTTGGTCACAAAAAAACAAATTAAACAATCTCTGTCTTGCCATTGTTTGTTGGGAATTGTGTCCTACGTTTCTCATTCGACATTGTTCAATGGCCAAATTAATCTCATCAAGTATCTTTACGACTCACAAATGCAACAGTCACCAAGTATCTCAACTACTCACAATGCATCAGTCAGTAAGACAATTTTTCAGGGACTAAAGGAAGGATTTAGTAAATCTAATTGGAATTGAATAGCTTGTAGAAAGGAAAAACGTCAGAACCTTCATGCTATGTTTGATCGTGTGCAGAAACATTTACACCAACATCGGGCACGTAAGATTGCCTAAGCAGTTTCATCGGTAAGGGGGTACAATCCTTGATGGGTTGCCACTCACACAAGTTACAAGTCGACTGGCTTACCCAAAGCAAGCTAGTATTCATTTTGCCAACCTCAGAAGGGGTGACAGGCTGAGTCTGCCCACCTGGTGTAATTTTGGCATGGCTTGGGCTTGAACTCAGGACCTTAATATCCCAAGCAAACTGCATTAACAGTATTTATTAAGGGTGGTACAAAATTATGTGCAACATTTCAAACAGCTGTCATAATTACCTCCAGAGATTGTTTTCACCCCTGTCTTTATATCTACAGTATCTATCTCTCTGTTGACTATTTGTTTGTTACTTGATGAAAAAACAATTTTTGTCAAGTATGTTGGTTTATAGCATTTGTCCGTCTGTCTGTCTGTCACACGATTTTTGGCCACAGTTTTCAAGCAATCGTTCTGAAATTTTTTTTGTTTATGTAGGTGACTCGTCAAGGACAGCAACAAGGAAGAATTGATTCGATTTTGGTGAAGCTACAGATCCGGATACGAGAATTTTAAAATTTTTAAAGTGATTCTTCACCATTGAGAGATGTGGCAAAAAAAACAAAAAACGATATAAAACATTTCAAAAAGTTGTGGATGGATTATGACAAAACTTAGTGGATGAGTAAGTTGCATGACAAGAATAAGTCGATTCGATTTTGATTATGGTCCAGATGCAGATCCGGCCTATCAGTGGGATTAACCAGAGAGTTGGTGTCAAAGCCACCCAATGCTCGCCTGTTTATACATTTATCGTTTTTAAAAGACTACTCTAATCATATTTTTTATAAAGCATTGCAGTGAAGTCTGATCCAAATAATTTTAAAGCATTATATGTATTTGTATATTGTATTCAGTAAAAAATAGTGTGGTAGATAAAAACATTAGAAAGGAAATAACTTGCACCAAAAACTTTCACATTTTCACGCTCACGCTCATGCCGGGGGTATCGCTATAGCTCTCTGTTCTTCGAACAGGTGAGCTAAAAACGTCAATTGTTCAGCCTGGCAGAGGTATGCGCTCTCCACAATGCCGTTCTAGTTTTACCAATGTGATCCACTTTTTAATTTTCAGGTTGCCTAAAGAACAAGGTTTTAAATTTTTTCCATATTCAGTTTCAACCATGTCGAACAATTTCTCTGTGCCCCAGTAAACACTCATTTTTAGAGACTTTTCGCGATGAAGTCACATCGTGTGTCCATATAGTCCTTGTGCAACTTTGTACTCATAACTTTTTATATACACATGATAGAAACAAACTGTAAATGGCATATCAAAGTATAATTCAACAAATTTTATGATTGCTATTAATGTTGATATTGCTGTTGTTAAATCCACACTTCCCACTTGGTTTCTTTACGAGTTGACATTTTCTGATGAATCAACTTGTACATCAGTGGTAAAGTCAACCACCACAATTATCACATTTGTGGGACAGAAAAACATCAGGAAGTCTAAAAACATAAACGAAACTCACCAAAAATCAATGGCTGGTGTTCTATCAGGAAGTCATGCATCATTAGTCTTTTATATGTTTTTGGAAAAAGCAACAGTCAATGATGAACATTACTTTGCAATGTTGTCGGATTTCTTTGTCCCCACAATACGACGATTAAATCTTTCACATTTCACCACCTTGTACCAGCAACACGAGGCTCCCTGCCATTATGCTTTGAATGTGTAACGGTTCTTGAATGATGTCTTCCCAGACAAGTGGATCAGTATATATGGACCAATTCCTTGGTCATGTCCAGTCCAGTGGCAGAATAAAAATTGAGGGTTACCAGAAACTTCTCCCCATTCTCAGGTGCCAAAGACGCAGATTCCAGGAGCAGTTGGGTGTGACTTGGTCGGATTGGTACAGACAGCGAGGGGTTGGGACATAAGATTTGGAAGCAAACAGGCATTCAGCCTTCTCATGGGCGGAGTCAGCTGTGGTGTTATTTGAAGTGAGGGAAGGGATGGAGAGGGTTTGGGAGGAGGGAGACAAGTTTGGAAGCTCATTGTTGAGATTGGACAGATGTTTTTTGTCTCTCCTGAGAGTAGAGACATACTTGTAGCGGGCTTTGTGGAATGATCTGAGGTTGCCTTCCGTCGGATTTACCTTCCAAGAGGAGAATTTAAGTTGTTTCAAAGCAACTGCCACACCACAAGATTCAGTATGGGGATGACAACTGAAGACAAGATGGAATTAATTTATGCATAAGGGAGAGCAGGTTTTTGTGGAAGAATTCCCAGGCTGAGTTAATGTCAGGGGTGGTAAATATAGGAGACCAATCCTGAAGTGTAATGGCTGCTTGTAGTCCCTGATTGTTTGCCTGAGTTTGCCCAGATTGTTTTCCCTGATTGATCACCAGCACTGAGGCTGTTCTCTGAAAATGGCTAGAAAGATGTTGAGCTTCACAAGTACATGATCAGATGAAGCAATTGAGCAGGGGAAGCACATGAGACTTAGTGGGGAGGTTAGTCATAACCAAATCCAGAAGGGAGAATTTGCCTTTGACAGAAGTCCAGGTGAGAAGGTTCGTAGATTGAGTCAGTCCCATGGAGTCACAGGAGTCCTTTGCTGAAGTGCCATGGCTGGTGAGAGAGGTACTAACACCCAGCCAATGAGCATGGTGACAATTGAAATCGCTCCAGAAGAGGAAGAGAGAGAGAGAGTTGGGGTGAGTGGTTAAAAGTTGGTCCATGTTGTCAGAGAGAGAAAGATAGAGAGATGTAGAGGGAGTCATCACTATTTGGAGGATGGTGCAACATACAGACAAACATGAGATTGGAGTGGAGAGGACATCACAGCGAGAAGTACTCCTGGGATTTGGGAGGTGTAACAACAGTACATGAAGAGTGAAAAACGGACATCTTGATGTATCGTGTGTCAGGATCGGTTTCAAGTCAATCAAGCTGCTGGTAGGGTGCAGAATGTGGAAAGTAGCAAGGGGGAGGGAGAGAGGGAGAGAGAGGTTGAACCTGTGGGTCTGCGGGGTTGGCTGATGCTGGGAGGGTGCAGAGCTTGGGGGTACAGGGCTGTGGTGAAGCTGGGGGGTGCTGGGCTGGGATGAAGCTGTTCACAGTGCAGGGGCAGGGGCAAAGTTGGGAGGGTGCAGAGTGGGGGTGAAGCTTGGGGGGGTTGTGGGGCAGGAGGGAGCAGGAAGAAACTGAGAGGGGTAGAGGTGGAGAGAAACCATGTACGGAGGTGGGGGAAGCCAAAGGGAAGTAGCTCAAGGGGGAAGCTGGGAGGGGGTGGGACAAGAGGGAAACAGAGAAAGGGTGGGATGAGGGGAAAGCAGATGGTCGGGGAAAGGTACTGACATGGAGGGGTTTGACATATGAATGGACATGAAGGGGAATTGATTGTCGTGTGCACATAACCTCTGCAAAATGGACTTCACAGGATTCCCAAACTGGATAATAAATACAGCAACAGACTTCATGGATGAGGTGGTAAAAATGTCCGTTGAAGGCATGGAGGAAAATGGGGCTGTTGGTCCGAGAGGAGGCTGAATTAACTCAGCGTTTAGGAGTGAAAAGATTTTGGGAAATAATCCTTGTGAAAAGTAGAGGAAGCAATTTTGATGAAGAAGAAAAATGAATGGGTTGCAGTAATTAAGGAAGTAAGGAAGTAATTTTGAGGAATGACTCCATCTTTGCTCTTTATGTCTTCAGATTCCTTCTTGGTCTTCCAATTTGATTGTTCCTGACAGAGTGGAAAGGAGAGTAATATTTATTATTAGAATCCAAAATTCCACGTTATGCTGACAGTTTTGAAAGTTCCACTTTCCGGTTTCTGGTTTCTGGCAGTGGCAGCTTTTCTTCTCTTCTCTGTGTGATCTGCTTCCAAAGTGAATATCCTGTTCTGAATTTGTCTGTCACTGTCATTGTCCACTTTTGTTGCGTCAATTGTCGTTTGTATCTCATGCTCATTGCTGTGTCTTTGGAATACCGGTTTGGTTATTTTGATTTCATGCGTTTCCTTTGGCTGGTTAGGATTATCCATTGAACTGACTCACACAACCATTTGTAGTTCTTTCCTCCCATCATCTCTCTCCATCCTTATTCTCCTTATTATCACTCATTCTCAGCCCATTCCATAAGCCATTTAGTCCCAAAGTTATTTCTTATTTCCACTCACCTATCCCTTTTTTTCCTCAACTTTCAAGCCAGACAAATCTCTCTCTCTCTCTCTCTCTCTCTCTCTCTCTCTCTCTCTCTCTCTCTCTCTCTCTCTCTCTCTCTCTCTCTCTCTCTCTCTCTCTCTCTCTCTCTCTCTCTCTCTCTCTCTCTCTCTCTCTCTCTCTCTCTCTCTCTCTCTCTCTCTCTCTCTCTCTCTCTCTCTCTCTCTCTCTCTCTCTCTCTCTCTCTCTCTCTCTCTCTCTCTCTCTCTCTCTCTCTCTCTCTCTCTCTCTCTCTCTCTCTCTCTCTCTCTCTCTCTCTCTCTCTCTCTCTCTCTCTCTCTCTCTCTCTCTCTCTCTCTCTCTCTCTCTCTCTCTCTCTCTCTCTCTCTCTCTCTCTCTCTCTCTCTCTCTCTCTCTCTCTCTCTCTCTCTCTCTCTCTCTCTCTCTCTCTCTCTCTCTCTCTCTCTCTCTCTCTCTCTCTCTCTCTCTCTCTCTCTCCCATCTGGCAAACCTTACTATCATCTACATTAAAAAATGCTTAAGCCAGCTTCCCCTCGAAGCCAGCCGCAATAGCTGACTCTGTTATCCAAATTCTTTCCTTGGCAAATCAGAACTTCAAACAACATACAAGGTCTTCCTCCTCAGCTCAATGCAGTACTGCTCTCCCATCACAGATTAGATCTGTGACTTGCTACAGGTACCACGTAAACCTGTACAAACCTGTTCCATGGTCGGGTTGTCGGTGACTAAACCGTCTTCCCCACCAGGTTTCCTGGTTAGGAGGGTGTATGGATATGGACATCCAACAGGATTAAAAATAAAACCAGTCAAAGGACGGAGGAGCTCCTTGTGAGCCAACGGCCATCCATATCCAGTGCCCAACTGTGTCTGTGGGCGTCCTCCTGCAGTTGGGTTACTTTTTTTAGGAGGTTGGTGGCAGGATTTGCACTCAGGCCACCGTAACACACTTCATTCGGTAAAACCCATAAACGCAAAGAAAACTGAAAACCCACTCCGTGGGAGTACCTCCTGTACTGCTGCCCTTCACAGGGCAGCTCAACGGATGACACGATTGGGGCAAAGCCTACGGGACCCCCATTCTTTGATAGGAGGAAAAGCAAAGGATAAACTTCCTGGGTCAGATAGTGTTGGTATGTGGCAGAGTGGTGCTGAGGTGTCATCCAGCAGAGGGTTGTCTCCTTGTTTAACATGAGGCGGTCCCTTTGGGTGGGTGCCTGGAATGGAGTATCCTGAAGAGAGGTTGATCACCTGTCTCTGTTATCATCTGAGCTCAAGCGTTTGGACATTGGTATTGCAGCACTCTCTGAGGTTTGGAAACCTGTTAGTGGCAAGATCATGGCGGATTGTTACACCTACGATTAGTCTGGTCACTCTGATGGTTACCATGCCCAAGGAGTTGCTGTAGCTGTGTCCAATAACCTGACCCCAATGATAATTGAGGTAACACCGATCATTGAGCGTATTATGAGATTAAGGATTCGTCACTCCTTAGGTGTCTTTTTCCTAGTCTGTGTTTATGCTCCATTTGAGGTGAGTGATCTCATTGTGAAGGATGCATTCTATGCCACGCTCGAGTCTGTGGTTGATCAGTGCCCTCAGGCGAGATACTCTAGTCTTGGGGAATTTCAATGCATCGACTGGAACTGATAGGGATGGCTATGAGAAATGTGTCAGTCCCCATGGGTCGGGAACTGTGAACTAGAACTAGAATAATACTAAGTTCCTTGACTTTGCAAGAAGTCATGGACTTAGGGTGGCTGGTTCATGGTTTCAGTGCCCACAGGCTCATTGCTGGACTTGGTATTCCAACGCTGTTGATGAGACAAAGGAGACTGACCATGTGCTCATTGATGGTTGCTCGAGGATGATCCAGAACTTCAGGGTCTATCGAAGTGCTCAGTTCCTCAATACTCACCACAGGCTTGTTGTAGCAACTCTGAAGTTGCTACCATCCTGAATGCTGCCGTTGGATGTCTTGGAACTCACTGTAGGGTGAAGAAGAATTTTGTCTCTCAAGGGACACTGGATACCATTGACCAGAGACGCAGGGCCAGGCTGAATGGCAGAGCTGAGCTGTTCAGGGAGCTGAGGCGTAAAACTGTACGTGCGCTGAGGGTGGACAAGGAGGCCTATGTGCGAGGGATCTGTGAGGGGGTAGAGCATCACCTGTGGACAAGTGATTCTCATCCTGCTTGCAGGGTAATTTGTGCATGACATTCCTCCAAACCTGTCCCTCGGTGTACTGCACTTGGAGCAGAGGGTGGTGGGCTCTTGACAGAGGAGTCCGAAGTGAAGGCCCGCTGGGTCGGTTACTTTGAGCAGCTGTACCAGGTTGACTCACTAGCTGTTGAGTTGGATGTCAGGGGTGTTATTATTCCTATTTCTGACCCTCCAATCAACTGTGATCCACATTCGTTTGTGGAAACACGGGCTACGGTGAACTCGTTGGAATGGAGTAAAACTCCTGCGATCTGTGGCATCCATGCTGAATTTTTCAAGGCTGGTGGAAATACTGCACTAGTGTTGTTGCATGCAGTTCTGTGCTCTGTCTCAAGCACAGGAATCATCCCAAGTGACTGGAAGAGGGGCCTTGTTGTCCCTCTCTGGAAAGGGAAGGGTGATCGCCAGAACTGCAACAACTACCGAGGGGTGATGCTGCTTTCAGTGCCGGGCAAGGTCCTTGCTCGGATAATTCTTGATTGGTTTCACCACCATCTGCTTGAGCTTCAACACCCAGAGCAGTCAGGCTTCACACCAAAGAGGTCAACGATTGACCTTATCCTTGCACTTTGGGTCCTCACCAAATGCAGACAAGAGTTTCGGCAGGAGCTGCTTGCAGCCGATGTTGATCTCAACAAAGCATTCGATTCAGTGAAACGGGATGCCCTCAGTAGGATTCTTGGTCTTCATGGGTTGGAACCAAATCTGATCAATCTTATGTCTGAACTATACTCTGGTACTGAGTGCTGTGAGATGTGGTGGTTCCATCTCTGACTTATTTATACTTGTTACTGGAGTTTGTCAGGGGTGTGTATTGGCTGCCACACTTTTCAGCACTTATATGGACTGGATTCTGGGGAGGATGTCGGATAGATCAAGCTGCGGTGCATCGTTTGGGAATGTCAAGATCTCTGACCTTGACTTCGCTGATGATGCAGTCATCTTTGCGGAAACTCTGGCTATCCTTTTGGGGGCTCTCGAGGTACTGAATGAGGAGGCGGAGCCACTGGGATTACGGGTTTCCCGGGACAAACCTAAGATCCAGACTTTCAACGACATCTTGAATGCTGCTATTTTGTCTGTACCTGTTTGTGGTGAGTATGTTGAGGTCCCGGAGAGATTCACTTCCCTTGGCAGTGATATTCATTTATCTGAAGCTTGTAGACATCTGTTATTTTCATTTTTCTGCTGGCTGTGGAGCTCGAGGGCAATCAAAGTCTGGGTCAGCCCTGCGGAGTCATGGATTCACTGGATCATGGGTTGTGGCACTGTCAGTACCTGCGCAGGAGGACAAAAGCCCAAGTCTTCAGGTCCTTGTTGCTTCCAGTGTTGCTCTATGAATGTGAGACTTAGACTCTGACAAAAGATCTTAGATGAAGACTTAACTCCTTCGGTACCAGGTCTCTTCAGAGAATCCTTGGCTATCACTGGTCAGACTTTGTATCCAATGAGCGGTTGCTGAGAGAGACTCAAATGAGATTTATTACCAGCATAGTCCGTGAGCATCAGCTGCAGCTGTATGGACATTTGGCTAATTTTTCTGACGCTGATCCTGCTCACAGATTTTCTCAGCAAGGGAGCTTCCTGAGTGAAGGAGGCCAATGGGCTGACCACATGCGTTGTGGTTGCTGCAGGTCGATCAGCATCTCAAGGAGATGGGGATGGGCCAAACATCTGCCTTGGGGATGGCCATACGGAGGCCCCTGGAGTACTGACGGAAAGTCGACGTAGTGACATTCTGCTCTATTCCTGACCTACCTGACCAAAGTTGCACCCTCTATCTTTCCTGTGATCCATTTCCCCCACCTTAGGTTTCTCCAGAGCACACATCGTCTGCCAGTAACCCGTTTCTGGCGAAACTCCCAAAATCAAGTCGCACTGTTCACAATTTTTATTCCACTGCTGATTCATCCTAGAATTTACTTTCCTGTTCTTTCAGACACGTATTGTGTGATTGAGCTTGTGTTTAGCTTTTCACAAGCTGCATCCTCCACTCTCCCTAATCTTACTCTTACTATTTCCCTTGGCCATAGTTCTTCCAAGTGTCTCTCTCTTGTGTCCTTCCACCCTGCTGTTGCCTCTTCACAGTGCTCGTTCTGTTCTTTTATTTGTTCTAAATCGTCCACGACCCTTGGCCTTGAAACATAAAATAATTGACATGTTCAAATTGGAAAATTAGGAAAGCTATAGGGATGAGCACAAGTATGTCCATAGTTGACAAGGTATAAATTTAATGAAATAGCACTAAGATGTCATCACTGAAACTTTCATAAACAATCAGTGGTAAATATCTCTTTTGGACTCAAGTGCCTGTATCAGCAATAACAAACAGAGCACATAAATCCTGGAACAATGTAATGCAATGGTGCAGCGTTATAGGACAGAAAGCAACAGGCCATGGAGGCCAAGACAATGTGATTGTCCAGGTAAATTTAGAAAAAGAGAAAAAAAAACGGAAGAATGGAAAGAAAGACCCATACTATTAAAATAGTACAAAGCTTATGCAGATAAGATGATTAGGAAACAGTATTAAATTGAAATCTACATAAAGCTGGGAAACGAGACGTAAGGTGAAAACTAGAACGACATTCGGTAGAGCGCATACCTACGCCAGGCTGATCTGTTTACATTTTGTGTCCCACTGATAGGCCGAATCTGAAAATGTAATCTGTTTGTTCTTGTGACCTCCCCAACTCATCCACCAAATTTTGTTATAATCCATCCACAACTATTTGAAACATCATAAAATATATCACATTTGGCCATATCTCTCAATGATGAAGAATCACTTCAAAAAATTATCCGATCCATAAACAGCTTGATACATAAAACCTCTCCACCAAAATTCGTCCAAATCCGTCCAGAACTTTTTTGACATATCCTGCTCGCAGACAGAAAGACAAACAGACAGCGGTGAAAACATAACCACCGTCCACCTTTGGTGAAGTTTTCAAATTCCATCCAATATGGATCATTCTTCTTCTTCTGTATGGCAGCTTGGCTGCCAGGTAGCTATCATTTTGTTGGGGCACAGCTATGTCAATGATGCTGTGCCCCTATAGCAGTACATTGGTACTCATTTCACCTACCTTGGAAGATGACAGGCTGAGTCAAACACTCAAACCCCACCTGGTGTTAATTCAATGAATAAACATAGCTTTAACTCAGGACCCTAAGATCCCAAACCAGCCACCCTAACGACTAAGCCAACATCAGGCTTTGTGATCATTCTGATTACCTGAATTCATAGAACAATTGAAGTGCCATTCAATCCTTCTGTTGGTATGGAAACATTGTTAGGAAGAAAATAAATAAATCTTTCTGAATTATATATATATATATATATATATATATATATATATATATATATATATATATATATATATATATATATATATTTATAGAATGGAAAATTACAAATCTTCGGCGTTTCTTGGACTATTTGTGAGTAAATTGTTCCAATAAGATTTTGAAAGCCCTTCGTATTATCATGTCAAAATAAGTCAAAATTATAAATGTCAGAAATTTATGACATCACAATTTTTGTCTTTTGATTTGCCTTATTGTGTCAACTGCTCGAAAATATCCCACTTAAAATATTCCCACCAACTCCCGCCGTCAGCCCCCAGATTCTATTCCTTCTGTTCAACAAATCCTTTGTCCATTACTTGCTTTGGGACATTTCCTGTCTCCATCCAAACTGGAACTTGGCCAGTCAAGTCAAAGCATTTTTCAACTCCATGGTCAGGGCAGCTTGAGTCAGCATCATGGAACCAGAGCTGTTCATCAAGGGGCATGGGAAGGCCACACGGATAAAGGAATGCACCGACTGGCACACAGGCTCAGTGTCCAAATGGTTGGATCCTTTAAAGATCAGACTAATCACTTACCCAAATAAATTCATCAGACTTGGACAGGTTGCAACGTAATAGGACAATGCCTGAAAAACAACTAAGGCCGAAATAAACATTTTTGTTTGTTTCGCGTGTTTTTTATTTTAATGATCGATATATATATATATATATATATATATATATATATATATATATATATATATATATATATATATATATATATATATATATATATATATATATATATATATATATATATATATATATATGGGGTTGGTGTCAAAGTGAGATATGTAAGTTCTGCATAAACCGCAAAGCTTCAGGTTGTAAATAAGTGGCAGACTGGAGATCAAGATTCAAGCCCATAGTAGGAACAGTGGCTTTATGGTGATGTGTATGAAGGCCTTGTATTGCTATAAGGAAGTCAGAAGTCCCATTTTTAGGACTTGTCACAGCAAAGTCTCATTTACATGTGCATGTTAATGGAGCCAGCCCAATCCCAGTTCTGGCTGATAATAATTTATCCAAATAACTCGAGATACTGAGTTTTCAACAGAAGTTGATCACATCATACAAGCAGAGATTTGAGGGTTATGGTTCGTACTTGTAATATGAAGAATCATGTGGCTCTTCCTGAACAGTTGATGGTTGTTACTGGAAAGATATCCAAACATATTTGGGTGCACAACAGGAGCTTATCTGACACATCATGCCAGTGCTCCATCATATTTCAATACGACCAGGGTACTGACACACAGTGACCAACTCTTTTCAAAAGAATAATGAGATCTCGAGCATCCACATCTTTCATCTTCGATTGGATACCTATCTCCTTAAGTTCTATAAAACCAAAAGGCCCGGTCACACCTTGACGTTTTAGCCAGCGATGGCAACGTGTTAAAATTTATGTAAAACGCTGGCTTACGTTGAACTTTTGATATTTTTTTTTAAAGATTCGGACGTATTCATAGCGACTTGGTCTTATGTGTAACGCATTGGTAACTACACAGAACGTTTCGTTGTGTTATAGATAACTTTTACCAACGAATGCTGAACCTGTTGTCGGCCTACACAACCGATGCCCAACGATAGTCTAACTCAGGCATAGCGCGTTGCACGCATCGCCGACGATGTCGTGACGTAGCCTATTAAAAGGCTGACGCACAATGATTCGAATCATAACTGCCGTAGAAATGGAAGGGTCAAAATCGCGGTCACACCTTGGCGATCTTGCCAGCGTATGCCGACGTAACAAAAAGTGTGTCTAAAACGTTGGGGCACGTCAAATACGGTATGGGTAAGTTTGGTATACGTGAGTACAACGCTAAATACGCTATCATAAGTCGTAGTAAGTAGAGTACGTCGTAAAATTTTGAACATGTTCATGTTCATGTTTTGAACATGAACATGAACATGTTCAAAATTTTACGACGTACTCGGCGTATGACACACGTTCCGCATGCGATGGGGATAAGTTTTACACACGATATGTGGACGCTTACACACGTCCACAAAGGCTACTTATAAGCTACTCATAAGTCGAAACACGTCGCGGTAATGTCTTTTTTACGCGAAACTTATTTCTAACTTATGTTTGACGTGCTTTGAACCAATTCTTTACGTAGTCCCAACACACATCGACGTATGTAGACGTATTCCAATGACGTCTTCCGGTCGACAAAAAAAAAAATAAATGAACGTGTTTCTCGCTTACAACTGCCATATAAAGACGTGTTCCCAGCGGTTTTGGGAATTGGTATATAAAAATGGTGTTCATAAAAGGGGAACCCAACAGTGTTTTCGAGTCCTTTTTGAGTTGATGTCCATGTCAGCAGTAAGAGTATCAGTATCAGTATCAGTGTTAGTATGAGTATTAGTAGTAGTTTGTTCATGTTGGCAGTAGTAGGTGGGTGTGAGGGGGAGGGTGTGGGTTATGATGGATCGTCCTTGCGTCCGCGTGTCCACGGGTAGGTTCATAGGCTGCCACTCAACGATTTAAATGGCTGCATCTCCACTATTGAAAGTAGACGCTTGCGCTCAACAATTGGATTTTTTTTACACTCAACGACTTTGAAATGGTACCACTCAGCTAGTTTCATTGTTTACAATGAACGATTTAAATTGCTGTCACTCGCCTTTGTTTTTTTTTTGTTTTTTTTTTTGACGCTGGGGTTTGGAAATTTGAAACGTTTCTTCTGAACGTGTTAAAACGCTCAAACTCGACTATTTTAAATAGACGCTGCCGATAGACAATTGGAATCATAGCCAAGCTCGACATCGAAGTGTGAACATCCTCGTCATGCCGAAGAAAAGTTTGAAGAATGCTGCAAATAAGTGTCCTGGCCGTGGCCGTGGACGCTGACGCAAGGACGATCCATTATACCGACGTCTTTCAGCCTATGAGTAACTTAAAAGTAACGTCTGTCGACGTGTGGCAACGATCGCGTAACGTGCCAACAACACATTAATCATAGGTTAGAAATAAGTTTCAGGTACGCTAAACATTACCTCGACATGTCTCAACTTATGATTAACTTACAAGTAGCATGTGTTGACATCTGTCAACGATCGCAGACCGTGCCTACAACTTGTGGCCAGCGTAGCGGAACGTGAGTCATACGCCGGCATACGTCGTGAAATTTCAAGCATGAAAAAATTTGAGGACAACCGAAAAGTACAACGTTTAAAGCCAACGTACAACGACTTATGGCAACGTACTACGATGTATGCCAGCGTGCTCTTAATGTTATCAAAACTTACCCATAACGTATTCAACGTTTGCCAGCGTTTTAGAAAAAAAATTCAAAAATCGGCATACGTTGGCTAAAACGTCAAGGTGTGACCGGGCCTAAACGAGGCAGTTGAATAGCTCAAGAGCAAGCATACTACCTAGTACTAAGTGAGCTATTCTGGCACCGCTAATGATGAAGAAAATACGATGGCATCACTGCAAAGTGGACAATGGTCCCAATCTTATAGTTTCATCATAAGTGCCTGAGTCTACCATTATAGGCAGTGAAATCACAGCCTCACAGTAGTGGCTAACACCACAGAATCCTATGCCTTTATATCCATTATTAGTCCATCTCCTGCACAGTGGGAGACGGGGTTTTGCCATGTTTGTGTCTGGCCGGACTGTAACTTTATTTTTAAGGCATTTGAGCTCTTATCATCAAATTTTCAACAAAGCTTTATTACAAGAATATGGAGAAGCCAAATTAATAATTTGTTCAAAAGGTAAACGTCACATAAAATAGTTAATTTTTATCCGATTGACCTGAAATTTAAAGAATTTGTATATTTTGGTCACTGAATTGGTTCACCAATCAAAAGCAAAAGCCAATTGTTTTTTTGTTTTTTTTCAGACCAAAAGGTCAAAGTTGCATAAACTCGTCGATATTCATCCGATTGACTTGAAATTTGAACAAAATTTGCATATTGCATCATTGAATTGGTTACCAAAAAACCAGAATGATCGATTTTGCCGTGGTGACATGTCAACGGTTTCAATGACAACAAGCGTGTTTGGTTTACGCACAGCATGAGACGTGCAGCCACTGGTTTATTAACGCTTCCACGATTATTTATCTTGTAATTTTTTTTAGCTGTTTCCATTAAGTTTAGCATACAGAAGAAGAAGTCAGGATACAAAGCAGACACGGATGAGCTTTGCATTTTCAGCTGCTTTCTCGTCCTATGATCAATTTGCAATTGTTCACTGGCTTTGACACAAATACAAATTTTTATTTCGGACCCTAGGCATAAAAAAGATAAATATAATCGAAAAACAGTTTCAAATGGAGCACCTCACCACCATTAGAGCATTTAAATTGCATCAGATGTGGCAATAAATGTGAATCTGTTTCTCCAAGCTAGCCGGCTCAATGCCTGTAGACGTCATTTGCATTTTTGCCGTCTCCATCCCTACATGGTTTAGAATCCTGTGTGGGCACGGGCAACTTGCTAGTAAATATTAACATGTGAATAGATGATTGAAACAATATTATTTAGAAACTAGCAAGGACCTTGAAATTCCACGAAATGTCAAATATTTTTACACATGGCCCTATGCATGCAGGGATGTTATTTGCTAAATTAGCACATGGGCCACACCTGTGTGGAAGCCATTGCCTGGCATCCCTGATTTACCCAGGTGTTTCCAACTTTTTTGTCCATTTCTTGCATATTTATTGGCATATCAGCTCCCAAGGTCATCAGTGCTCAACATTGTATGAGTGTGCAGATTGCTATTTGCCTATTATGCCAATTCACTTGGGGTCAATGTCCTTTATACCTGCATTATTAGGGTTCATCATTTCTGTTTAATAGTGTTGTCTGTTTTAGATCATGATTGTCCTTACAGTCATACCATGGTAGTTCTATCTTTCTCATCAAAAACAATATTTTACTCATCAACAAGTGCTTCGCTGAATAACAGCATTCCAAACAATAATCTGAATCCCATGGGATGCAACTCTCCTCATTTACTGGGAGTTCTCCCAATTTTCTGTGTTCTTTGGTAAAATCTCTCAGTTTCTCAGTGCAGTATCTTCCAAAAACACTCCAGACTTAATTTTTCTCAAGAATCCCGATTATCGAGCACTTTGTGGTACGTTTCTGGCTTCACTCAATTTCGTGTTTAAGTCATGTATTTTTACAATGCAATAGTTGATACTTTGTCATTGATTGTTCACTATTGGCCAATTTAGGACAATCAGATTTGTCCATGTTGGTAAATCTAATTTATGGTGAAAGGTAACATTTTGTTCTATAGTAATGGAAAAAAAGTTCCTGTGCACCATAAAAATTTACACAAAACGATACTGACATGTACCGCAGCAACCTAATGGTTAATGGTCAGCCAGCATGTGCCTTGACATGCACTCCAGTTTACCCGTGAATATCCG
Organism: Eptatretus burgeri; assembly: GCF_056783735.1. NCBI lineage: Eukaryota > Metazoa > Chordata > Myxini > Myxiniformes > Myxinidae > Eptatretus > Eptatretus burgeri. The sequence continues at coordinate 121,377,736 of NC_140962.1, read as the reverse complement.
GATTTGACTGTGCACTGCATGCACAAATCGCCATGCACGCTGACTGAGTCACGTGACAATGCTACACTGGTACTGAGCGAATTGCAACGCAGCAAGATAATCGGTGAACCATCCCAGCTGTGAAAAACTTTTTTTTTTATTGACGTCTAAATGTTGTAAAAGTGATGCCAAATCATCCAGTGGCATGATTTGCCTGTGAGAAACCTTTCTCACACAGAATGTTCATGAATAATCTCTCTCTCCCCCTCCCTGGTTACCTTCTCTAACACTTTTACAGATTCAGTTCACATCATGCTCTGCTGTTATCCAGTCCGCATCTTTTCCTACTTCTATCTCTCCAAATGGCAGTCATTCTTCGTTTAATTTAGTCCTGTCAAAATTCCCCTCCAGCTTGTCCTACTCCTCCTCTGCTCTTCTTGGCCCTTTTTGTCATGCCTTTGTGAACGTTTTTGTCTCCTTGGTGATCTTCAGATAGCCACCAAGGTGCCAACATGTATTGAAGTTCAAACATCAGCAAGGCAGATTGGTCTGATCTGTCACAGATTGGTCCATTTTCTCATCAGATTCTAATGTCAACAGTTTCTGAAATCCCTCAACAGACTGCTTTCTCTCTATTACTGTTCCATCCCTTCACACCTCTGACTGTCCAATTAAATATTCTGACCCTGGTACATAAAGTCCTTCGACATAACTCATAACCAGTGTATCTCAGTCCTTCAACAAGTCAGAGTCCAACATGAAGCTCACCTGTGGTCAAACCTCTCAAGTCTTTTACCATCCTCCAAAGACTGGTAGCAGCTTGTCAAGTCTATCTCTGGAACACATTCCTCATTTTACCTACTCTCCAAAAGGTTGGAGTAATGTTGAACACTGTTTGGGAAAATGCTGACGAGCTTAATACAGCTGTCTTTTTTGAAAATGCCACGGTCTCGGATCTTTCCCTTCTCCGGACCCATTCCCTTCTGCAGACCCTTTCTTTCCCTTCTCTGGACCATTTCCTCATAGCAGGATTACTCGAAGCATGAAGACTTCACTACTGATATTGTTGAGAAGTTACTCGTCAATCATGACACCTCTAAAACTGGATATAACAGCATTGCCACTGTAATCCTCAAGAGCTGTGCTTTGGTCCTCTCCTCTTTCCTTACTCTTCACCAGGTCTTTCTTAGACAGACTCCTGCCTTTATATTCCAATCAACCCTATTCACAAGAGGTTTTCCAAGTTTGTTCCACATAACTGCAGCCGAGTCATTCTTCTCCCCATTATAAACAAACTAATGCAATCTCTCTTTGTTGTAGACCTTTGCTTTTGCATTATCTCTTCCACAACTCTCTAATTTCTGATCATCAGTTCAGCTCCCACCCCAACTATTCCACCATGCATGTGGTTTTCAGCTCGCCTGTTCGAAGAACAGAGAGCTATAGCGATACCCCCGGCGTGAGCGTCAGCATGAGCGTCAGCGTGAAAATGTTAAAGTTTTTGGTGCAAGTTTTTTCCTTTCCAATGTTTTTATCTACCACACTATTTTTTTACTGATTACAATATACAAATACATATATTGCTTTAAAATTATTTGGATCAGACTTCACTGCAATGCTTTATAAAAAAAATATTATTAGACTAGTCTTTTAAAAACGATAAATGTATAAACAGGCGAGCATTGGGTGGCTTTAACATCAACTCTGGTTATAATACCATCACGAGGATCAAGCTGAAAACTTCCAGTAAAATGAAGAAGAAAATGGTCAATGGAATGAAGAGTTCCTCTTGAAAGCTGAGCAAAGGTGTTCAGGAGCATGGTTGTCATTGCTCAAAGGAGAAAGCTGGACATGCAGGACGTTCTTTGTCATCCTTTTGGTCCTTTACCATTGGTGCTGGCAAACACTGACAGCACTTTGAGAAAGACCAACAAATCAATTTTAGCAAAGCACTTGGAGAGTAAAGTGTCACCTGCAGAAGAGGTCCTTCATCAATGTGCTACACTTAGTGATGCCAAAAGACTCATTCAGAAATTCAGTGTTGCTAATTGTACATTTAATGAGCTCTCTGATCACGTTATTTTGCGCACATGCTTAACGCTGGCGAAGGAAGTGATAGAATCAATGTCGTATTAGATGTATATAAAGACCAACTCATTAGGTCTTCTGAGCGTGTGAGCCATGGTTAAACAAGAGGAAGACTTGCTTTGCAATCCATGTCCCCTATCGGTCCCAATGAATGTTTTGGAAATTAAAAAAAAAATTGTTTATGTTTAATGCACACTCAAGCTGATACGAGAACCAAAATGAAGAAGAAGAAACCCTATAATCCGATGTGTTGGTCGACTCGGCAAAATAAAAAGAAAAGCAATTCTCATGTCCTGATATCTTTTATAGACTACAAACCAAACAAGTCTGGAGAGGGCGATGGTTCACGAGCAATATACACGGTTCGCCTTTTTTATTTTTTGACCTTCGAGGGGACGCCACGGCCAAACTGGCGGGAATCGGGAAAAACGTAAATGATAAAAGTTGTAGTACTCGAAGAGCACTACTTGCACACCAACTTTCATTCGAAACAGTTGAAAACCCAAGGAGCTCGATGCCCAACTTATTGATTTTTTTGACATTTTCGAAGTTCGTGACTTTGTGACCTTGACCTTGGGACGAAAATGAAAAATCGAGCTCCGTGGGGCTATGCAGGTGCCATTGGGTTAACCAAATACCGAAACCCCTACCAGATTCGACAAACCCCCTCGGAGAAGATGGATTTTTATGTCAAAATCGCAATTTTCTAAGTTCGTGACCTTGTGACCTTGACCTTGGGACGAAAATGAAAAATCGAGCGCTGTGGGGCTATGCAGGTGACATTGGGATAACCAAATACCGAAACCCCTACCAGATTCGACAAACCCCCTTGGAGAAGATGTGACTTGAAATCGGCTACCCCCTAAAAACACACGTTTTTGGGCGTGGCTCTGCCCATAATGGGCACAGCATGCCCATTCTCCGGAAAACACAACTAGATCATGATATAAACCTTCCACCCAAATTTTATCAGGATCGGATCAAAACCCACGGAGTTATGCTCAGGACAGACAGACAGACACCCATTACAAATATAGTGGTAACTTACTGACTCATGAACCAAAAAGACAACAAGGATAACAAACCGGACATAAAAATTAGTTTGCTTTGACGCACGCTCGAGCCGATAACAAAACCAAAATGAAGGAGAAGAACCTTTCGAAAGAACCATGTTTCATGAGTTTGTAGGCTTTGCCTATTTCATATGAAAAATAACCCGATGTACATACATGAAGCAAAAACATGCTTACGGCTTATGTGCATACATAATACATCATGGTTATATACCTGGGATCATTCCAATTGCCATGGGCCATGGACAAACACCCAGGATTAAAGCCTTAGGCCTGGTGATCTGTGCTGCTTCATGCAATGGCGGTACATGATGTTATTGGGGTGCAGTCAGGCCTGCTGTCCAGCCAATCGGTGTAAAGCAGTGCGGTGGAGTCAGGGCAGCTAAACACTGACCCCTGTATAATATGTAATTTTTCTAAGTTTTAAAAGGGCATAACTCTGTGAAAAAAATTGAAGAAACACCCTGAAACTCAAACTTGTTCTGTAACTTATCATAATAAAGCCATGTACCACGTTTCAGTTGAAAATGTTGAAGGGTACGGAGAAAATGTCTGAAAAACCACAGGTGGGCAGGAGAAATGGACAGACGGAGAGCAAACCTGAAGTTCCCTCCGGTGAAACTGGTGGCGGACTAAAAAAGGAGAAGCAACGTTTCATCAAATTAAACCAGCACACATGATCAAAATTTGGAGCTGGCTTCTGGCAATCTCAGTAAGAATCTCACAAAGTTTCTTGCAGATAGTTGGGAAGAGCAGAGAAGGAGAGAAAATCTTGGTGACAAAGCCATGTTCATCATTGCATGTGGTGACCAATGCATCAAATTTGCCCAGAAAGGTTACTAAGAGAATAATGTTCTCAAATCCAACCAAGAAGAGACTGATAATGTCTTCTGCTGCAGGTGAAACATGCTGCAGAAAGGTATGCACCTCTGATCTCTGTAGCAAATGATACAGATGTCAATTGCGAAAATCGCATCAGGTGCAGCACCAAAACTCCTGCCAGACATGTCGATGTTACAAAATTGGTTTCATAATTGGGAGCTGATGTGCACTGCATTGCTGGGACTTCATCTGTGGACTGAGTATAATCATCTCAGTGCACTGGCGAGGCAGAGAAAGCTGAAAGCCCGAACAATTATTCTTTAAAGTCAAAAGTTCAGGAAAACATTTGTATCTCTCAGTACAAACTGCGAGTTTCCTAGGGAAGTGTTTGATATCAAATGATTCACTTGTCAACCTAACTGCAGCAACACCAAGATGGACAAAGTGAATGAGCCAACTGTTACGCGTCAGAAAAAGGCAATGTCGAATCTGAGCAGCTACACCATCTGAAAACACTATTTCTAGAGCACACTCTCCAAGAAAACTATGAGGTCCCCTTCTGGAGGTGAAGCAAACAATTTCCTAACATTCTTGACCCAACTGAAGGAATGGCAATTAATGAAGAAGGAAGTCTTATTACCCAATGGATGACAAGGTTTTTTCAGCATGTGGAGTCATTCTTGATCAGCATGTCATGTAGGTTTGCTTGAGATTGCAGGTCATTGAAATGCAAGTGCGTCTTGAACAGTCTTAAATGGATGGCAACCTGCAAGCTGCCGACCTGCTCCAACATGGAGGACGATGACAAAGAGGTGCAACAGGATGCAGAACATTCGCATAATAGTGATGATGGCTAAAGTGGCTTTTTTCTCCCTTGCTGTAAACCCATTTATCATACTTCAGTAGAATATGATGAGGCACATTTGATGGTGAAGTCTCATTGTTATGTGTACATTTGTATTTTACAAAGTTATCTTCATAGAATTCAGAAAGAAAACCACATGATTGTTGGAATAAATTGGTATTCTGGAAACCTACTTCTGAATGAAGATATGAGAATATGAGTTTCCTTACAAGGAACTTTTATGCAGGAGGAGGATTTTAGGCCCATAAAAGCCTGTGTTATTATTACCAACTCACAGTGCCTTCAGAAAGTATTCACACCCCTCGACTTTTGTCACATTTTGTTGTGTTACAGCCTGAATTTAAAATGAATTAAATTTAATTTTTTTTTGTCGCCAATCTACAAAAAATACCCCAGAAGGACAAAGTGAAAACATGTTTTTAGAATTTTTTACAAATTAATTAAAAATGAAAAGCTGAAATATCTTGTGCCAATAAGTATTCAACCCTCTGAGTCAATACATTGTAGAAGCACCTTTAGCAGTGATTACGGTTTCGAGTCTTCTTGGGTTTGTCTGTATCGTCTTTGCACAAAGATGGGGAGCATCGACGAGCAGCAATGTTCAAGTCTTTCCACAGATTCTCAAGGACTTTCACATTCTTGTTTCGAAGTCATTCCAATGTTGCTTTAGCTGTATGCTTGGGGTCATTGTCCTGTTGGAAGGTAAATCTTTCCTGGAGTTTCAGGTCTTTTGCACTCTGAAGCAGGTTTTCCGCAAGGATTTGCCTGTATTAAGCTCCATTCATTGTTCCCTCTATCCTTACAAGTCTCCCAGTTCCTGCCGCTGAAAAGCATCCCCATAGCATGAGGCTGCCACCACCATGCTTCGCAGTAGGGATGGTGTTAGATGGGTGATGAGCTCTGCTCAGTTTCTGCCAGAAATTTAGCTTTGAAATTCAAGCCAAGAGTTCAATGTTCGTCTCATCAGATCACAAAATATTTTGCTTTGTGCTCTTAGTCTTTCATGTGCCTTTTTGCAAACTCCAGGCGTACTGTCATGTGCCTTTTCTCAGGAGTGGATTCCGTCTGTCCACTCTCCCATAAAGCCTAGATTTGTGAAGTGTTGCAGAGACTGTTGTCCTTCTGGCAGGTTATCCCATCTCAGCCAAGGAACTCTGTAGTTATGTCAGAGTGGTCATTGAGTTCTTGTGCACCTTCTTGTCTGGTTGCTCATTTTGCTCAGACAGACAGCTCTCGACAGACAGCTCGAGGAAGAGCCTGGGTGGCTTATTATTCTTTCCATTCCCTAATGCTAGAGCTCACTGTGCTCTTGGAAACATTCAACACTGTATAAATTGTTATATGTTCGTCTCCTCAGATGTCTTCCTCGTCACAATTCTATCTCGGAGTTCTGCAGACAGTTCCTTGGACTTCATAGTAGAGTTTCTGCTCTGACATGCACTGTCAACTATTGGACCTGATATAGAAAGGTGTGTTTCTTTCTAAATCATGTCCAATCAATGGAATTGGCCACATGCGGACTCCAATCAAGTTGTAGAGACAACTCAAGGATAATCAAAGGAAATTGGATGCACCTGAGCTCAATTTGGAGTGTCATAGCAAAGTGGTTTCAAACCAGTGTGTTTCAAAAAGATTGATACAACTTTGACTTCCTGCCATTTCTTTGTTTTTTCAGCTATACCATTTTCTTTTTCAGGGTTTGGTGGTGTTATCGTGGTATTTATTCCCTGGGATTTCTAGCTCTGTAGCTCAAATATGCCATTGACAATGAAGCAGAAGACAAAAGTGGTGGCTCTTTGATATGAGACTAAATCATATGTAGACATCCGCCAGAGGTTCTGCTGGGAAAACGACCTCAGAACGCATGATGGACCCACCGATTTTGCCATTCAACGTATTGTGAAACATTTTAAGCACAAGGGTGCAGTGCACAACCAGAGCAACGGCAACAGCGGCAGTCCAGCATCAGTCACCGAAAGCCAAGCCAACATCGATACCGTGCGGGATTCTGCAGTGGATAGTCCCGAGAAGTCCCACCACTGGCGGTCCCGGGAGTTAGGCAACAAACCAACATCAGTCTGGCATATCCTCACAAAGGAACTGAAGCTTTTCCCATACATCATCTGTATTAGGCATAAACCGAGTCAAGATGACATGAGAAGGAGACTTGATATGTGCAATTGACTCAGTGACAGGATGGAGCGGTACCTAAACTGGATCAACCTGATCTGGTTCAGTGATGAAGCCCATTTCCACCTGAACAGTGCCACCAACAACCACTGGGATGGTTTTTTAATCAAAGGCTGAACCAAGAAGAATGGGTGGCCACTATTTCCTGATCAGACATTTCCAGAAGTTTTGAGAGAGGAGAGAAAGAGAGATAATGTAAAGACTGGGAAAATGCTGTTGTACAGATTTTGATCCAATGTACCATACTCTGTGTTAAAATGTGTCGGTTCTGCCAAAGCAGTTTCTTGGCCAAGGGTCATGCTGGGCTGTTTGCCATCTCTCTCCCAGCTGTAGCTGGGGCAAGAATTTTGAATTTGTCCAGGGTGCTGGCAATAGCTCATCTCCTCTTCACAAAGGACACCATGGGATATTTAACATTCACGAACTAATATCGGCAGACGGATGGCAGACACGTTTAACATCCATCCAAGGGATGGCACACATTGATGAATCACCCTGCCTGTGAAACACTGTGATGCCAGTTTATAGATGGGTATGGATTCAAACCCAGGCCCGATAGCTTGTACGCGATTGTGTGTACCGTGAGGCTATCCTGTCAGCCCCTGTGCTGACTGTTGCTGCATTTACTGTTGTGAACGTAGAAGCTCAAATTCTGAATTTGCCACGAAGTAAATCAAAACTGGTGACGTTTCTTTGCTTTCATTCTTTTTCTCTCTGTTGAGCTGTTGCTTGAGTATATTATTTAATAAATTCCATCCTTGCGTCATGACCATGTCATCGCTGAAAGAAGTTTCCAAAATATTGAATGTTACTACAGAAACAATATATACTTTGTACTTTTCCATCACTTTTGGTTTTAACAAATCGATTAATGTGTCAAAAACGAAATACTGCAGAGTTAAACAATTACAGCTGATTTGTCAGAAACACTTATTCGAAATTAAAGGCAAAGCTCTTATTGGGTTTTATGAACTTTTTCCTTTGCAAGTACGTAAGTGCAATAATACCGGCTCAAAGCCTCAGTAGAACAGAATGAATTAGAAGGGCACTCAGTAGAGCACATACCTCCGCCATGCAAATGCCTGATCCATGAGAACATATCGGGTCCAATAAATTTTTGAAATATCTTGCTATATATCGTTTTTGGCTCTATCTCTCAATGGTGAAGAATCACTTAAAAAATTAAATAATTCTCGTATCCAGATCCAGATTCAGATCTTAACCAATAAATTCGTCATGGTCACACACCCAACCAGTCCACCAAGTGTCATCCGAATCCGTCCACAACTTTGTGAGATATCGTGCTACATATTAGTTTAGCTCGATCTCTCAATGGTGAAGAATCACTTAAAAAATTATCAGATCTGAATCCGGATCTTCAGCAAAATTGAATCAATTCATCCTTGTCATATACCCATGCCCACTAAGTTTCATCTGAATCCTTTCACAACTTTGTGAGATATCGTGCCACATATCAGTTTAGCCTGATGTTTCAATGGTGAAGAATCACTTAATAAATTCTTGAAGTCGGATCCGGAACCGGATGTTCAGTAAAATCTCATCTATTCGTCCTTGTCACACACCGAACCCATCCACAAAATTTCATCCGAAGCCGTCTACAACTTTTTGAGATATCATGCACACAGTCAGACAAACAAACAAACAGCCAGAGAGGGGTGAAAACATAACCTCCTTCACCTTCGGTGGTGGAGGTAATGAGACAAGTGATGTTCACTTTTCTGTCATTAAACAAATCTGTTTAATTTTTATTTTTTAAAAGGCTTTTTATAATTATTCATCTGGGAAGAAAAATGTTCTGGAGACATTTTTTTATAAAACATTAAGTAGGCTAGTATATTTTTTATCAACATGCACTAGTTTATGAATACTTGAATAACTTTACCAGTAATAAAGATTGTGTTTCATGTTCACAAAAACAAAAACAAAAGAAACGAAAAACAAACAAATTATTTGAAAACTCTTGGATGAATCCAAAAACAAACGTGCAAACTTGAGAGCATACGACATTGCCAGACATTCCATCATTTTGAAATGGGGTAGAAGACAACGCCGCTATATCTTTGCTCATTTGTTTTTTATGGTTAGTTTATTAGATTAGGATGTAAATTATTTGGGCAGAAGTTAATAAGCACTCCAGCCGTCGTCAGCTGGGGAACTATGATCGTCTGAGCTTATCTCGTTAGTGATATTGCATCTGCTGTGCTTTTGTGACGACGATTCGCAGAATGAAAGGTTTCCAAGGAAACCAAAGGACACACGCATAAACACATGCCATGTGGGATTATGCTCTGCGCATTGCTGGAACCGAAACACCACTGCAGCTGTGCCAGTGTGCAAGACACGTGGCCGGCCTGTTATGACAGGACGGAGAGGGAGCGCGGTCTGAGATGCATGCGGGGCCGAGATCCATCGGAATGGAGATTCCTCCGTCAGCCTGTGGTCACTGGAGGTTCTGCTGAGGATTGCACTGTGGAATAATGCCTGTACTGTGGGTTTAGGAATTTGAGTATTAATCACATTTGATCTGTTCTACATCCCACTGTCTCTTGGGTGCACACCTCGATCACCTCGACTTCATCTGCTCAATTCTCCACCCACGAATTAATGGATGTACATCATTGTACTGGGGTTTGAAGATTCTGTTTGTTAAACTACGAGTACCTCTTTCAATTACAATACAGTGGTTACAGTCCATCGGAATAACTGCAAAAAAAGGAAACCTCAAGAATCAAAATTAAACCATCAATGAGGTAGAAAGCCAAATCAACCATGCAATTATATATGCTTCGTGACAGTCATGACCTGTACCACAAGACCAGTTTCTAACTTGTGAAGAAATTCAATAGCATCCACTTACGAATACAGATTGCAGCGGTTAGCCAGCTCAATGTTTGAAAATGTGGTAAATTGCAAAAATCATTTGGTGACCCTTAACAGAAAAAGCTGTGTGTAGGCGTTATGGAAGCAATACATTTCGAGCCCGGAATTGATGTGTGTGTGTGTGTGTGCCAAGACACTACACATGACCACGTCTACACCCACACGCATCTGAACATCTGAAACTATGACAAAACCACAAACGCTCAGCTGACCTTCCCCTTAAAGTCAGAATTTCTTTTTAGTTGTACAACTTCACGTCGATTATAAGTTTTGTTAAAACATTAATATATAGTTGAGGTTTGATAACATTTCTGCAGAATCTCCATTATTGCCGCAGAGTTTCGTATTCAGTGTGACAACGCCTCATATGCTGCATCGTGAGGTCCACGTGCTGTGACAGATGTTTTACGTTGGTGTCTGATTGAAACACTTTCCTTTTATTCCTCATTATTTCCAGGGGCTGGCAAAACCTTCCCCCCCCACATCAAAAATCAGAGTTATTCCCTCTACGATATTGGTTGTAAATGTACCTCCTATTAAGATATAATTTATTAACGTGACTGCACTTGCAAGTCTAGCCATTCAAAGACATGTGTAAGTGTTTTAAAGTAAAGTAGAAATATTGAAAACAAAATGAAAAATTTAAATTAAACAAAATGTTAAATGCTAATCAAAAATTGGAACTTTTTTTCTTAGCCTTTGTGTTGAAGTATTGCTAACTGATATCACATTTAATTATTATTTACACATTTGGGGAAACGATGTCCTTAAGCAGCCAAGAGAATTTTTTTAAAATGACATAACGAAATTACATCTAGATTCTCAACTAACTGTTTGTGGTGACAATTTTTCTGATGTTGACAGAGTTTCATGGCAGAGTAAATTAAAACATGCTTCTTTTTAACGTGGGTGACACAGGCGGAGCGGTTAAGTGAACGGTAGAGATGGGAAGTTTGTATGACAGCATTCCTTGTTTACAGTGAAGTGTTTCGATGAAGCAGCCATCATCGAGGGAACTACTTAGTACAAATCACGATCAAAGCTGCTGGAGTTGTTAATTTTTTTTTAATTTTAATCTGTCTTTTGTTGATGCACCAAATGCATGTTAGTGGTAAGACAAAGCCTATTCCTTATACACACGCCTGTACAATAATTGACAGTCTTTCAGCTCGAGAGAGCCATTTGATTCACTGATGAACATTGTCCAAAATGTAATGTGACCTCCTGCAATATAATCAAAATTGCATTTCATTAAAAGTTGCACTACCTCCTTTATGTTATTGAAATGTGTGGGAAAAATAACATGTTCCTGACAACACGTTCTCATTGGGTTGTCCCATTAATTTCCCTGGAATCGTTGGTTGAAATCGCATTAGTTTTCATCTCTCACAATATCCTTGCATGGTAGTTCATGTAAAAGTACAATTGGGTCTCTTCATCTCATTCTTCTATATGTTGTTGTAATAAAACCGATTTTGAGTATTTTGACCCCCAACAACCTTTCTGAATGTAAGTTGGGATTCATTCCTTTTTGTCGTGTAGGTTGTTGTTGTTGTTGTTTTATCTATTCTTTGCCTGAATGTCACCATATTATTGGCCCTCCGATAGAAAGCGCCCCCCCATGAGGTTTTGCAGGGGGCCACCCACATACCTAGCGGAGGCTCTGACTCCACCAACAACAATTTCTGACTGACTCCATCTCTAGGTTTTTCCTTCATTGTAAAGTGACCAAAGCAAGGGCAAAATGGATGCCAATAGGTGTCACGGCCTTGTGAAAATTGACCCCAGCGAGTCAGACAGCGGTCTGTTAAGTTATTCATCCAAGAGTTTTCAAATCGTTTGTTTTTTGTGACTATTTTTTGTGAACGTGTAACACTCTTTATTACTGGTAAATTGTTTACTTTTAATGATGTGTACATACGCATCAGCAAGAAGATAATTGGTTGTGGGTCTCTCTTGTCACGTATCTTTTCTGCATATCTTGTGAGATTGTGAGTTGGACAGGTGACTGTGGCATGTGGTGAAGGGGTTTGGAGATTTGAAGTTGGGAGGGGATTGATGCCTTAGGGTTGGGAAGAAGAGGGTGAGGACTTGGGGTTGGGGAGTGGGGGGGGGGGGAGAAGGCAAAGATGGGACAGAGTTGGGAGCAGAGGTTGAGACTTTGGTGGTTGGGGGGGGGATGTTGAGAAGTTTCCATGTTGGAGGGAGGGTTGAAGGCTTGGAGTGGGGAGGGCATTGATGCCTTAGGGTTAGGAGGGGGATGGAGATGACTTGGAGTTGTGAGGTGTAGTTTGAGGACTTGGGGTTTGTGAGGAGGAGTGGGGAGAGTTGAGGACTTCGAGTCACATTTTGCATAACGTGGAATTTTCACAGGTCCGTGCTAGTCAAATTTGATAGTATGTGCAACGTGTTGCATAATTGGACTCCTGAGATGGTTGTTCGGGTCATATGCACAGTGAATGCATTCAGAAATTAACCATTCCTTTCACGCCATGAGGCACATAGTGTTGCTGAGGAAGTTTCATTTGGCAAAGGAGTATAAGAGTTTGAATGACTGAACCTCAAGAGGATCATTAATAAAGTAGATGGAGTGGTTTGCCAGAAGATCCTTTCAGAGAGAGAGAGATAGTGAGAGTGTGAGATTTGTCATGATTGAAAGACACGTTTCAAGTGTTTGACCATCTTGTGATTTTGTCAAGGTCTGAAGAGAGGGAAGAGACTGCCCATCTGCCTGCCTGAAGGATGAGAGATGTCACGGCAAAGGGTGGAGTCATCAAATATATAATATTTGCAATAAATAAAACTCTGTGTCTTCATTCCTTGAGAGCTTGCACTCCAGGGTGAAAAAGTAAATGTCGGATTTCGCACAAGTTGAACTAGTACTCCAGTGACTTGAGACTTGAGACGTGACTCAAGTGACTTGTTGACCTGGAATCTCTGTCAGTGTTGCCTGGGATGTTAGTCACTTCCCCAAAACTCAGTGGCTTTGTTTGCCTAAAGTCAAGTTCGGTGTTGCCTCATGTATTTGTTTGCATCGCAGTTCCTCCACTAACCTTCGACCCTGAAACAAAACTAAGAAAACCTGAAAGTTGGATGTCCATAGCCTGGGTTCATTCCAATGATATATTGTTGTCACACTGCATGCAGAGCATTGTGTCACATGCGGTCCGTGCTATTTTAGTGTCCTGTCACCCCTTTCCCCCATATTCATTACTTTTAATAAAGGCCTTTTGTTATAATAAATAGCCTGTCGTTGGCTTTACAGGAAAGGTGGCTGGATAAAGATTTTAGGGTCTTGAGTTTGAGCCCCTGTTGGGATGTTGAAATAACACCAGATGGGTTGACACAGAGGTTGTCAAAATGAGGACCAGCTTACTGGTAACAGAGGCATCAGTGGCACAGCTGTGCTTCAAGAAAATGATGCAACCAGCAATCAGAGCATGTCCACTGTATGAATTATGAAAACAACAACAATATGAAACAACAACAATTATAAGAAACGTCTTCCCTCATTTTTGCCTCCCGTGTGTTCTGCCACCAAGTTCGGCTTCGGATTTGAACGATCCTTGGGGTTTTGTAAATGGTAAAGAACAGTTAATTGAACACAGTGTGAATTTGGTAAGCTCAGCAATCTTCAGGAGTAGTAAAAGCTCTTGTCACAACGGGTGACGTTAATCAGACCTATCGTCATACCAATACTATTTGCTGTGACGTTTGCACTGCCCTTACAACATTGGAAACTTTTTTTTCAACCTAAAGTGAAACATCATATCCAACATAGTCTGAGACTATACATACCACACAAGCACAAGCTTAACAATGGATTTATGTTCCTTTGCTTGAAGGTATTACTCTGAAATGTGGATGAGAATGAGTCATAACAACCCTTTTGCATGCGCTAACTAGAAACTTCCGCTCCCTTTGGCACAGCTTGGGGCGTTGGGTGGGGTAGAAAGTGGGAGAGGTGGGGCAAATCGATTTTGTGCCATGGCTAATAATCCTGTCTGCAGCAGGGGACAGTAAACCATTTGCACTGTGGCACGTACACAGGCGAAAATTGGAAGTCATCTCCAACCCCAACCCCTCCCTTGCAGGGGATGGGATTTTTTGGGGGCCCATGACCTGACTCTGCTTACTACCATTTCTTGCACAAAATTTGGTGGAGATTGGCCCAGCCCTGTTTTTTTCGATGATTTTCAGACATACGTACATACATGCACACATGCAGATAAGTGCCTTATTTAATATAGTAGGATAGGATGTAAATACTGCCACATCTGGGTACATACTTTGTGAATGCATGTGTATGGACCAATTTATAACAGTTATTGTCTGGTTGCCACATGTGTCATGGATCCCATATCTCCTTTCCTCCCTCCCATTCATTCTCATTTTGATTGAAATGGCTATCCTGCATTACCTTGGGGTAAACACTGGCCCAGAGCAGGGTGTGATTTGTAAAATTTCCAGTGAGGGGGATAAAATTGGCAGACATAAAATTAATTGGGAGTACAACCTAAGTTAATGGCATGGTGCTTATGTTTCATGAAGAGTTTGCTCTACATCTGGTTGTTGGTTTCCGAGAAGATTTTTGATGACTTCCGGTTCTGGGTTTGGAGCATTGGCAGGTCTCCTTGAGGGCTCCCTGCTGACGATCTCAAAGTTAAGTTTCCGGTCGTTATCTGTCCCGTTTTAACTGTTTATTTTCTCACCTACATGTTACTGTGTGTTCCTAGTTCGGTTTTGTTTCAAAAATCGTACTATTTTGTGAGATTTCGTCGAACTTGTCTTACTGGGTGCTTGAGGCCTATCCTTGAGGCTTGAGGCCTACCCTTTGTTCCCCTCGGTGTACGATCGTGTTTATTTTTTTTTTTCCCCATTATCTTCAATTTCTATCTTTCCCACTTTCTTAACGTCCCCCATCCCAACTAATCACTCTATTTCTTAATCCACCCAAGCCCACCTCCTTCAAATTCCCTGCTTTCCTTCCTGAAAGTCCCTGTAATGTCCATCTTCTATTCCCCATGTTCCCTGTCCCATCCCTCTCCCTTCCACAGATCTCCAAATGTCTCTGTTCCCGACTATTTTGTCCTTCCCACTCCCTCCCCTCCTGTCTCCTGCCCCCCTTGATGTGTGTTGTGTGTTAGCTCTCATACGAGTATCGACAAGGTATACAAAAAAATATATATTTAAAAATAAAT
Organism: Eptatretus burgeri; assembly: GCF_056783735.1. Taxonomy (NCBI): domain Eukaryota; kingdom Metazoa; phylum Chordata; class Myxini; order Myxiniformes; family Myxinidae; genus Eptatretus; species Eptatretus burgeri. The sequence goes on along the minus strand of NC_140962.1, from coordinate 121,362,617 downwards.
TAACTGAATTTGAGGAAAATCCCCCCTTTTCAGCCTCTTATAAGGGGTGGATCCAGATGGGGAGCATAACCTGATGATACCTTGCTGTCCTCGTGCATGCACCAAATTTGGTCCAGATTGCTTGGGTAGTTTGTGAGAAGATTTTTTTTTCGTAAAATGTTAACAGACATACATATGGACGAACACCCAGATCCACTCTGTGAGCTTATTTCAGAGAAACAACCTAAATATATCGCGAATATATTTCTCACACTGAAAAATATAGTAATCTATATTATAAAGCAGAAGCATCTGTCCGTCCCTGAACTACTCCCTCAGTTTTGGGGCAAGCACTATCAAACCTTCTGTGGAACGTTTTGGGGTCCCAGCTTGTGTCCTAAGGTGGGTGGGAAGTTTTATAAATCCCTTATTACAATTATAATTTTGACTTTCGATCCGTACGAAGCTGCTCCTGATGTGGATGTAACATTAGAATGGCATTTCTCTTTGTTTACTTCATGAGTGTTTGTAATATTGTATTTTGTGATATTAATGGTGCAGTATTAATTTGTGATTGGAATGATGCTGTTTGGAATGAAAATATAGAGAGATTGAGTTTGAAATACATTCAGGAATTGATGTGAGGGTTTCCACCCATGGGATTCACAGATTCAGCATTTGTAGTTTCACCATTGACGTCATTGAAATATTACCCACCTTACTTCTGTTAGAGTCAGCCGCAGTAAGTCTTTGCCCAAGTCCTTCACAAACCGGCTGTCCATGTCTGATGTTCGGCTGAAGGTGTAACAGGAATGTGTAATTTATTGGTCCATGGTTTGGCATTCGCCGTTTCCATATTGTCTGTTTGCATTTGGGCTCCTTCCCTTTGTGCAGCATGGGTACCTCGCAAGTGAAGAAATAATCTTGGAACTATTTAAGCTCTAGATGTACAGATTCAAAAATTATTCCCACTTAATCAAAGTTTGACTGGATAATAACATATATATATATATATATATATATATATATATATATATATATATATATATATATATATATATATATATATATATATATATATATATAAAGACCCACCCACATCTCTCACCTGTGAATGGAGGGAATAACCAATCAGCTCTCACCTAATCAACTAAACCCAGTTGGCTAGAATTATATAAACAATTCACCCCTCCCACACTCCTCCAGCCGAATAAGCTGCATAAAGCAACCCAAGAATACCTACACAAGGTAAGTGCTATGCTGTTTCGATCCCTTCCCAGAGTTCCTCAACAACTATAGACATTCACACATAGTACACACATGAGAATCCCAATGCTACACACACCCTCAGATTTTGGGGTTTTGGGGGGGTCACCGGTTTCATCGCTTACTGGCGAATCATCAGCGATAGCGCAGACAGCAATGCATTGTACATGTTTGGGAGTCTCATTGGTCCTCATTGGTATGCTAGAACAAGATTTTTAAAGTCAGTTCATGCTCAAAAAGAATGGAGCGTACATTAATCACTTTTCTATATCAGACGTTAAAATTTCACCAATTCAATTACCATCAATACAAAATCTTTTGATGGGAGGGGAGGGTGGGGGGGGAGGACTTTATCCCCCCCCCCACCCACCTCCCAATTTCAAGTGCAGTGCCAAGGATTTTTTTAAAGTAACCACAGCCCCGGGAAAAATCACACCCTGGCCCTGAGGGAAGTGGAGGGGTACATGGATGCATAATGTTGTTTGACTGTCAAACTTGCTTCAGCCTGCCTACATCTTTAAGAGCCGAGGGTGGGGTGTGCTGAGATTAGTTGGAGGGAATTGGCAAGAGAACTGACGCAGAGAGCGACAGCCACATAACCACAGTTGGAGAGAACCTTTGAGCCACAGTCCAGTCCAATGGTCTGGTGAAATCCCAGCCAGACTATATACTAGGACTATATACTAACAGCTTATATACTAGGAATCACGACAACTTGCAATTTGAAGCCATTTTGTTTCCATCGAGCACGGTGCACTGAACATGTACCCATTGTGTGTGAAGTGTAACGTGTCCGTTTTCCCATCAAGCTGTCTGTCTCTCTCTCTCTCTCTCTCTCTCTCTCTCTCTCTCTCTCTCTCTCTCTCTCTCTCTCTCTCTCTCTCTCTCTCTCTCTCTCTCTGTCTCTGTCTCTGTCTCTGTCTCTGTCTCTGTCTCTGTCTCTGTCTCTGTCTCTCTCTCTCTCTCTCTCTCTCTCTCTCTCTCTCTCTCTCTCTCTCTCTCTCTCTCTCTCTCTCTCTCTCTCTCTCTCTCTCTGTGCCCAAAAGGAAGATTATATTACTTAATGCTTTATTTTCATTCTTCCAACGTGTCAGAATAAGCATAGGATCAGATAGGATTGATTTAACCTCAAACATATGGCAGCAACCATGGCAAAACTAAATGTAATGTGAGAGTAAAGGTCCATACTGATGAGTGTAAAATTTTAGGTGGACAGAGTGAGTGAGTAGAAGAAACACATAGGGAGTGACAGAATGCAGAAATTTGAAAGAAGTGGGGGAAGGAAAGTGAAAGAGAGAAATGGAGGCACACCATCCACGCCAGATGGGCACGCCATCAAGAGAGTAGAGAATTAGAAAAGATAACAATTCTATGTGAAATAAAGAGAAAGAAATTGATCGATTCATTGTGTGCTCTGCCTGAAGGCAGGTCCTTGGCTGCTTGGTAAGGGTGATACTGGGTGGTTCGCCATTGCCTTCGCAGCAATTAGTATGTCAGAGACAGCTCGCCTACTCTTAGTAAACGACAACGTGAGATCTTGAACATCCACCACTGAATGCGAGCAGACAGGACACCCGGCTTAACATTCATTCGAGGTATGGCACAAATACTAATGAATCACCCTACCGGTAAAACACCAGGATGGCAGCTTGTAGCTCAGTCGGGATTCGAGTTCAGGCCAGACAGTTTAGAGACGAGTGTGTGTGGTGTACCCCTGGGCCATCCTGCCAGACCCTTGAGAAGACTTGGATAGGGAAAGTTTTTCTTTGCAATCAAACGGAACAGGAAAGAAGAAATTTAGAAAGAACAAGAAATTAACAAAAAGATGGCTGCAATGAAATGAAGGAGTTAATTTTTTTTTTTTGCAACTTTTCATTTATTTTACCATAAAGTAGTGTACCACTGAAATCATGCACGTGCATTTCATCTTTCATTATTTTATATTCCCATTAAATCTCTCATCTTCCATGGCTTCCTTTTTCCTGCAGCTAATTTTAATACGCTCTTTACTCTCTTCTCGTTTTCTCCTTTTTTCTCCCACTCTTCTGATTCCTGTACTATTTTTTTTTTTAGCTTATCTGGAATTTGAATTCCAGATAAGGTATTGTCATCATGCACTATCCGTCCGTCCGTCTCCTATTTCGACTTCTCTGACCAAACTGTTCGGTTGGGCCGATCCGGCTAAAATTTGGCAGCAACGCCTCCGCTCCTGACTGGTAGGAAATTGCAAAGCTCGTTCCAGTCACCTGACTTTAAGTATGTCAAAATGGCCGACTTAGTAAATGTCTTCAAAAAATCTTCTCCTGACCCACCAGTCAGAATGCAACCAAATTTGGGGTACAACATTAGGCCAGGTTCCAGATAAGACACAGGTCCGGTGGTCCTATATTTTTTCAACACAATTAACTGTTTTGCTACAAGGTGAGGCTGAAAGCAAATGGATCTTGAATTATTTTGGAATTAACCATGAATGGACCATGACATATTGTTAACGACAACACCAAGACTAACTCAAATAAATAAAGAAACAAAGTTGCATTACAAACACACAATTCGTGACCTGTTTACTTATAAGCAACTTTGCAAGGATGTTCTTGATATGTTATGAATTATCCACAGATGTTTTCATGATGATTTATGTCTGTTTATGACTTATACACAACTTCCATCTGCAATATGATTACAGCACCACACATACATGTGCGCATACACACACACACACACACACACACACACACACACACACACACACACACACACACACACACACACACACACACACACACACACACACGACTACAACTTACCTGGCATAGAGCCGCGACCCCAAAGTCGGTTTCCATCTGAGACAAATCATTTTTTTCCCCTGGTGTTTTTCCTTCCAGGATCTGCAGGGAGTCTGTACACTTTGAACCCCTTCTCTGGTCGATTGGTGCACCCAACAGCACAACATCCTGTCACTTTCAAAAGAATGAGGAGCCATCATGTGCTCATCCAATGAACGATTGATGGATACAAAATGGCGCCCATGGCCCACGTGACCAGAAATTTCTGGGACATGCCGTGTTGCTGCTCCTCGTATATACAGGGACTCCAGCGTACACCCACATAACGCAATTGTAAAGGTGTCATCATATCGCTAGCCATCCTGCACGCGTGTTGGTCTCCAGTCTCCACCAGATAAGTTTATCTGCAGAGCACATACTTCCACCAGGCTGAATAATTTACGTTTTATGTCTCACCGATAGGCCGGACCCAGGTTTGAATCTTCTCCAAAATCGAAGTAATTCATCCTTGTCAGACATCCAACCTGTCCACCAAGTTTCGACCAGATCCTTCCGTGACATTTTGAGATATCCTCCTCACAGACAGACAAACAGACAGGGGTGAAAAAATAACCTCCATCCACTTTCGGTGGTCGAAGTCATGATTGTAACTTGTTCCCAAAGTTGTTTCCATCATTGACAGTGTTGTCGTTTACTACCTTTCATATGTGGTTCCATGGTGTAATGGTTAGCACTCTGGACTCTGAATCCAGTGATCTGAGTTCAAATCTCAGTGGAACCTTCAGTTTATTGTTACTTTTATAAACCTTGTTGTTTTGATCTCTGGTTCATGGGGAGAAAATTTAACTTATTTTCTTTCATCAATTTATTCCATTGCGAATGATAACTATTCGTGATGATGATGATTTTCATCATCTATTTGAAATACCATTTCATTCTCCTTATTGTATTTCATTGGAATTTTCTGGGAAAGGCTTTGTTGTGTGAGATGGCCACAAGCTGCCTCCAAGTGCAGAGAGAGAGAGAGAGAGAGAGAGAGAGAGAGAGAGAGAGAGAGAGAGAGAGAGAGAGAGAGAGAGAGAGAGAGAGAGAGAGAGAGAGAGAGAGAGAGAGAGAGAGAGAGAGAGAGAGAGAGAGAGAGAGAGAGAGAGAGAGAGAGAGAGAGAGAGAGAGAGAGAGAGAGAGAGAGAGAGAGAGAGAGAGAGAGAGA
>NC_140962.1:121252376-121354876 GCF_056783735.1 Eptatretus burgeri | reverse complement strand
GCCATATTGAGTGGCAAGAAAGTATTACCGCGTCCATAACAACCGATAGTCTCCACTTCAACTGCACCGTTATTTCCAAGCAAGCGATCTTTTTTTTTTTCTGCAAATGGGTAAGAGTAGTGCCCCGGGATGTACTTAGCGGTATACTAAAAGGCTCTGGAGTGCAGTTTTACCGCCGAAGTAGACCGACGAAATCTTTGGATATCGGTTCTGAGAAGAGAAAAATGGCGACCTGGCGAACATGACTGGTTGTTTCGCCTTCATTTTGTCTCCGGTATGTAACCAATTTCTGATACGTTATTTCACTAGTTGGTATTAAATAACTGGTGGTTACAAAATATTGTCTGATTTGTATCATTAAAATGCATTATATCCCTTGATTTATTGACAGAATGAGATGGGCTCGATCGCCTAACCCCTGTCTAACGCGCACAGTTCTGAGTTGTTTCACTACAGAAAGTCACATCGATATCTATAATACATAAAAACAAGGACAAATGTGTCCACGAGCAGCGTCCTGAAGGTTTTGTCGGCTAAAAAAATAAATGAATAAAAATTTAACCATTTTTAAAAAAAAAAACAGCAACAACAACTTTCAATATTTCGTCACGTGCCTTGATTAAGCCAATAGCGAAACTCGTCATAATGTATTTACGTATTTACGATATATCGTGTATTTACGAAATAAAATAATGTATTTACGAAATTACAATACGATAAATGGAATAATCTTTAAATAGTAACGTGAACTTTTCGAAACTTTAAAGCAAATGTCCGAATATATTTAAAAGTTCATGATAGACACTCTCAAAAGGCACCGTCTATGTGAGGATGTGTACATGTGCTCAGTATTTAAGGAGATCCGGATCTTGTAGAAACAAGAGCCGAGTCCTCGAGATTAAGATTTTGTCTTCACAAGAAGAAGAAGAAGAAGAAGAAGAAGAAGAAGAAGAACGCCGCCGGGCTCTCTATGAGCAGCGTTCGCTATGTGAGACTGCTAAAAACTAGCTTGTGGAAATATCCACAGCAGCGTGGCATTACACCGGATGCTTGTCATGGAAAAAATATAATGTATCTGTAAGCAAACTGACGAACGAAGATTTTCTACAAACTCAGCATTTAGACAAGAGCTTCACTTGAAATTAACTTGTGGCAGCAGTCAGGTTAAAAGAGTGACGCTGGTTGCTGAACAAAACGAGCAACAACGAATACAATAATAATAGTGAAACTAGAACGGGCACTCATAGAGCGCATACCTTCGCCGCCACTACTTTTTTTGTTCTTGGTATGAGTGTGGGGAACTGGTTTCATATGAATGGTCTTATGACACAAACCACATATCTATAATGTCATGACCCCCCCCCCGACTTTCGGGGGCTACGGACTAAACAACAATCAACTCATGTCGTTTTGGCGAGTCTTCACTCACAAGCTCGGTGAATACAACGTTTCAATAAGAGAAGGTAATCTCGTTTGATGCTGGTTTCATGCAAATCGAATAAGAATTGACTGAGTTATGCCAAAAACCGCATATTTTTCAAGGGCGTGACCCCCCCCCTGACATTTTACCCCAACCGGTGACATGTGTTATGACGTCATTGTGTCACAAGATTGGGCATTAAATTCTGAACATTTTGGTGCTGGGTTCATGTAAAGCGGACAAGAATTGACCGCGTTATGACAAAAACCGCATATTTTTCAAGGTCGTGACCCCCCTGACCTTTGACCCCTAACCGGTAACAAGAGTATGGGCGTCATTGTGTCATATTGCATGTCACAAGATGAGGCGTTGAATTCTGAACATTTTGGCGTTAGTTGCATGCAAATTGAATAAAAATTGACCGTGTTATCGTAAAAAGACGATTTTGACCTTTTCGTGACCTTGACCTTGACCTTTGACCCGAACGATCCCAAAATCTAATCGAATGCTTCCTGGCTAATAACCAATCATCCCACCAAATTTCATGCAATTCGGTTTAATACTTTTTGAGTTATACGAATCACAAGATTACAAATAAATAAATAAATACACACCGACCAAAACATAACCTTTCGCAGAATGCGAAGGTAATAATAGTGAAATGAAAGAAAACAGGCTTACCTTTCCTCACGATAATACAGTTCTTGTCAGCTTTCGTCGAGATTATGTCATGAACAAACACGGCGACATAACATGAGTAAGCGTCCATACTCGTAAAGGCTTTTCAGGCTGGCTTGAGTGTAAGGACTCGGCGTTTCAACAAGGGAAACATAGATGTCGGGGAAAACGATTTGAGGCCAAAATTTCCTTTCTGTTGTCCATTTATCCTTTGACATAATATAAGGATCTTCACCAAGACCACACAGGTTCAGTTTTTCACAGTACCTCTTCTCAGAAATATCATGTAATCCATGGAAATAGCCCAGAAGTTCGCGTGACACGTGCGTGGTCGCCATGATTTTTTGCCACTCAATATGGCGGAGCCTTCCCTTCCGCTGTGACGTCACTCGCTTAGTGCATAGGATCAATTCAGTTGTAATTTGTCACTGGCTTTGACACCAATACAAATTCTTATTATGGACCCCAGACATCAAAAAGCTACAAATATCTGTAGGCTGTTGGCTGTGAAACAAAAAAGTCCACAAGAAGAAGATGAAGAACAACAACGTGAGTAAGACTTAGAGATCCTCCACGAGGATCTAAAAACCGTGAATATGCGAAGCACAGGGCCACGAATGTTGAAGCAGGTCGCATTTTATAAACCGTGATTACGTGGCATCTGTGAATAGCGAATGCACAAATAGCAGGGTCCGACAGTGTATATATTTTTGTTCCAGAGCCACAAGATAAATTGTACTCAATTTTCGCATTTATTGGTGAAAGGAGAATCATCCGTTTATGTGTCTGCATGTGTGCGCGTGTGTGTTATAATCATGGCCGCCACTATAATATACTAACACTATCAGGAAATGGTATGAACCCGACTCCTCTCATCCACAGATGTTTATCGTTTTTCCTATATTTCTGTGAGTGTGATTTGCATCCAGAGCAGAACAATTATTGTTAACCATCCTGAAATAGCCCCTCTTTCGGCGAAATGCTGTAAGTTGTGTTTAAAAGATTATTTGAATGACATATTTCATGTTAGCAACGGAAGGTTAAAAGTGCCCGGCGAGCAGAACCGAGTCACTGTAAACGCATACACAGTGCATGCGCACAGGGCCTCATTTAACATTCATACATCATATTGATAGTCGCGTATTACTCTGCATCGATTGTCGTGCCCTGTGTGTGTGGCATTTACTTTGTGAAACCTTAATATATTTGAGGATCTCCGTCACTCTTCTTCTGCAGTGGCCCTGGGTGGTGTATTTCACCACCAGGGCAATACAAAAGTGCAGGAAATAATAAAATAATTGTTTCTTCTGATATTTTTAGCAGCGTCTCGCGTAGCGAACGCTGCTCATAGAGAGCTCGGCGTTGTTCTTCTTCTTCTTCTTGTTCTTGTTGTTGTTGTTGTTGTTGTTCTTCTTCTTCTTCTTGTGAAGACAAAACCTTAAACTCGAGGACTCGGCTCTTGTACATACAAGATCCGGATCTCCTTAAATACTAAGCACATGTACACATCCTCACATTGACGGTGCCTTTTGAGAGCGTCTATTACGAACTTTTAAATATATTCGGACATTTGCTTTAAAGTTTCGAAAAGTTCACGTTACTATTTAAAATTATTCCATTTATCGTATTGTAATTTCATAAATACATTATTTATTTCGTAAATACACTATATATCGTAAATACATAAATACATTATGACAGGTCTCGCTATTGGCTTTATCAAGGCACGTGACGAAATATCGGAAGTTGTTTTTTTGTTTTTTTTGTTTTTTTTTGTTTTTGCCGACAAAACCTTTATGACGCTGCTCTTGGACACATTTGTCCTTGTTGATAATTCATTTTGCAATCTCATTTCTATTTCGATGATTTTCTCACATAGTGCCTTGTGTTTGCGTTCAACTTGCCAGGACAATGCGATCGTTATATGCAGGTTTTCCAACAATGCGGATCGTTATAACAGAGTGAATATGCATCAACTAAAACATGTTCTGAATGTCATGCTCCTCATGAGAGAGTTCCTTATAACCATCCCATCTTATGCAGAGGTCAACTGTATTTGTAAACATACAATACTTTAAAATTTGGACTGTAACATCTACCACTGCACACCATCCATAAACTACAAAAACCGACAGACACTTCTCCAATCATACCACCATAAAACCAAGAAACGCCCGCTTTCTTGAGAGTGATCCTTCCTGTGCAAGATCACATGACTTGCCATTGTATTTAGTCACGTGAGTGTGAACAGGAACGACACTCCCCTGGCTCTCCTTTCCCTCACAGATATTTGCATTTAAGGACAGATTTTGCATTTTTCCTGAAATTGTGGCTTCAAGTCACATCAATCAGTATGAAAATTCTATTTTTCTAGCCAATCTATAAAGTAGTAAATATCTATATGAATGAGTGAGTGAGTGAGTTGTTCAAAGTAGCTTCTTTACCGTCGATTTTCCATCCTCTGCTCCCAACCTCACCACCAACCCTGCACCCCAACACCCGATGCATTCTCTGTACATCCACTTTTGCCTGTTCTCCCTTCACTCGTATCTCCTCCGAAACTCCATCCCGTTTTTTTTTCTCATATCCTCCTTCGCTTATCTTCATTTTCTCAATTTTAACCACAGTGTTATTTATCCCTGTGCATATCAATACAGAGTCATGGAAGATAACTATTGATGATTTTGATAATTACAATAATCAATTTGAAATTCCATGTCATTCTCCTAATTTTGCTTTCTTTCAATTTTCTTGGAAAGGTTTTATTGTATAAGATGGCCACAAGCTGCTTCCAAGTGCAGTAATAGGCAGCAGAACTAGCTGAAAATTATATATTGTTACACCCACCGAGTGTATTTTGAGGGGGTTAATCCCCGTTTCTCCTCGGAAGAACCGGACCTGGAGCTACCATTCACAAATAACTTTGGGGTGTGGTGGGTTGCTTAACAACCACGAACGCCAATCAGTTAGCCACGAGTTCCAGTGTCCACCGACTAATTTACCATTTAACTAGAGGTCACGCACATGGCCTCCTGACCATGGAACATGCCCTCGGTGATGCACCAATCTTATCTTGATTAGATCCTAAGTAATGCGGCTGAGCGTTTACCGCCAACTATGACGGGTTATATGACTATGACTGCAGTTTGGAAATTATAATATCCCAGTCTATCTAGGTTCAGACAATGCTGGATCAATGGAAGTGAAATGACAATCATGGAGAGGTTGAAACGTCAACAAGGAATTTATTATTAAGAAAAATAAATGAACTGAAGGAATTTTTATTTCCTTGTTGATTAAATGGATGGAATTCAAATCAAATGTTCAATCAACAAAATAATCTCATTCAAATTAAGAATTCAACAAGTATTTATATAAAAAATGGATAATGATCAGATGCTTATCAATATGCCTTACCTAACAATTAAACACGAGACATGAGTACCCATCAGACCATTATGGAGGAAAAGAAATCTTGTCTCGGCTTACCAAGGCCGAATCTACTAAAATAACCCAAAATGTGAAAGCGTTAAAGCGTGGCTTGATGTACCTCTTTAAATGAGCTCATTTCTGTTGCCCGGCTCATTTCTGTTGTTAGCGCTTTGCCTCGCCATGCACCCACCCACAAACAGGCTCGAATACCAATCGTGTGACGTTGTCATTCCCAGGAACCAGGAATGCCAAGAACCAATCGGACCGAGCAGAACCAGCAGGAACAGTTCAACTGTCACAAACTGCCATTGCTGCTGCCACCAACCATCAGGAGCTGCCACGAACCATCATCAGGATCTCTCACCAACTTGCATCAGGGCAGTCCTGTTATCCTTTTATAAGTGACCACTGTGGACGGAGCCTCGAGCATGACTTCAGCCAAATCCAGCTTGCCTGTTGGCGCATTCCTGCACGAGACCTCCAAGCGTCCATTTTCGTACTCATTCTCTCCCAACAATCGAACGAGATGCAACTCCCAACCAACACAGGCCTGGCTTATGACTCCATGTTCGGGGCACAGGATGAACACCAGAAAGTGGCCACTTGCTGGAACAAATGTGCGGAAACAAAAAGCGCCCACAGACGTCAACGGGCAATCATCTCCTCCCTGTTCAGCTCAACATGAAGAAGAGCCGGTTAACATCCACAGAGCTGCTGAACGGGGTGTCGATCGCCAATGGAAAAAGGTGGGTTCCTGAGGTAAATGATGCGAGACCACACCATGTTTGATCGTCAGAACGAACTGGTCAGGAAAAACTTGCAGTGTGATTAATGACTCAAATGTTCTGTAAATCCAATGAGAAAATGATAAACAAAATAAAATGTGTAAATAAATCATGTATTTCCAAGCCAATGTTTCTTGATGGAAAGGGAAGAGAATAAGTATCTGTTGGGCTAATGGCTGTCGTATCGCATGCACGAACGGTGAATATCGCTCATCGGTAATTCCACGTAATAATGGACATGAAGCATAAAATTTTAAAATGTATTTTTCAAAAGGATTTCTGTTGGACGGTGTTTAGTTAGGTCTGAATTTTCATCATTTATGCGATATTTACTCCATGGATGATGTCACATGATTTGATGGCCATCTTGAAAGAACTGCCTCAACGGTAAGTCATTCTGTCTGTTATCATTTTGTCGAAAACATGGCTATTTGATGAATGTTTTAATCCGAAGTAGTATTCGCTGATGAATATTACTGACATATGATCAGGCTGTAGTATAATTTTTGAAACATTTCCACTGTTGTGTACCTTTTTTTTGCATCTTATTGTACCAGGTGCACAATGTTACGTCCGTTACATTTTTTTTAGTGTTATTCACATCTGCAGTCCACGGTCTAATGCCTTTTTGATCAAAATATAATTTTTGTTAAAAAAAAAAACAACCAAATGTTCGCTGATGTATGTAAGAGATTGTATAGATATCATAAAATGCTCCCTAGCATTGACTATCCAATATGTGATCGCATGGGTTACGTCCGTTACAGTGAACTTTTCAAAATATTTTAACAAACAACAGACAAATCATATCGTTGGAATATAGAAAGTATGCTACTAATGCTTAGTTTGCTTACTGTGAATGAAAGGTATACTACAAATTCGTTATTTCGCAGGATTTAAGAATTGTGCTATGGCCAGTTTTAGTTGTGTCCATTTCGATGTTACGTCTGTTACACCTCTGAAATGTTGATTTTTGCTTTAGTAGTAGATTACACAGTGGGTTTTGTACCAATATCAGAAAGCCATAGAGACTAATTACGATATGTTATAAAGAAACTCTGTAATATGGCCAACCTTTTCAAAATTTCAACATTAGTGATGCAATTTTTGTCTCAATGTTACGTCCGTTACGCTGGAATTACCCTAATGCAGAAATGAAAACTGACGCAAAATCACATGTCATGAATGTGTCTAAAAGAGGAAAAGGTTATCCCATAAGAAAGAAGGGGAACCTGTTCTCTACCCTTCTCCATTGCATCAAAGAGTCAGATCCGATCATCTGGTCGGATCTCACACTTAGGCTATCTCCTCACAATATTTTCTGCTGCACCTTTCTCAGTTTCCCTTTTCAAATACACTTGGCGCACACACACACACACACACACACACACACACGCACACGCACACGCACACGCACACACACACACGCACACACACACACACACACACACACACACACACACACACACACGTCACTCTTCTCCATGCACCCTAGAAACCTCACAGTCTTTCTTCCCACCTCTCTCCCTCAGCATTGAATAGCGAGGACACATCTGCCCCACCCGATAGGCTGAGTCCTCAATTCCACAATTTCTTTCTCTCTTTCCCTCTCTCCCCTTTTCCGATCGGTTGTGAATGCTTGTGCCCATGTACTGTGTTAGTGGTAGGTAGGGGGCTTGTTAAGTTTACTCTGTCTCTTTTCTCTTTCTCTGATCTCATTGCTGTAGAAATTGCTTAATCCTCATTTCTCCCCGTGCCATTAAAATCATTACGTTCCCTCTGCCCCACCCTTTAATTTTTTCTTGCTCCCCACTTGTGCAAATAAACCTGTTCTTGTTGAATCTATTTCCGATTGGTCCGTGTCCATCTTTTCCACCATTGGTCTAACTCTAGCACTGTCCACATGTAGATAGCTAGGAAGGTTGAGATTCCTGTCAGTTCGGTTTGCAGGGTCCGGCGCATGCTAGCTGGAGAGCTCGGCCACATTCAAGATCACAAGATAACGTAACTAGCACATTTGCTGAGGGTGCGTTCCCCGGCCAGGGGGCCACAGGACCCCCAGTTAAATGGTTGTTAGACCGACGGACACTGAGACTCGTGGTCACTCGATTGGCATTCGTCGTTGCATCGCAACCCACCGTCGGGTGAAGATATTCGCTTCCGGTGACCTCAGGTCTGGGTGAGTTCGAGAGAAACCGGGATTTCTCCTCATAGTCGGCTCTAGCCCCAATACCACAACATACATATATATTGTTACGGCTGTGGAAATTAGCAAACCACCATTCAGGTCCCATAGGTGAGGTATCTCTTAAGTACATGTGTAGTTAGCCCCAAACCCGTTGTTTAGAGGGAATTAATGTGATTCATTCGGGCTGCGACGCTTTGAGTCAGTCGTTTTTCTTTTTCTATCTTTTATTTCAAACAAAAACCAACGAGGACGCTCGGTGGGCTTTTCGCGCCATTCTTCTCCACGCTTGGTGTGAGGGAGGAGAAGCGAGGGGAGGGCAGTTGGTGCCCGATTGGTGGATGCGCAGTGTGACGCGGCCAGGGAGGAGGAACGCCCCTCTTCGAGACCTTTCTCGAAGTTCCTCGAAGGGGGGTGGAGCAAAGGACGGGGCGGAGCAATGGGGCGGAGCCCCGCGATATAAAAAGGGATGGCTCTGCGAAGAGGGTGGTTGTTGTTGTTTCTGCCGGCCTGTTGATCCCTGCGCGCCCTTGATCCTGATGAGCCCTGGACCTTTTGGACAAACGATGGTGTGAAGAGAGAGAGAGAGAGAGAGAGAGAGAGAGAGAGAGAGAGAGAGAGAGAGAGAGAGAGAGAGAGAGAGAGAGAGAGAGAGAGAGATATATATATATATATATATATATATATATATATATATATATATATATATATATATATATATATATATATATATATATATATATATATATATCCTGTTCAAGGGTTCGCCGGAGTCGGTGTGGTCCCGAGACTCCGCTGGTGGGACGGAGCGTCCGCCATTTCCTCTCCCTCTCGACCCCGAGTGTCGATGATTTCTTCCCCTCCCCTCCCCCCCCGTCCGCACCGAGAGAACGCTGAAAACCCCGTTCATTCCCCAAAACCCCGGTCTGTGGCGTCGAACGGTGACACGTGACGGCGCGAAGCACGAGCTCGCCGACAACGCCGGAGGAGCGGGAGCTGAGGGCGCGGAGAAGGACTCGGTGCACGCACAGGGAAGTGACCACTTCTATTTCTTTTCAGGGTTTTTTGTATGGAACTTGTAGCGCCATGTCTTGTGAAGTAAAACTGTATAAGTGTTGCCGTGTGTTCGCGTAGTCGGTTGTAGCTCTGCGTCGTCGTTGCTTTAATTGTTTTCTTCTTGCATATGCTTTATGTGCATTTCTGATTCTGTTTGACTATATGTGTGCTTTGTGTCTGTGTCTGTGTGAATAAAGTGCTTGTGTGAACTTGTTCCCCGTTTCGCTGCGTCCTTCCCTTTGTTGAATCTCCATCTTGCTTCACGTAAAGGGTTCGTAGTGGGCTTAATACGCCCGATAAGTAATCGGAACCGTCGAGGCCGACGATAACACCGCTCGGTTATCCCGATAGTACGGAACGCACTGCTTAAGCGGCCCGTGTCCGGAGTCGACCTGCGGCGAGGTGTGATCGCCCGGTTTACCATCCGCGTGGGTACTTAGGTAGGTCGAGTTTGGCGAACAACCCTATCCCACGCGGGTGGCCGATTGGCACGATCGTGGTGAGGCCGAAAGGCCCACCCGTGACTAGCTCCCGGCGTTAGTCCGAGAGGGTCACGACAGAATTGTCCGTCCGGTGGGCGACGTGCCGCGATTCGAGTCACGTGGCCGATCGCACGCCGGCGAGTGCAAATTCGCAACAATATATATATATATATATATATATATATATATATATATATATATATATATATATATATATATATATACACACATTATCTCAAACACCCTTTACAAACTCTACATGCCTGTCACCTTTAGCTGGCCACCCAGTTCGTGAAAGATGTCGGCCAAAATGCTTCCCCAGTTAAACCCGAGAAGATATGAATATAATTGGGGTCGTTGAAGTAGTCGAATATAGTAATCGTATATTTTCTTACTAATTACATGTACTGTACAAATATATTAAATAAGAATGACGTCAGTGTGTCTTCGACTATTGTATCTCGTTCTTTGAAATCTTTGAACATCCCTCATATTTTTTTTAGATCCTCTTGGAGGATCTCTAAGTCTTACTCACGTTGTTGTTCTTCCTATTCTTCTTGTGGACTTTTTGTTTCACAGCCTGCAGTTTTCATCGAAACTTCCTGAAACTTGGCATAAAATGTACAAATACCCTGCGCAGACAGTAACCATCTCCGATTTAGAAAATTCCTCTGAGAAAAAAGTTATGACGTCAAAATATCTCCGCTAATGGAAATCACCTAAAAAATTGTCTCCGAAACTCGGCAAGCTTTTTGAATTCTGTTTGCGGGAATCGAACAGGGCATTAGCAGAGATGAATTACCGCACATATGATGCATCACTCTGACATCATATCAATTTTTATGACGTCGTTCCTATTTTTTGACATTTTTTGTTTCACAACCCAGAGTTTTCATCGGGTCTTCGTGAAATTTGCCATGTATATGCAGAAAGCCCACGCGCAGGCAGTAACCATCTCAGATTTTGGAAATTCTTCTTAGAAAAAAAAGTTGACGTCATAATATCGGGCCGCTAATGGAAATCGCCTATACCATTATCTCTGAAACTACGCAAGCTGTTTGAATTTTGTTTGCGGGAATCAAGCCGGGCATTAGCACAGATAATTTATCGCAGACCTGATACATCACAATGACGTCATATTCGTTTTTATGACGTCATCATTAAAAGGACAAGGATCTTGGCTCATTTGAGCTTGTTAAACTTTAAACCTATGAGCGATTAAAAATGCACCGCACAAGCATCCCACAACACATCCTTAAATATCGTACATTATGGATTCTTGTATTTCAAGAAAGTTAATGCTCTCGCCCTGAAAGTGTGCACGAGTCGTCAAGTTGCATTGCAAACTTCAAGGAATTTTTCACTTCGGCCAAATATTTCCTCTTGAGCTATTTTAACCCTTTGAATGTCACGGCCATGGCGGTTGAAGAATAAAAAGCGATATTTTATGAACCGTCTGTCGCCATGATGAGTGCAGTCACAATCAGATGGTTACAGCATTTCCACGTCATGTTTCTCCAAGTCATACATGTTATTTGGTGGCTTCCCCACCCACACGTGCAAAGGCACATTGCCTTCGGCGACACAAAGGTTATATTTCATTGCTTTAAGAAAGAATAAAATAAATAGCAATTTGTGGGATTTCAACACAGTCGCGCTCTCTTTCCCAAACACGCGCTCGGTTTCCCTGCGCGGAAACGTCCGTCGGACTCTTGAACAAAACTCGCGCTTGTTGGCTTTTGAAGGGCTCGTGCAGCGAGCTGTTGTTGCTTCCTGCACGCGCTGTTTGTGTTTAACAAAAAAAAACAAAAAAAAACAGGAGCATTCAGAGGGATGTTCTGTCCAAGTGCGGCTGTGAGTCACAACTTAGGCTGCAATTGTTGAAAGGCAAATCACATCTGCAGTACATTTCTCCACGCAGAAAGCAGCTTTTCAAGAAATTATCAAAAGTCGTCATCATCATCATCATCATCATCATCATCGACTTACGTAGGGAAAGACCGGACACTCCATTGGCTTAATACCACATAAATCCTCAAACAAATCTACTAAGATAGAACTTATAAACCTACAAATTACCTAGAACTCATCTGTGGACAATTTCCCATTCAATAACACTTATGAAACCTTGGGACATCATTGCTAAACTAGAACAATGAGAGACCCAAAAGTGCCCGTTTGTCATTTTTACCTCTGTGACCGAAGGTGAAGGAGGTTGTTTTCACCCCCATTCTGTCTGTTTGTCTGTTTGTCTGTGTACAGGATATCTCAAAAAGTTGTGTCACTGATCCAGATGAAATTTGGTGGGCAGGTTGGGTGTGTGACAAGGACGAACTGATTCGATTTTGGTGAAGATCTGGATCTGGATCCGACTACTAGAATATTTCAAGTGATTCTTTACCATTGAGAGATAGGGCCAAATATGATGTATTGCAGGATATCTCAAAAAAGTTGAAGATGGATTCGGATGAAACTTGGTGGACAGGTTGGGTGTGTGGCAAGAACGAATTGATTCGATTTTGGTGAAGATCCGGATCTGGTTACGAGATTTATTTAATTATGTAAGTGATTCTTGACCATTCTGCCTGGTGTTGGCTTAATGGTTCGGGTGGTGGGCTTTGGATCCTCGGGTCCTGAGTTCAAATCCCGCTCAGCTGTTGAATTTATACCAGGTGGGGTTCACTCGGCCTGTCATCCTTCTGAGGTCGGCACAATGAGTGCCAGCTTGCTGGTATACTGTCGGAGTGGCGACCCGTCCAGGATTGTTGCCAATTGCCAAGGAGACTGCTAAAGCAGCACCAACGCTCTGCACAGAGTATGGTCCCGATCTCCTCTCCTCTTGACCATTGCGAGATCGGCCCAAAATCGATATATAGCATGATATTTCAAATATATATTGGGCCTGATATGTTCTCGTGTATCAGGCATTGCGTGGCAGAGGTATGCACTCTACCAAGTGCCTCTCTCGTTTATTAATATTACTAGTACGTGCCCGTAAAAAAAAAAAAAAAAATATTATAATAAATAAATAAATAAACCACACAGGCCGTTTCTTCCTCTCACGTGCCCGTACGTGCGTGACCCGGAAGTTCGATATTATTCTCAGTTACGATTATTCGCAATTTATTTTTAATACCCAATTATTCAATTAGCGCCAACGTATGTTACCTTTTCGCAATGTCGTGGCAAGGAAAAACAAAAAGAGAAGAGAAGAGAGAGAAAAAATTTACTTCCTGGTTTGGAGCATACCAGCACTCTGATGTTCCCGAAATTTATACACCGTCTAATATGAAAACGATCATAACTTGGGCCATTGTGTTTATCTATAAATGCGCATAAGAAATCGAGAAATTATTGGAATACACGAAGTCATCACTCTCCCGAAGCCCGTACGTTGTAACCCGTAAAGGGGAACGTGGCTGTGCTTCCCTTCCCCATCCGCCACGCCCACACAACAACGTGTCTTTTTTTTTTTTTTTTTTTTTTTTTTTTTTTTGTATACCTTGGTCGAGGCTCGTATGAGAGCTAACACACAACTCACAGCAAGGAGGCATGAGGCAAGAGGGGCGGGAGTGGAAGGGACAAAACATTGGGGAACAGACACAGGTGAACTGTGGAAAGGAGAGGGATGGGGATGGGACGGGGAACATGGCGAGGGGAAGATGGACATTAAAGGGACTTTCAGGAAGGAAAGCAGGAGAATTGAAGGAAGTGGGCTTGGGTGGATTATCGGGGGTAGAAAAGATCGAGGATTTGGATGGGGGAAGATAAGAGGTGGTGGTGAACAGCTGTTTTGAAAGCCTGAAGGGAAGAATGGGAAAGAATAGAGTGAGGAAGTTTATTCCAAAGGCGGGAAAAAAGAGGAATGAAAGAGTGAAGATGAGCAGTGATTCGTGATTTTGGTAGTTTTACCAGAAGGGGGTTGTTGGCGGACCTTGAGCGCCCTGTGGAAATGTGGTTGGGACAAATCGCAGAGAGAGCAGGGGGGGCAAGGCTGGAGAGGAGTCGGTAGAAGACAGAAAGACCACCGACCAACCTGCGGTGATTGAGTGAGAGGCCCAAAGACTCAGCTTCATTGCGGGAGATGCCAATGATCTTAAAAGCCCTGGTTTCGACAGCGTGAAGTCGAGAAAGGTGGGAGGCAGGAGCACCAGCCCAGAGGGGAGAGCAGTACTCCATCAGGCTACGGACAAAAGCTTTGTAAGTGGTCAGGAGCTCAAGAGGGCCGAGGAAGGACTTTGCACGACGGAGGATTGTCATTGGTTTGGTAAATAAATGGCCATAACTTGGGAAGCACTTGTCCGATTAATATCAAACCTTGAAAAGGCACATCCTCAGGTCCCCAGCAATCTACCTGGCAAGTTTCAATTAGATCGGACCAGAGGTTGTCGAGAAACAGCGGTCACACACACACACACACACACACACACACACACACACACACACACACACACACACACACACACACACACACACACATTGCTGGAATTATAGATAGATGATCTATATATTAATACTGAAGGACCAATGTTGTGCTCCTCCAAGCGGTCGCGTCACGTTTTTCTCGGTACTGTGACCTGGACTGAAAGAAACTTCGTACCTGTAAGAGTGCATCGCACATAGTGGCAATAGTCAAACTTCAACTCTGAAGCAGAATAAATACTTTCCGTTTTACATTCATTTACATGGCGACGTGTGACGTCACCGCTGAGAGGCGTCAGGACGTCATGACATCATCGGTCATGCTGACGTCATTATGTCCGTCGTCGACAGATCGTTACCGCTGAGAGGTGTAATTCCACTCCTTGAAAATAGCGTCTGCAATGTAAAACCCTCTTCTGCACATGCTGACTACCTCAGAATGTGAATTTGACACAAAAATGTAACAAGAAACATTGTATCTTCTATATATTAATACTGAAGGACCAATTTTGTGCTTCTCCTCGCGGTCGCGTCACGTTTTTCTCGGTCATGTGACCTGGACTGAAAGAAACTTTGTCCTGTAAGAGTGCATCGCACATAGTGCCAATAGTCAACTTTCAACTCTGAGGCAGAATAAACACTTTTCGTTGAGACGGGGGCGAGGAGTGAAGAGGCGGGGGCGGGGGATGAAGAGGCGCGGGCAGGGAGTGAAGAGGCAGGGGGCAAGGTAAGCAAATTTTTGGGCGGGGGTAAGCAAATTGAAAACGGGAGACGGGGGGAGGGGAAATGGGGTGGGGGCTGGGGTGAATTAGGTGGGGTTGAGTGTGAGGGGGTGGACAGGGGGCGGGGGCTGGGGGCAAGTGGGGCGGGGAATCAAGAGACGGGGGCGGGGAGTGAAGAGGCGGGGCGGGGTAATTAAATTTTTGGGCGGGGGTAAGCAAATTGAAGGCGGAGGGAATGGGGCAGGGGTGGGGGATGAGTAGGCGGGGGCAAGCACGTGCTGTCCAGTCCATGTCCCTCGAGTGTGGGTGAGCTGGTGAGGGTGGTTGAATGAACGGAATCCATCTGTAACAGGGTTTTGGCTAGTTATTATTATTATTATTGTTATTATTATTATTATTATTATTATTTTTATTATCTTGCCAAAACAAAGTTTTTGCAAGATATTTTAGTCAACTTTTTTTTCTTTTTTTTTTTTGTTTGTCTTCAAGCATGGAAAAAAATTCTGCAGAGCACAGTTATCATTGGAAATTTTTGTAACTTCGCATATCAGAGGCCTATAGAGGTCCCTTTCAGTGCACAAAATTTTGAAGGTCAAGGTCACTTTATCGCAAATCAGGGGAGTCTAAGAAACCCTTATTTTTTGAGTAATTTTGATCGGATCGTCTTCAAACTTCATGGAAATATAGTTCATGGTCTGGCGCTCAGATGATTAATTTTTGGTGGCGATTGGCCTTGACCTTCATGGTTAGCACCTCAGGTCAAACATATTTGACCCCAAGGTCAAATTTTCAAGTTTTAGGAACCATATCGTGTAGTACCTCAAATTGAACACCTTGATGAGTGCTTTCTAGATATGTCAAGCTTGAGACATTATGACGTCATTTGGTGACGTTATGAGGAAAACGCATATTTTTCATGGTTACTCTGTAGAACGATTCTCATCGGAATCTCTCGTAGGCAGATATTCCTCAAGGAGTCGCTCCTGTTGGATAGCAGCTCTGTTCACCTCAGTGTGACCTTAAAGAAGTCACACGTGGTCACCTATTGGCAAGATACGGGTTTATTATTTTTATTATAAACATTGGTTTATTATTTTTATTATTACTCGAAGCACCCGCTCCCACAGGAGCGGCCAGGGTTTTTTGTTATTATCCTTCTTCAAATGTGTAATTCAGAACACCTCACTGCACTGGAAAACGTGGGGAAAGTAATACTCTACTGTAAAGGGTAGGACTTGGAATACCCTCTCCCACCTGGAGTGGCGCTACATGATACACATTTACATAGAGAATTTACGTCCCCTTCCTGCCTCCCCAAGAACACTGGCAGAGAAAAATAATAATAATAAACAGAAGAAAAACAATAGGGTTCCCTGTCAGAGTGACAGGGTACCCTAATAAATACCCCCATGCACTAATTGAGGTCATGCTGATCCTATGCAGCAAGTCTGGGTGTAACCGGGCCAGAACTATAGGAATGTAATCGGGCCAAGAGTAGCGCCACAAACAAACAAACACACACTGGTCAATGAATTATAGTGAGGATTATTCTTTTCTGACAGCATAACATAATTGGTTTAAGCTATGAACGTGCTTTAAACACGAATTTGCTCATTTTATAGTGGGAAGGTGCAAACTGATCGAAATTTTAATAGCTTAAAAGGATTCCACAAAAAGTATGCAAAACTGCATTCCTTTGTGAAGGAAGAAGAAGGGAGCAGAGGGGTGGGCGGGACTTTGTCAATCAGCATTATGGGGGTGGGACTGCTAGACACATTTGTTCAAAGACCAATCAGACCTATGTGGGTGTGGTTAACAGTGGAATATTATCACGAGTTAGTGGACTTCCTGTCCTATGTATTCTGGGTCACTCCTGGGAGGACAATCGGCTGTCTCCATGCCGCTGCCCTGTTCATGCAGGGCAGGCACAGCGACAATCGACAGCAACAACACACATATTTCTTTTAAGTACCTACTATTTAGAATGTTAGATTGTCTATAAAGTATGTACAGTACCATTATAATGTGAGCATGTCAATAAAGGTTGGATGACAACATTTATAAATCAGTAGTAGAATGCAGTTAATAAAGGTGCTCTTATCACATACTCTTGGCAAAACACTTTATAACCATGCTACATCAATATAGTTACTAAATTAGCTTCAGCAAAGATTGCACTCCACTTCAAATTTCCATTGTATACGCATATCATTCTACCATTGTGGATGCAAATTCCCATTGTGTACGCATATCATTCTACCCAAAAGGGGGAGGGGAACTGCTTGTGTTTAATACAACACAAATCATAAGAACAAAAATTCCATGCAATAACAAAGAGTCTCCAGCATATCAACACATTTCTCAAAGAAAGTAGAGAAAAAAGTAATAAAAACATTTTTAACAAGAGAGAGCGCAATCAGAAATTGCAGACCCTCGCCAGGACTTGGTTTGTGGGGTGGATTGTGTGTGGCAAATAAATGGAAGGATGTACCAAAAATGAAAGGTCATCAATTGCAAATGAAAGGTCTAGATGGTCTAGTTGTAAATGTGTAAAGGTCAAATGGTCTGAAGGTCTAAAGGTTGAAAGGTGGGAAAGTCGAAAGGTCTGTAAAGGTCTAAATGGGTCCAAAGGGTCAAAATGGTCAAAAGACTTCAAAGTGTTGAAAGGGTCTTAAAAGGTCGAAGGAGTCTACATGGTATTTATAGGTCTGAAAGGTGTGAGGGTCTAAAGGTCTAAAGGGTAGAAAGGGGTCCAGGAGTCTTCAGGCATCCAAAGGATTTGAGAGATCAAAGGGTGCAATGAGGTCGATAGGGTCTGAGGAGCTTTAAAAGGTCTTAGAGATCGAAAGGTCTTAGGGATCTCCTCCTCCTCTTTCATATGCAGCACAAGGCTGCGGGTGGTATGAATGACTGAGGGTGCGGCTTTGCCGCTGATGCAATGCCCCTATTACCAGTACATTGGTACTCATTTTGCTGACCTCAGAAGGATGACAGGCTGAGTCAACCCCACCTGGTGTTAATTCAACGACTGACAGGGGCTCAAACTCAGAACCCAAAGATCCCAAGCCAGCCACCCTAACCACAAAGTCAACACCAGGTTTTGGGGGATCTTAAAGGGTCTTAGGAGTCTAAAGGGCTTTAGGGGTATTAAAAGGGTGTGAGGGTCTATTGGGTCTTAGGGATTAAGGTTCTCAGGGGTTTCAGGGCTCTAAATGGTCTTAGGTGTTTAATGGGTCTAAGAGGGTATGAGGGATCAATCAACCATTATAACAACTGGCAAGGTGCCCTGCCTGGATGGGATTTGAAGTGGAGTCAGGATAAAGAAGGCAAAAATGCAAATGGCGACTTCTGTCATCGAGCTGAAAAGCATTTATTGCCATATCAATTGCAATTGATAAGCTCTAATGGCAGCGAGGTGTTCCATTTGAAACTGTTTGTTTGATATTTGTAGCTTTTTGATGTCTGGGGTCCATAATAAAAAATTGTATTGGTGTCAAAGCCAGTGACGAATTGCAACTGAATAGCAGGATTATCATTGCAACTTGTTACCAAAGTTGTTTCCATCATTGACAGTGTTGTAGTTTGCATCCTTTCACGTGTGGTTCCATGGTGTAATGGTGAGCACTCTGGACTCTGAATCCAGTGATCTGAGTTCAAATCTCAGTGGAACCTTCAATTTATTGTTATTTTTATAAACCTTGTTGTTTTCATCTCTGGTTCTTGGGAAGAAAATTTAACTTCCTCTCTTTCGTCAATTTATTCCATTACGAAGTTTATTTTATGTGCACGGCTTGATATGATCCCAACAACTCTCCTTTATTCATCACACATGTTTTGTTTTTTTTTAATTGACATTCCTGGCATTGGATGTTATCAAACATGTATGTGTATATATATATATATATATATATATATACATATATATATATATATATATATATATATATATATATATATATATATATTTTGTTGTGGTTGACCAAATTCGCAAACCACCATTCAGGTCCCTTAGGTGAGATATCTCCGTAAGTATATGTGTAGTTAGGCCCAAACCCGTTGTCTTGTGGGAATACATGTCATTCATGCGTGCTGCGACTCTTCAGGATAGCCGTTTTTCTTTTACTATCTTTATTTTGGACCAACCGCCATTGTTACCACCACCAACCACAACATCAACCACCCACCGCGGCGCCGCTTCACGTCACACCTCGCAACCGTCGCATCGCCACCGTTCTTGCGCCGCTTGTGGGTACCGGTGTTGGACTCGTGCAGGGCGCGCGCCGAACAGCGTGTACAAAACCACGGATTTTCAGCTCCGAAAACGGATCAAAAACGACACACGCCCACTTTTGTTCCGTCCAATCGGTGAGCGAGGGGCGATTTGGCCCCGCCTCCAGGGCGTTGGAGGGCGGTCGCTATATGCAAATTTATGGATCAAAAAGCATTCGCGCCCACTTTATCTCGGGCCAATGGGGAGCGAGGTGAAAGGTCGAAGGCAGGGGGTCAAAGATGAGAGAGCGAAGCCACGGGGCTTATATAAGCGACCGCGTTCGTCAGTCGAAGAGTTAAGACTTCGCAGTCGGTGGAGTTGGGAAGAAGAAGCAAGAAGGAGTTGGTCGTCGTCGTGTGCGTTGAAGTCGGAGCGAAGGGGACGGAGCTGTGGAGAGGCGGCGAGGGCAGACGAGGGGGTGCTCGCGTCGTGCCGGGAGCTGCACACCAGGGAGGCCGACGGCGCGACCTGGTCGAGGTGGAGACGCTCGTCGCGGGACTCGAGGCAGAGTAGAAATCCTCCCTTCCCCGAGCATCAGCAACCCCCTCCTGTTTCCCCCCGCGCTGAGATAGTGCGACCAAGGGGGCCCCTTTCCCACCCCCTACCAGACACTGTCCGCGAGGCCCGCGGAGTTGAGGCACCATCGCCGCTCCGCGTCTCATCACCAGACGGGTAGGCCCGACCCGGTCTTGGCCTCAGGCCCGCCTCATCCTTGAGGGTTCTCTTTTCTTTTGTTTTTGGATATGTGTTGTCGGCGCCGTCTGTGAAGTAAAATTGTATAAGTGTTGCCGTGTGCTCGCGTAATCGGTATTAGATCTGCATTATCACATTTGCTTTTTGTGTAAAATTGCATTGTGTTTCTTTTCCTTTTCTATGTGCTTTTGGTGGAATTGAATATGTGTGCTTTCCGTTCATCGCGAATAAATGTGCTTTGTGTTGAACTGTTTCCCGCTTCGCTTCGTCATTTCTTTCATTGAATCCTCATCTTGCTTCACGTAAAGGGTTGGTAGTGGGCTGAATACGCCCGATAATTAATCGAACCGTCGAGGCCGACGATAACACCGCTCGGTTATCCCGATAGTACGGAACGGGTCGCTTAAGTGGCCCGTGTCCGAAGTCGACCTGCGGCGAGGTGCGATCGCCCGGTCTACCCTCCGTGTGGGTACTTAGGTAGGTCGAATTTGGCGAGCAACCCTATCCCACGCGGGGGCTGATTGGCTCGATCGCGGTGAGACCGAAAGGTCCACCCGTGACTGGTTCCCGGCGTTAGTCCGAGAGGGTCACGACTGGATTGTCCGTCCGGTGGGCGACGTGCCGCGATTCGAGTTACGTGGCCGTTCGCACGCCGGCGGGTGCGAATCCGTAACAATATATATATATATACATGGGCAAATACAATCCGTCGCTTTTCTGACTGGTCAATAAAGTGGGGAGGGGGTGAAGAAAGAGGGGGAGGGATAGAGAGAGAGGAGGGCAGGTGTAGGGTGACAGGGGGACGGGGGATTTATTGGGGAGGTGGGGAGAGCGACACCTCAACAAACGTTGCTATTCACTGTGGGAGGGAGGGTGCATGAGACAGAGAGAGAGAGAGAGAGAGAGAGAGAGAGAGAGAGAGAGACAGACAGAGAGAGACAGAGAGAGAGAGAGAGAGAGAGAGAGAGACAGAGAGAGAGAGAGAGAGAGAGAGAGACACACACACACAGAGACACACACAGAGAGACACACACAGAGACACACACAGACACACAGAGGCACACAAAGAGAGAGAGAGAGAGAGAGAGAGAGAGAGAGAGAGAGAGAGAGAGAGAGAGAGAGAGAGAGAGAGAGAGAGAGAGAGAGAGAGAGAGAGAGAGAGAGAGAGAGAGAGAGAGACGTGGGATGAGAGTGCTGCATTTTATGAGGAAGGGGGAGCAAGGAGGGGACAGAGTGAGAGAAAAGGGTGGGGGGAGAAGAAGAAAAAACACATACAGGTGAGGGGTGGAGATGGGGTTAGCAAAGAGAATGACAAGTGATGCTTAATGACCGAACACACAAAAAAAAACGTGTCAGAACAGCTGTACACACAATGACACAACAGAGTTTGTAAAGTAATCCGCTGGCACATCTGCAAAAACTTTCATATTCCAGTTGCAGAAAATTTGTGGGAAAATGAATCAAAAACAATCACTGAAAACATTGAAGTACCGCTCATGTGCGACCTTATGATCCATAGGGCGTGAACATCGAAAACAAAGCAATGTGACCAGATATCAAACTTTGGGACAAAAAAAAGAGAAGAAAAAAAAAGAACATTCCGAAACCCCATATGTAGACACACACACACACACACACACACACACACACACACACACACACACACACACACACACACACACACACACACACACAGACCTTGGAGGGCTCCATTCCACTTTCTGGAACCCATATATGGAGATAACACACACACTGCCCTTTCATTAGTATCAATGTGTGTGTGTGTGTGTGTGTGTGTGTGTGTGTGTGTGTGTGTGTGTGTGTGTGTGTGTGTGTGTGTGTGTGTGTGTGTGTGTGTGTGTGTGTGTGTGTGTGTGTGAGTGAGTGTGTATATATACATATCGGCAATATATTAAAACGAAGAGG
The DNA here is from genome assembly GCF_056783735.1 of Eptatretus burgeri. Lineage (NCBI taxonomy): Eukaryota > Metazoa > Chordata > Myxini > Myxiniformes > Myxinidae > Eptatretus > Eptatretus burgeri. The sequence continues at coordinate 121,332,805 of NC_140962.1, read as the reverse complement.
TCCATATATTGATATGCTCTAATGGTATATATATATATATATATATATATATATATATATATATATATATATATATATATATATATATATATATATATATCTTCATTTTAATATATTGCTGATATGCAATGCCCAAAATCCTTGTTTAATGAGCAATGGCCTACATTTTCACTCATTAACTTTTCTTTAAGAAATTAAAAGATTTTTTTTCATATGGAGCAGCTCAATATGTTGTTGTTAACTTTGTTGTGTCAAAACAGATATACGTATTAAGATTTCATATGTATTCAGTGGGAGTCAAATGTTTTTTCACTTGTACTCTTGGAAGACCTTGAAAGTATATCACACTAGCAGCAAGGGCAAACGGTAATTAGCTATTTACATTAATGAGAATAACATTTGGCTGTTACTCCATGGAGAACTGCTCTTCACTATGAGCTCACATTCCAGTGTCACATCTGTCTCTCCTGGATTCTGTGGAATTTAAAGCTCTCAAAATTATTGGAATCTTCTGTGATGAGGCCGAAGTACAGGGTCTGTTGCTGACACATCCCAAGCAGGTCAGTGGTCTCTGATTTTTACCATCTATTTTCCAGTATTGTGCCCTCTGCTTTGTCGGTACTCCGATCATCCCTATCTACTCCAGGATGCACGTGTTCTTCCACTAACACCTCCTCGTTAAGCTTCCAAAATCCAGGTTGATTGCAGAACCTCAACTCATTTATTCCTCCCTTCTCCCATCTATGGAACCACCTTCCAGAGGTTGTTCTCTCACTCTTCTTTCCAGAGGTGCAAGCAAGCAGTGCCCCACCATCTTTTGTCATCCCCAAATCTGACCCATGATCTTTATTACCCCCATTGACCTCTTCGAACCAACCATCTTAATTTCTCGTTTCAGTGCTTTTTCCCCTCCTCCCTCTCCTCATTCCCTGTTCATTCACTCCCTTGATTTTTGCCCCAATATCAGTTCTTCCTTATTTCTTCAATGAGCCTCCCACCTGCAAAGAAAAAAACCTATCAACAGACACAGAATTTGAACCTTGGTTCTCAGAATGGTGAGTTACGTGGTCAGATACAAATGCCAAAAAGCCACAAACCCAATTCTTGATGACAAACAGCAATTTTTGTCAGATCCGATTCCACTTGGCTCAGTGATAAACACATGGGTGACAGTATAGCACTTTCCAAACTCAGCTGGTGTGGTGACGACGACGACGACGACGATGATGATGATGATGATGATGATGATGATGATTCAAAGTTAAGCGGGGCTTCAGTTGCTTCACCACCAGAAAACACAATCTCAGCACTGATAGAGAATTCAACACACTGCAAATGCTGCACCTACCTATAGCGATATTCCTTTTTTTTTTTTTAGAGAAAGAGACACAGAGAGAGTGAAGGCCACAGATATGAACACTTGAGAAATGTGAAAATCCATGCACTTTCCCTCCTGACACATGATCTCAGGCTCGGCAAACCCAAGGCGGGTGCACAGCACAGAGTCCCCCACATACCCGGTCAGTATTAACATCTCAGAGTTGGCTAAGTCAATATTGTCTTCATGTTGCTATTGAAAGGTAGGGCAGTAAGACTTAAATATTTCATAGTTAAAGGGAGTGATTGTATTTCTGGCTGTTTTGGATGGCAGGGAAAAACTGTGCACTATTTTAGAAACTGCATGGAATCTATTTCAAAAAACTCACTTTGCTACTTTGTTCTGTGTTTTATGCTGCTGTATGAATGTCGCACCGTTTTGAAAAGCCCTTCTGTCTCTCTGGTGTCAAGTGTGCCTGTACGGATTATTCTGCCAACTGTTTGTCCCCATGGTTAGTCATTCAACAACCGCAGCCTACGCTTTGCCACTGCAATACTCTGAGGAATAGCTAGAGTAGTTAGCAGGCAAGAGAATATCAAAATGTCTGAGAACATGTGAGAAAGGACAATATGTGGATAGTATTTATACATTGTTCAAAATTCAACACTTACATTTATTATTTTGAAGAATATAAAATATTATACTCACAATGAAAAAAAGATTGTTTTGGATTTTTGGAGAGATATTGGGGATTTTGGGTTGTCAGTGCTCCCCCTTATACCCTCCACCACTCTCCCTGCACTCCAAATGCGATCTCAAGCAAACTGTGAACTGTAAGGCAAGCCTGCAATGAGAAAGGTAACAAACAATAATTCTTGGAAATAGCTTCTTGACACGACTCTCCTGAGTATCATTGGTGACACTTGTCAAGCAGCCTGCACCCAAGTTCCCTGTGGAGTCAACTACATGGTTGAAACAACAAAATAAATTGCTCAACAATGATGGTGATCCCTCTGTCATAGAGGGTACCCCTTTGAACTTGGACTCTCAAAAAGAAAGTAAATAGATATCAGCACTTTCCAAATCTCTGAACAACATTAAATCTCTGAACTCAGTCTCTAATTAGAAGGGCACTTTGAAGAGCGCAAACCTCCACCCTGTAATGCCTGATCCACGAGAACATATCAGACCCAATACATGTTTGAGATATCGTGCTATATATCGTTTTTTGAGCCCTATCTCTCAATGGTGAAGAATCACTTTAAAAATTCTAGTAATCGGATCCAGATCCAGATCTTCACCAAAATCGAAGCAATTCGTCATGGTCACACACCCAACCTGTCCACCAAGTTTCATCCGAATCCGTCCACAACTTTTTGAGATATCGTGGTATATATTGTTGTGGGGCCGGGTGTCGGCGGCGAGCACGACCGCTAGGTGGAGCAGTAGAGCCGGCTCCACCGAACACCCGGAATCTAGATCGTGCTTCTCGGAGAACTCCGAAAGGCACGGGTCCCTTACAGGACCGTGAATCGCCAATAATTTGGTCGCGTGGAATAGGGTTAATTGCCAACTTCAATATACCGAAGTATCCACACGGCAAAGCTACCGGGGAATTCACACCCTCGGCAGGCCTCGAGCGGAACGAGCCGTTATCGTGCTCGAACCGTGCGTAACCCGAGCGGATGGTTTCCAAGACCCGTCGGTCCAAATGCACAATTTCCCAACATGCACCGTGCTAAGCCAATGAAAGAAGCACAGAAACGAGCTGGTACATTCAACAATATGGGTATTTATTTACAATGGGGGGGGGGGGGGGGAACACACAAAGAGCAGAGTTATCCGACTATATTCCAATGTACAATAACGCAAGCACTTAACAATTCTACTTGACAAGACAGGCCTGCACACAGACAAGCACACCCAAAGAAAATAAATGGACCCCGCCGGGTCTTTATTCGGCTCTCCAGCCGAGGAGGATATTTTGGCTGGGAGTCAGGACAGCTGGCGACCTGGCCATGAGCACGCGGCTGGTGGTCCACCCCTTCCCGGAGCTCCGGTCGCCAAAGGACGGACCAGGGCAGCCGAATCCAGAGGGGGCGAGACGAGGTGATCTCCTGTGTTGAGTTTGTCGATCGCTTGTCGTACTGTGCCAGACGAGACGCCTCGGATGTGTGCGATACAGTTACAGGCAGACCAGACCGAAGCGTGCTCGAGCAGACAGGGTGCAATTTCCTCCCGCTCGTCCCGACAACCATTCTCTTTCTCTTATGGAGGGAGGGCCTCTTCTCCTAGCCACTCGCCTCTTGATTGGTCAGACCCATCGCGTAATTCCCTGGCCGTCTTCCATTGGACAGGCCCACAGTAGGAGGGGCAACTCCCACCCTTCTGGGCAGAGTCCCGATCGGAGGCGTTTGTGGCTCCGCCTACCTCCTCACCTCCGGCCACGTGTGTAATGGTGTTGAGTCGGAAACGGGGCGGTTGAGACGCCAGCTCCTTGCTGATTGGCCAAAGAGGGACGCCATGCCTATGTTAGACTCTGCCCACGTGCGCGCTTGCTGGCGAGCGCGTGAAGAATGCCGCGAGCAGAGTGTTGTTGTGTGAAAGTGAAGATGTAAAAGATCCTATCTATAAAATAACCCACAGTGCACGTACACTTAATTCCCATTAGACACAGGGGATGGATTCTAACTAGAAACACATACTTATCGATATAACTGATCTATAGGGACTCTGGCTGTTAAGTGCTCATGGCTGCCAGATTCGTAACAATATTAGTTTAGCCCAATCGCTCAATGGTGAAGAATCCCTTAAAAAAATTATCAGATCGGGATCCAGATCCCGATCTTCACTAAGATTGAATAATTTCTTCCTTGTCACACTCCCAACGTGTCCACTAAGTTTCATCTGAATCCGTCCACAACTTTTTGAGATGTCGTGCTAGATATCGATTTTGGCCCTATCTCCCATTGGTGAAGAATCACTTAAAGAAGTATAGTCGTTGGATCCGGATCAGGATCTTCACCAAAATCTAATCAGTTCGTCCTTGTCACACACCGAACCTGTCCACAAAATTTCGTCCAGATCCGTCCACAACCTTTTGAGATATCCTGTACACAGACAGACAAGCAGAAAGGGGTGAAAACATAACCTCCATCACCTTCGGTGGCGAAGGTAAAAAGAGAAAAGGAGAGTACTCATAGTTTTCGACCGAAGTTTGCATAGCCACAATGAGCAGTAAAAATTGTGTGCTTAAAAGAGACAAGACAAGTCTGAAGACGACGATGGTTCACGAGCGGTATTTGACAATGTAGATTGTTTCAGAAGTCAAGGATGAGACAATGTGATATTTTTGACCAAGATATAAAAATGATCAACATGATGTGGTACGGGTGACAGGTTATTAGCTGCAAAATGTCGAAAACCCGGTTCCGTTCAACAACTTTCAAAATTTGACCTTTGCATAACCTTTAAAGGTCACAAAACAATGTTGTGGACATTAAAATAAGGAAACAGGATATGTGCTATAGCTTATTGGAGTTAGTTCGTCGAAGAAGGTCAAAAACCCGGTTCGATTCCCACAACTTTGAAAATTTGACCTTTGTGAACTTTAAAGGTCAAAGGTCAAGGATTATGACCTTTGGTGCAAAACTTCCTCTGGAACATTCCAGGAACAATATAACGTCATATCGGCTATATGGCATTTCACACTCCTCGGATTATCCATACTTTGATGAAATCGGCATAAAAACAAACTTGAAGGGGGCGCCACGGGCAAGGTGTTCGAGATAGAGAAAAATGGTTTGAAGACTTTCGGTGGAGATTGGCCTGAATATTATGCGTAAAAAAATATTGTCATCCGAGCTCTCAAAGTTTGGGTGGTCGTATGATTTTTATGTCAAAATTCGCAATTTTCTAAGTTCGTGACCTTGACCTTGGGACGAAAATGAAAAATCGAGCTCCGTGGGGCGATGCAGGTGCCATTGGGCTAACCAAATACCGAAACCCCTGTCAGATTCGACAAACCCCCTAGGAGAAGATGCAAATTGAAATCGGCTACCCCTAAAAACACGTTTTTTGGGCGTGGCTCCGCCCATAATGGGCGCACCATGCCCATTCTCAGGAAAACACAACTAGATCATGATATAAACCTCCCACCAAAATTTTATCAGGATCGGATCAAAACCCAAGGAGCTATGCTCGGGACAGACAGACAGACAGACACAACAATAACGAATATAGTGGTCACTTATTTTTTTTTCACGAAAATATTTTTTCGTGAACCAAAATGGTGACTTATTTTCTCTTCAAAAGTGGGAACACTACTACTCAAGACCAGTTGGTGCATGACCAGGGTCCAGACAGCCCACAGGGAATTCAGAAGACTGAACCACTCCCTGAAGTCAGACAAAGTGAATCCACACCCCAAATAACAGAGCCAATTCGATGACTATAATGGTCGAATAAATTATGCCAAACGAAATAAACGACACCAAAATTGGACACAGTTCCATGCTTGATTACAAAAATGGATGCATTGCCTATATAATCTTTAACCATCCCCGGTGGTGTAATGGTTAGAGTGTCCTCTCTGAGTCTGGGAGGTCGATGGTTCAAACCTTGGCTGTGTGGCTGTGTCAAACCATTAACGATTTCAAAAATGGTATGTGCTGATTCCTCACTTGATGCTCAACATTTAAAAAGGATAGAGCATGGATAAACAATCAGATGTTGCTTATAATAGTGCATGCCTTGATTGGCCTAATGGCGTCCTCCTGCGTCAAAGTTCCTTGGAAGGGAACCCATTATTATTTCTGATAAAATACTAAATCTAAATTAATATGGAGTAACAATTGAAACAAGCCAAGCCTAAACTATAACTTTCCTTAGCTTAGCCCTATCGAAGCACAATACTGAACTCTACAAATCCAGCAGCAGGCTTACAAATCATTATAGGCTCATATGTGCCCTTCATGGTTGTGTATACATTGTCCTTTGTGGCACTGATCTATGGAGAATGGAACTGGGAAAGAAAAAGGAAGTAGAATCAAAATATGGTTGGCAGATACAGCGATGTAATGAACGGTCATATTTCTCAAGCCTCACTGTTACAAACGTCCACTGATAACCAACATTAAACAGAGGGGTCCACCAGATTAATGTTCCACAGACAGCACAAACACTGATGCATCGCCCTGTATGCGAAGCACCACAGTGACAGTTTACAACTGGAAAACAGCAGGATGATGAATCTAGGATAGACGGCTCAAAGGCGAGTGTGCATACCTCTAGGCTACCTGCCTAAAGGCTACCAAGAACATTTATGATTAGAAAATGCAATGGCAGCGAACACATCTTCAACATTTGCAAAGAGGACAAAGAAAGACTCCAAAACAAAATGCCAAAAGGCATAACAACATATGTGGAGTAATCCATTGGCAAATCCACAAAAACTTAAACATCTTATATCTTGGAAAAGTTGTAGAAACATGTTCCAGTAAGACAAATAAATAATGACATAACATTCACATATGACCTGACCACAGGAGCACATTGCTATGCTTGAACATCTTGCGTGAACAGGAAAAACAAGGCGGTGCAACTAGATATCGTCAAAAGCAACAGAAAATATGTATTTGCTCACTGAAGTGTCAGTATTCAATGACTGGTCATAATGTATCAGAAAGAACTGAAGCAATCACGTGCCTGGAACTCATGATGTGGAGAGAACGTGGAAACTTGAGAAAAATCGTTCTTAAAATCGTCCTAAATTAAAATTGTTGGAACAGCTGGAATAAATGAATAAAAACCTCATCAAGTGTTTGAAATATATATCAGAAAATATCACACCAAATAATTAAAAGTTGTTTGGGTCAGTGATGATTTGGTTCAGTGAAGGTTCAGTTTGGTTCAGTGAAGAGCTCTTCGTTCGAGTGAAAATCTTTAAAGGATTTCTTCAGTTCAGGACAATCCTTAAAATAGCTCTCGGGGTCAGTGATAATTCTTAAACATTCTTTTTGGGTTCAATGGCATTCTTTAAAAGATTTATTAGGTTAAATGACTCTTTAAAAGATTTCATGGGTTCAATGACAATACTGTTCTTTAAAAAATGCTTGTGGGTTCAGGGACAATCCTTAAAATAGTTTGTGGGTTCAGTGGTAATTGTCAAAAGAGCTCATGAGTTCAGTGACGACAATCCTTGAAAGAGCTCGTGAATTCAGTGACAATCCTAAAAGAGTTTGTGGGTTTAGTGATAATTGTTAAAATAGTTTGTGGATTCAGTAATTGTTGAAAGAGCTCATTAGTTCAGTGACATTCCTTAAAAGAGACTGTGGGTTCAGTGACAATCTTTAAAAGAGTTTTGTGGGTTCAGTGATAATCCTTAAAAGATTTCGTGGGTTCAGTGATAATTGTTAAAATAGTTTGTAGGTTCAGTGGTAATTGTGAAAAGAGCCCATGAGTTCAGTGACAATCCTAAAAAGACTTTGTGTGTTCAGTGACAATCCTTAAAATAGCTCATGGTTTCAGTAACAATCCTTAAAAAGAGCTCGGTGGTTTGGTGACAATCCTTAAAAGAGCTCAGTAGTTCAGTCACGATCCTAAAAGAAGATTTTGGGTTCAGTGACAATCCTTAAAGGAGCTCTGAGATTCAGTGACAATCCTTAAGGAAGCTCTTTGGTTTAGTGACAATCCTTGAAGTATCTTTTGGGTTCAGTGACAATCCTTAAAAAGAGCTCGGTGGTTTGGTGACAATCCTTAAAAGAGCTCGGTAGTTCAGTCACGATCCTAAAAGAAGATTTTGGGTTCAGTGACAATCCTTAAAGGAGCTCTGAGATTCAGTGACAATCCTTGAAGTATCTTTTGGGTTCAGTGACAATCCTTAAAATAGTTCTTGGGTTCAGTCACAATCCTTTTAAGAGTTCTGAGATTCAGTGACAATCCTTAAAATAGCTCATGGTTTCAGTGACAATCCTTAAAAAGAGCTCGGTGGTTTGGTGACAATCCTTAAAAGAGCTCGGTGGTTCAGTCACGATCCTTAAAGAAGATTTTGGGTTCAGTGACAATCCTTAGGGAAGCTGTTTGGTTCATTGACAATCCTTAAAGGAGCTCTGAGATTCAGTGACAATCCTTAAATTATCTTTTGGGTTCAGTGACAATCCTTAAAATAGTTCTTGGGTTCAGTCACAATCCTTTTAAGAGTTCTGGGGTTCAGTGACAATCCTTAAGGAAGCTGTTTGGTTCAGTGACAATTCTTAAAGGAGCTCTTGGGTTCAGTGATAATCCTAAATGAAGCTCTTACGTTCAGTGACAATCATTAAAGGAGCTCTTGGATTCAGTGATAATCCTAAACAAAGCTCTTATGTTCAGTGACAATCCTTAAAGGAGCTCTTGGATTCATTGATAATCCTAAACAAAGCTCTTACGTTCAGTGACAATCCTTGAACGAGCTCTTGGATTCAGTGATAATCCTAAACGAAGTTCTTACATTCAGTGGCAATCCTTAAAGGAGCTCTTGGATTCAGTGACAATCCTTAAAGGAGTTCTTGGATTCAGTGACAATCCTTAAAGAAGCTATTGTGTTCAGCAATAATCCTTGATGGAGCTCATGGATTCAGTGACAATCCTGAATGGAGCTCTCGGCTTCAGTAATAATCCTTAAAGGAGTTATTGGGTTCAGGGACAATCCTTAAAAGAGATCTGGCGTTCAGTCACAATCCTTAAAAGAGATATTTGGATTTATTGCATTCCTTAAAAGAGTTATTGGGTTCAGTCACAATCCTTAAAAGAGATCTTTGGATTGATCACAATCCTTAAAAGAGTTATTGGGTTCAGTCACAATCCTTAAAAGAGTTATTGGGTTCAGTCACAATCCTTAAAAGAGATCTTTGGATTGATCACAATCCTTAAAAGAGTTATTGGGTTCAGTCACAATCCTTAAAAGAGTTATTGGGTTCAGTCACAATCCTTAAAAGAGTTATTGGGTTCAGTCACAATCCTTAAAAGAGTTCTTTGGATCAATCACAATCCTTAAAAGAGTTATTGGGTTCAGTGACAATTCTTAAAATAGTTATTGGGGACAATCACAATCTGTAAAGAAGTTCTGGGATTCAGTCGCAATCCTTTAAAGAGTTCTTGGGTTCAGTCACAATCCTTCAAAGAGTTCTGGGATTCAGTCACAATCCTTAAAATAACTCTCAGAGTTGAGATGCTGTGTTCAGGAAAGTATATTAAATTGGTCCTATGTTTAAGCTTGACAATATCTCGACTTTGTTGTCAAAAAGTAAACCAAAAAAAACCGAAGACGGATAGTTCGGACTTTCGACATTACTCATTCAGCTTTCTAATATCCACTTAAAGAGATTTCAAGCAACGAGGGGATTATTCAGTCATGGAGCAATCAATTGCGGTGATTGAAAGTTGTTTTGAAAGTTGTTTCTTCCATTTTACTAGAAAACATGAGCATATATATCAATTGGAGAAGTTGAAAATGATGGGGATTAAAAGATAGGATTCAAAGGGAGAATGGAGGTTTAAGGGGTGTTGGGGTTCTATTCATGCACTCCAGTTAGAGATCAATGTTTAACATTTATTTGGGATTATAAACTCTTAAACCCAACAACCAGCATTTAATAACTGTTTAGGGGATCAAGAATGATTGCGAGAGAATTACATTTGCCCCAGAAACACAGATCATAACTGATGAGTAAGGTTAAAGCTTGATAAAGGAGTTGAAAAGTTCCCGCAGAGCCACAAAAGAGAGGATGAGTGAAGAAACGCGAAAAAGAAAGCGAAGTGAGAAGTGTGGAGAGTCAGTAAAGCAGCACAGCGCGTTTCTGGCTGGATGCCTGGCCATCCGAGCTTTTATAGCAGAGCCCAAAATATCCGTGTGGAGAAGTGCAGGGGCGGTGCGTGGATGGTAGGTGGGGCAGTGCAGGGGGAAGGGGGGGTGGGGGCCTGCACGGCCTCCGAGAGCAGACTCCTCGAGCGCGCTGGCCGCGTGTTTCCTGCAGATAGGAGCGCCGTCTCCCCAGCCGCGCTTGCTCTTACGCACTCAGTGCTCAGCGCTCTGACCTCTGCCTCGCGCTCGCTGAAGATTTGCCAGCTTCGCACTGCTGTCAAAACTTTCGATGAGAGTCTCGTCGGGGGCGCGGCATCACAACGACGTGTTAACCGGCTTATCTTGAGTAAACATGTGAGGCGACAGGCGACTGCCCTCACTGGAAAAGTGCTCTTCCAGATAGTGCAATTCGATGGCGATGATTTTTTTAGACTTTATGGAGTTTCTATTTGAGGGCTTATTATTTACCACGGGTGGCGACCCAGCAAGTTACACCTGCCACAAATAACGTGGGAAGTACAGTATTTGCGTTGCATGATAAGAAAACCTATTGATGGTGTTTACATAGTGGATGGGTTGGCAGGATGGTTTGGAGGTATGCAGTTGTTGAGCCTATGTTCAAATCTTGGCCCAGCTCTCAACTGCCATCCTGATATTTCACAGGCAGGTTGTTTTTTTTTAATCAATGTGTGTGCCGTCCCTCGGATGAACGTTCAACTGGGCGTCCCATCTTCCAACATTATTTAGTGGACGTTAAAGACCCCATGGTGTCCTTCACGAAATGTAGATGAGCTATTGCCGGCACCCTGAACAAGTTCACAATTTCTGCCCTAACTACTGCTGGAAAAGCAATGGCAAACCATCCAGCACAGCTCTTGCCAATAAATTGCTTTGGCAATCCTGAACTTGCCTTCAGGCAGAACACTAGAATACGAATACTTCCTGGATCACATGCCAGAAGGAGAATATGGACTTGAGGAAGAAGGCAGAGATGTGGGGAGGGAGGCTATTGGGTCCTCACACTTCCAAAAACAACTACAGTACAACAATTTCTTTAACGGCATCAGTTATCCCTTTACTTCCAGTCTTCCTCTTCCCACTCTAACCGCATTTCTTGTGGATTGGACGGGGAACATTTTGGGCTCAAGTATTTTTCAGGATGTTGGCACAATAACTTGCCTACTCTTCACGAAAGACACCAAGGGGTCATTAACATCCACCAAATATAGTAGTCACAGACAAGATACCCACCTGATATTCAGCCAAGGGATGGTGCATTCTTAAACACTGTCAAAAAATGTCCAGTGCCATAAACACAAAGTGAGAATTTCCGTCTCTTTGTATAATCCCCAGAAAAAACAAGTTCGAGATAGTCACGTCGACGGGTCTCACTAAATTCGCATCAGGAGTTTATGATACTTCTGAACATCGTCGAGTTTACCAAATTCACCACTGCATTCAATTAACTGTTCTTTACCATTTACAAACGCCCAAGGATTGCTCCAATCTGACCGATAAGAAAGGAAGGAAAACAAGCTCGAATGAGCAAAGATCGTCGTCCTCTTAATGATGACGTCATAAAAACGAATATGACGTCTTTGTGATGTATCAGGTTTGCGATAAATTATCTGTGCTAGTGCCCGGCTTGATTCCCGCAAACAAAATTCAAACAGCTTGCCTAGTTTCGGAGATAATGGTATAGGCGATTTCAATTAGCGCCGATATTATGACGTCAACTTTTTTTCTCGGAAGAATTTCCAAATTCAGAGATGGTTACTGCCTGCGCGTGGGCTTTCTGCATATACATGGCAAGTTTCACGAAGATCCGATGAAAACTCTGGGTTGTGAAACAAAAAATGTCAAAAAAGGAATGGCGTCATAAAAATTGATATGATGTCATAGTGATGTATCATATGTGTGGTAATTCATCTCTGCCAATGCCCTGTTCGATTCCCGCAAACAGAATTCAAAAAGCTTGCCTAGTTTCGGAGATAATTTTTAAGGCGATTTCCATTAGCGGAGATATTTTGACGTCATAACTTTTTTTCTCGGAGAAATTTTCAAAATCGGAGATAGTTACTGTCTGCGCAGGGTATTTTTACATATATACGCCAAGTTTCAGGAAGTTTCGATGAAAACTGTAGGCTGTGAAACAAAAAAGTCCACAAGAACAACAACGTGAGTAAGACTTAGAGATCCTCCACGAGGATCTAAAAATAAGAAAGGGAGGTGCACTCGTGCACTGCAGGGTGAAAAAGGCCAGAATAAGTCTCATAGTTAAAGTGGGGTTTATTAAAAGAAATATCAGATTATGGTACACAAGAAACTATGAACACAAAGGGACAAACCAAGTGGTCAATAGATGCAAGCCGGGATGAGTGGGCATGCGATCTTATACACAAGTAGAGAAATAACCCACTTTGGCACTAAAAATAAATACCAGGACTCGCACAACAATAGGGAATGAGCGAGGTCTTGAGCAAGGCATGTAGTGGTGTTGGATTCAGAATGACCCATGCAGGCTGGCATTGCACAGGGCTGGTGTGGCACATGACGTTAGATTGGCGATGAGGAGAGAGGTATGGCGATGAAGAGAGGAATGCTGCCTCTCAAAAGGTCCATCTCCAATTCCAAATGCCATGTGCAATGCGGCTACGGCCCTCGTAATATTTGGGACTGCCTTCATGCATGGCGGGTCCCCATCATTGGCAACCCACTGTTGTGAACGTGCCATCTTCTTGGCTTTCCCACCCCACGGGGCAACCCCAATAGTCTTATGTTCCCTCTCCAAGGCTCTGTAACCACCTCACCACAATGGCCTGTTGTGCGCCAGCCAAAAATCTATGCTGTTTACTCCCAATCAAAAGGAAGACGTGTTAACCTTCAGGAACCTGAAGAAGTAAAGAGCAAAGATGGAGTCTTCAGGAGGGAACCTGGATAGGATTCTGGTTTCAGCTGTTACTCCACAACCCTCAAACCCATCCAAGCACAGCTAAGTGAGCCTGACAGAAAAATTTCTGCAAGAAGTCACTTTTCCTTCGACAGATAGATAATGATAGAGAGAAAGAGTAACAGAGATGAAAGATAAGAAAAAGCAAGAATTCGAATGAACAAGCAAAAAAGACATAAAATGTCATAGGCCTTGTTTTAGTAATTTTGCTGTACAGAGTTAAAGGCTGGCCCATATATACTTACAACTAAAATGGCCGCCATCTACCAGTTGGCCATCTTTGATCAGATTGCAAAATAAAATGAGGTGCAAGAGTCTGCATTTGTGTACTGTGCTTGTGCCAAGTTTGAAAAAATCGGACCATGCATGTCTGAGAAATGGTTGGGGACACTTTTAAGTAACAAAATGGTTGCCAGTCAGCCATCTTGGGTATGATCTCAGAAAAAAAATGACTTGCATATGTAAGCCACCATTTCTTATCTGGTTGTCGAGTTTGATCAATACCGGTAAATGCACGTTCGAGAAATGTTTGGGGACATGCTAAACATCGGGGTTTTTTTTACAACTAAAATGGCTGCCAGTCGGCCATCTTTGATTTCATCGCGAAACAAAATGATGTGCATATGTATACCATCATGTGTTGTCTTTCTGCCAAGTACAAATAAAATCGGTCCATACATGTCTGAGATATGGTTGCGAACACACGCACGCATGCACTGACATGAAAATTGAGACCAAATCCATAAGCCCCGTTTCAGACAAGACAAACGGGTGCTAATAAAGAGAATTGTGAATAATATTAGAAAGAAGTGTGAAAGGAACAAAGAACAAAGATGTTGGGAAGAACTCAAATAGATAGATTTCAGCAGTTACTCCCCAGACTCAAACACAGCAACATGTAAAAGCTACCAGAAGTAAAGCGCAATGAGCTTTGCTGTTGTGTCGTGCCTTAATCCTCAACCGGATTCGCTCAAAAACAGATTTCACACAATAAACGTACTCTACGCTGTCTTAAAGATAACGCTCACTGCCTCCTGACTCCTGAGTGCACATGTTATAGGACGACTTACACGAGTAACTGGACATACGGACCATACCATCTATATTCTATATGATAAGAGAGACATTTCTCTATCTGTGTGTGTGTCGCCATTTTTCTCAGAGATGGCTGAACGGATCTTCGTTAAACATTCAGAGGTTCATCAGTGAGTGCATCAGAGGTTCATCAGAGAGTGTTCATAGGCAAAGCAAAATTTTGGATTTTTTTTTTCTTGTAATCGCTCTATCGTGCCCAAGTCTTTGTAGCTACGTAAAAGGTAATCGGCAGCTGTAGAGACTCACTAAAGTCAGGAGGAAGGATCCTCTCCACCCCTCGCCCACCCTTCCACATTCCAATACCTTTTTAAATGAATAATTCATTTGTTGAGTTACTGCATGATAAAGGAAAGATAAAAGTGACCGAGGAGGTCTATACTCATTGGTATCAACACCATGAACTACACACCCCTCCTTCACCCAAGGTCACATCGACTACTTATTAAAATGCTATAGTTCCATTAATATAATTTGATTGAAGAGATATTAATGGCACGTTTACATCACCTTTGAACCTAATCCCTGCCGTCTTACCCTAAACCACAGCTTCAATGCAGATGTCGAGACTCACTAAAGTCAGGAGGAAGGCCAATCAATCTGGTGCTCAAGATGAGATATGAAACGTACTTCACTTTTAAGGTAGCCAAAGCTACATAAGCTTACATACACTATCAGTGACAAGTTAAATACAGTACTGTAATTTTATTTTCAACACAAATTAATGCAAAGAATTGCATTAATTTTTTGTTGAAATCTCAGTATGTTATTCGGATTGTGAACACTTATGAATATTGGTGATTTTCAAAATATTATGGAAAATAAACATGTTTACCTTACTAAGTTTATAGAGGAGGGAGTTGAGAATACATGCATTCAGTAAGGTTTCCATAGTCAGGATTGTGTCGTGTTTGTCATTGACTATCTTCCATACATGTGGCTTAGGTAACCAAAGCATGAACGCATGCCTCCAAATCTAATCAATGCATCTATATGGTTTCTTTCCTTGTAATGAAATAAATATATGATCGATTACGTCAAAAGTCGTACAACTATAAAATAGATACAATTGGAGTTTGAGTACATCCATTAATTACACACCAATTACCGATTGGAATGCATTAATTACGTCTGCTGTATTATTAATTGCAGAACACACCAGCACACAAAATACACCACACAATGCATGTCCTCTTAAAGTAATGCAATCGGTAATTGCTCTTTCTTGTTTCTGATGTAACTGAATCCACATCAGGGAGTGATCAATATTTACACTGGGAGGGGGAGGGAGCAGAGAACAAGTAGCATTCCAACAAGTATAAACAAGATCGCATTTCCGGAAAGAGGTCACTGGTGAGGTTGGTTAAAGAAAAACTTTTAACAACTTTCAGGCGACATATTCCCAACTTAGAAAAGTCTTTACAATTAAATTTGAATTCAAGCCTAAAACATTTGTTACCCTTTATCAAATTAAATATTTTCATGTTCATGACAAATTCGGCAAAGACATGAACTATTTTTTGTTATGTGAAATGAATTTGGTTGAGTTTTGGTCAATCACAAGAGGACCTGTGAACCCGTTGGGTTCCCATTGTGCCAGCGGTTGATGAAAAAAACATCACAACAAAAAAAGAAAAGAAAAAAAAGATAGCTCCAGCGAACTATACTGCTGAGGTTGTTTGCATTGATCAAATTCTCCCAAAGAATACTTGACTGAATCGGGAATTGATTTTTTAATAATTTTTTTATTTGCCCGATTTGAATGAAACTTGATACTGCACACCGAAAGCGAATGGTGAGTAAGGTGGCCCTAAAATTTTTGTGCTATCATATACCGTTTTGGCTGTATTTCGGGAACATACATACATACAAGATGAGAGTTTTAGTAATACACTAGATGACCCGTGGACCTGATGGGTTCCCGTTGTGACAGCGCTTGATGAAAAAAATCATTTCAAGAAAAAAAAGATAGCTTCAGCAAACCATTACCGCTGAGGTTGTTTGCATTGATCAAATTCTCCCGGAGAGTACTTGACTGAATCGGGAATTGATTTTTTAATATTTTTTTTCGTTGCCAGATTTGAACGAAACTTGATACTGCATACTGCAGCAGAATGGTGAGTAAGGTGGGCTGAAAATTTTTGTGCTATCCTGTACTGTTTTTGCTGTATTTCGGGAACATACATACATACATACATATATATCTATATACCTCCATATATGCAAGATGAGAGTTTTAGTAATATATAGATGTCAAAAATAAAGTGCAAAAATACTTCCAACCACATGCACAGCTATTCTAACTATTCAAATACAGTAAACCCTCCAATATCACGGGTTCTACCATCGTGGGTTTCTACCAATCACGGACAACTAATTGTGTTCCGATTTCATTAGCGCGGGATTTCATTTCGACCAATCGCGGTGTTTGAGCTGAGATGGATCATCGTTTGTGTCCCATGTGTGAACAATTACTCACCATTTGGAACCTTGTTTTGTTTCTCCCACACCATTTTTAATTAGCCCAAATGTAAAGCGATGGACAAGGTTAGTTGTACCAATTGGCAGAGAAAGTTATGACGTCGGGTGAAAAGATCGAGATGTTACATCAGTTGACTCGAGGAAGAAATGTGGCCTCTGTATGGGCCGCCATTACGGGGTCAATGATGGTCGGTAGATTCTTCCCCATTGTACTCTTCCTCATTCGTAATCGTAAACCTTCATTTTACTTAAAACCTTCATTATCCTTCAAACATAATTCCCAAACGTTCATTTTCCAATTCCATATTCCAACCTTATTGCCAAAATACATGCGCAGCTCATGAAACAAATCAAGGCAAAGGGATTTATTATGGAACAAGTTTTTAACACCTACGAAACACGATTATTCTGGAAGACGATGCCATCTTGTACCTTGCTTGCTCTCCAAGCAGGGAAGATTTACGTCCCGTCCAATGCGTGAATGATTATCTCCCATTACGAGCCTTGTTGTGTTTCTCCGACACCGTTTTTCACGAGCCCAAACGTAAAGCGATGGACAAAGCTAGTTGTCCCAAAAGGCAGAGAAAGGTTATGACGTTAGGTGAAAAGATTGAGTTGTAACGTCAGTTGGTTCGAAGAGAAAATGTGGCATCTGTGCGGGCCGCCATAATGGGGTCGATGATTGCAGATAAAACCTTCCCCATTGTATTCTTCGTCATTCAAAAACCTTTTTTATTCTTCAAACCTCATTATCCTTCAAACCTAATTCCCAAGCGTTCACTATCTTTCAAATCTCATTCCCAAACGTTCATTTTCCAACTCCGTATTCGAACCTTATTGCCAAACACTTAATTTCCGACTCCCAAATTTGAACCCTATTCTCAAACATACTGTTGTGGATTTTCGCCCGGTCGGCGTGCGGGCCACCGCCTTTAGCTCAATCGCGGCCTTGCGCGCCCACCGAACGAACAATCTAGTCGCAGCTTTCGGATCAACACCGAAACCCAGCTACGGGTGGTTTTAACCACACCATAAACCAGCCAACTCTTCTGTCCACGCGCTACAGGGTCGATCGCCGAATTGTCGATGTACCTAATTATTCGCGCGGACAGAAATGCCGGGGATTTATACCTCAACGGAGCCTGCACGAAAACGAGCCGCTTTAAGCATCTCGTTCCGTTTGCGATTGCCGAGCGGTTTTATATCGCCAAGCCCCGTCGGACCAGATGTAGGTTTTATCGGCTATTAATCAGCCAGCTATTTATTCCGAACGCAATTATGGCAGTCAATGAAGGAAGGGACGCAACGAGCAGGTGACATTCAAAAATGGGGAACATTTATTTGCACACGTAAGCAATGAAATGAATGGGGGTAGGGGACAAGACACGAGTAAAAACCTACAGCCGATATCTATTTATTATGTACATGCACTTACAACAATTCTATTTGGTAGACAAGGCGCCACAGACTTCCATGCAAAAACCCAAGAAAGTAAGAAAGAACTGGGCTCGTAAGCCTTTAATGTTCCTCGGAGCTGGGATGACCGAAGGAGCTCCGCGAGGCCGGGCAGGTTACCTTTGTCGCCCTTGAGGCGACTCGATGGGTCTTTTGGTCGGCGACCCTCCGTATGTCTCATCATCAACGCGGCAGCTGTTGTAACGGCGGCTTGGTTGGTCCAGGGCCTAGCAGTGCGGCCTGGTCGATCGGGCCTGGCCAACGATGCTTGGAGGAGCGAACGGGCCTTGCTCTTTTAGAGTTGATGCTCTTTAAGAGCCCACTCACTCCTCAGCGTCGCTCGACCGACTCGGGGCCCGATCGCTCGGACCGTTACGTAGCTTGCTGGCGACTTCTCTCCGGCTGGCGACTTCTCCCGACTCCAACTCGACTGCCTCCACCAACCAACAACGACCAACCACAACTTGGCGACTTGGCTGGCTCCAACGACGAACGAACTCCACTCCTCCGACCAACAACGACCAGCCATAACTTGGTGACTTGGCTGGCTCCAAGGACGAACGAACTCCACTCCTCCGACCAACAACGCTCTCTGCGTTGAAACGCGCCTTTTTTATAGCCCCAAGGGGAGGGGTCTCTCTGGGCTTCATCGCCCAAAATTAGTGCCCTCCCTCTTTTCACCTTTGAACCTTCACCCCTGGCTGGCTCTGCCCCTTTCGTCGTTCTGATCCGATCTCGCCGTCAAACGCGGCCGTGTTTGAAATCACTTTGCCGCTGTTGAGGATGCCATCGTGTTTGTTTGTGGAGATGTTGTTTGTTGGGGATGTTGTTGGTGAAAAGATGGCGGCGCCATGGAGATGCTGGTGAGGAGAAGTTAGTTTGCTTGTCGAGAAGGTGGTGAAGAGTGTTGGCGGTGGTGAGGAGATGTTGGCGGTTGTGGAGAAGGTGGTGAGGAGATGTTTGTTTAAAATAAAGATAGAAAAGAATAACACTACCTCAAGATTCACAGCCCGGCACACAAATAATTATCGTTATACATCGGTGGGGAAATCTAACCTGGACACACACTTATCGACATAACTGATCTTCGGGGAACCTGAATGGTGATCTGTGAATTTCCACAACCGTAACAATACATTCACATGCACAGCTCATGAAACAAGTTGAGGTGAAAGAATTTATAACGGTACAGGTTTTTAACACTGATAAGAAGGAAGACGATGTCATCTTGTATCTTGTCGCCAAGCAGGGAAGATCCTAGTTCAAGGTAAGGTGATTTAAGGATCATGTTACCCTTTTGGTGTCAGGTCAGGTCAGATTCAATCTGTGACTTGCTACAGATACCATGTGATCATCGGCGATGAAACCATCTCCCCCACTAAGTATCTTGGTGAGGAGGGTGAATGATATGGACACCCAGCAGGATGAAAAACAAAACCTGTCAAAGGACAGAGGAGCTCCTGGTGAGCCAACGGCCATCCATATCTAGTGCCCAACTGTGTCTGCAGACATCCTAATACAGTTGGGTTACTTATTATTCAGAGGTTGGTGGCAGGATTTGCACTTCAGCCACCGTAAGACCCTTCATTCCGCAAAACATTCTAAAAGCATAAAAAAAAATCTGTAACCCACTCTATGGGAGTTCCTCCTGTGCAGCTGCCATTCGAAGGGCAGCTCACCGGATGACGGGATTGGGGCAAAGCCTTCGGCATCCCCAATCTTTGATGATAGGAGGGAAACTACGGGGTTTACATCCCTGGGTCAGATTGTGGTAGTGTGTGTTGGGGTGATGCTGAGGTGTCGTCCACCAGACACCTAGGTTAACCTGTCGTCCACCTGGGTTAACCTGAGGCGGTCCCTTCGGGTGGGTGCCTGCATTGTCCTTTCCCTAAGAGAGGATGATCACCTGTCTCTGTTATCATCTGAGCTCAAGTGTTTGGACATCGGGATTGCAGCACTCTCTGAGGTTCAGAGACCAGATAGTGGCGAGATCATGGCGGGTGGTTACACCTACTATTGGTCACTCTGATGGTTACCAAGCCCAAGGAGTTGCTGTAGCTGTGACTAATAAGCTGACTCCAATGATAATTGAGGTAACACCGGTCAACGAGCGTATTATGAAACTAAGGATTCGTCACTCCTTGGGTGTCATTTCCCTGGTCTCTGTATATGCTCCAACTGAGGTGAGTCATCTCACCGAGAAGGACACATTCTATGTCACGCTCGAGTCTGTGGATGATCAGTGATGCTCAGGCGAAATAATCTTCTATTCTTGGGGGATTTCAATGCAATGACTGGAACTGATAGGGATGGTTAGGGGACATGTGTTGGTCCCCATGGGTCCTGGAAGTGTGAACCAGAATAGCACTAAGTTCCTTGATTTTGCAAGAAGTCATAGACTTAGGGTGGCTAAGCACCGATATTTCAGCACCCAGGTTCATGGTTTCAGCACCCAGAAGCTCCTCGATGGACGTGTTATTCCAACGCTGGTGGTGTGGCAAAGGAGATTGACCATGTGCTCATTGATGGCCGCTGGAGGATGATCCAGAACTGCAGGGTCTACCGGAGTGCTCAGTTCCTCAATACTTACCACAGACTTGTTGTAGCAACTCTGAAGTTGGGTTACTTAAATCCAGGAGAATGGTACCAACCCAGCCGAGGCTGGATGTTGGCAAACTCAAGGATGAGAGGGTCGCCGAGGAGTTTGCGAACAGGCTAAGTGGAGATTTGGGGGGTCTCGGTGCTTTGGGGGATCCTGAAGTTGTGGAGTACCTTCAAGACCACCATCCTTGATGTTGCCGGTAGATGTCTTGGAACGCACTGGAGGGCGACGAAGAATTTTGTCTCTCACGGGACACTGGATAGCATTGACCAGTCGCATGGCCAGGCTGAATGGCAGAGCTGAGCTGTTCATGGAGCTGAGGTGTAAAACTGGACGTGCATTCAGGGTGGACAAAGAGGCCTGTATGCGAGGAATCTGTGAGGGGGTAGAGCATCACCTGTGGTCAAGTGATTCTCATCCTGTTTGCAGGGGAATTCATGCATTGCGTTCCTCCAAGCCCATCCTTCGATGTACTGCCTTTGGAGCAGAGGGTGGTGGGCTCGAGACAGAGGAGTCCGAAGTGAAGGCTCGTGGGCCGGTTACTTTGAGCGGCTGTACCACGATGATCCACCAGCTGTTGAGTTGGATGTCAGGGGTGTTACAATCCCAATTGCTGACCTTCCAATCACCTGTGGTCCACCTTCGTTTGTGGAAACACAGGCTGTGGTGAACCGGTTGAAATGGAGTAAAGCTCCTGAGATCTGAGGCAGCCATGTTGTACTTCTCAAGGCTGGTGGAAATGCTGTACTTGTGTCATTGCATGCAGTTCTGTGCTCTTCCTGGAGTACAGGCATCATCGCAACTGACTGGAAGAGGGGCCCTGTTGTCCCTCTTTGGAATGGGAAGGGTGATCGCCAAGACTGCAACAAGTACCGAAGGTTGATGCTGCTCTCAGTGCCGGGCAAGGTCTTTGCTCGGATAATTTTTGGTCGGGTTCACCACCATCTGCTTGAGCACTAGCGTCTAGCGCAGTTAGGCTTTACACCAAAGAGGTCAACGATTGATCGTATCCTTGCTGTTCGGGTCCTCACCGAACGCAGATGAGAGTTTTGGCAGGGGCTGCATGCAGCCTATGTTGATCTCTGTAAAACATTTGATTCAGTGAATCGGGATGTCCTCTGGAGGTTTCGTGGTCTTCGTGGGGTGCCAGCAAAACTGATCAATCTGATGTCTGAACTATACTCTGTTACTGAGAGTGTTGTAAGATGTGGTGATACCATCTCTGACTTATTTCCAGTTGTTACTGGAGTTCATCAGGGGTGTGTACTCGCCCCACACTTTTCAGCACTTGTATTGACTGGATTCTGGGGAGAATGTCGGAGAGATCAAGCTGTGGTGCATTGTTTGGGAATGTCAAGATCTCTGACCTTGATTTCACAGATGATGCAGTCATCTTTGCGGAGACTCTGGATATCCGTTTAGGGGCCCTCGGGGTGCTGAATGAGGAGTCTGAGCCACTGGGATTATGGGTTTCCTGGGTCAAAACTAAGATCCAGGCTTTCAATGACATCTTGGATGCTGCTATCCTGTCTGTACCTGTTTGTGGTGAGGATGTTGAGGTCACGGAGAGATTCACTTACCTTGGCAGTGATATTCATGTCTCTGCTGGCTGTGAGCCAGAGGTCAACAGACGTCTGGGTCGGGCCTCGGGAGTCATGGATTCACTGGATCATGGGGTGCGGGATCTCTGCTGGCGGTGCCTGTGCAGGAGGACAAAAGTCAAAGTCTTCAGGTCCTTGGTGTTTCCAGTCTTGCTCTATGAATGTGAGACTTAGACTCTGACCAGGGATCTGATACGGAGACTTAATTCCTTTGGTACCAGGTCTCTTTGGAGAATCCTTGGCTCTCGCTGTTCGGACTTTGTGTCCAACGAGCGGTTGCTGAGAGAGACTCAAATGACATTTGTTACCTGCATAGTTCATGAGCATCAGCTGTGGCTGTATGGACATGTGGCTCATTTTCCTGATGCTGATCCTGCTCACCAGATTCTCTCAGCGAAGGAGCCTTGAGAGTGGAGGAGGGCATTGGGCCGACGACGTGCCTCATGGTTGTAGCAGGTTGATCAGAATCTCAAGGAGATGGCGATGGGTCAGGCGTCTGCCTGGGGGATGGCCAGATAGAGACCCCTGGAGTACCAACGGAAAGTGGACGCAGCGACACGCAGCAATGCTCCCATACCTAACCTGACCTGTTAACCTTTTTCATTGTGTGTTGTGGAAATGCTGCAGGTGCATTTGTCATAAAGCTAATGCTGCTTTTCCATTTGCTGCATCACCTTCTGCACTCACCCCTTCCCCGCTCACCCTTCCCCCACTCCACTCCCCCCTGCCCCCTCTAACAGCATCATCCCGAACAAAATCTTGTGTTTTCTATTTACGGCAGAGTGCAGTACGAGTACGTAAAATGTTTACCATTACCCACCTTGCTGTGTTGTAATAAATTAAAAAGGTAAAACTCCTGTTTTTGTTTAATTTACACTATTTATTGTATTTATATGTTTATTGCAATGTTAACATGCTTCATATATATTTGCATGTTTATTTCAATAATAATGTGTTTATTTATGGCTTCCGTCAATTTTCTTTGATATCTTCTTGAAGCCCAGGAACCGAACCCCCACTTTCCTATCAACCCTTGGTTTCCATGATCGCGGTTTCAACTATCACGACATTTTCCAGGAAACGAACTTAATTGCAGGATTTCCCGTATACCATTTTGTGGTAATGATGGTTTTTCATAAACCGCTTTTTTAAAATCTATGAGCACAGAGTACACATGGGGATAAGATGATTCTGATTCAAATACGTATTTGGAACTCATATACATTTATTTAAAGTAATCCCCATCCTTGTTGCATTGAAACTGTATTTGAGGGACCCCTATGTGCAAAGGGCAGGAATTTGTAATTTGTTTAGGGTGCCAGCAATAGCTTGCCTACTTTTCACAAAGGACACCATCAGCTCTTTAATTTCCACCAAATAATGCCGGCAGATGCAACACCCAGTTTAACATCAATCCGAGGGATGGCACACACATTGATGAATCACACCACCTGTGGAACACCGGGATGACAGTTTATAGCTGGCCCTGGATCCGAACCCAGGCTAGGCAGCTGAAAGACAATCCTGCATACCTCTAGGGCCTAGGCCATCCTGCCAACCTCTTTGAAAAAGGTTAACAAGAATAATTAGGAATGCCATTGGCCAAAAATGGCATCCACCAGTTTTCATTGATCGGTTTTCACTCAAAGCTCATTGAAAAAGAACAGCCCACATCCATCAAATACGCCCACTGAATGGAATTGCAAGCTTTTCTCTCAGCTCAAATGGATGATCATATGCAGGCTGCAGGAGAACCTGGTTCTGGACAAAACGGTTTTTAACCCAGGTTGAATGGAGCATAGAAACATGGCATTTGATTTAGATGATGCAGTATTTAAGACTTGAAAGAGATTATTTGAAAATGGCATAATTAATAGTGGAAGAGTTTGAGGTGGAAAGCCAAAACTTTCACTAAGTGGTCGGGGTGTGTTATTTTATTGTACA
This sequence comes from Eptatretus burgeri, assembly GCF_056783735.1. NCBI lineage: Eukaryota > Metazoa > Chordata > Myxini > Myxiniformes > Myxinidae > Eptatretus > Eptatretus burgeri. The sequence continues at coordinate 121,308,523 of NC_140962.1, read as the reverse complement.
CGGCAGTTGAGTGCAGATCTTGTGAATGACCTTAATGTAAATAGAGGTTTGAATATTTATTGAGAAAAGTAAAATACACATCAGCACAAAGTGATCTCACTGGGCTTGTGGTTGCTCAAAAACCAATGGCTAAAATGACCTAATCAAAGCAAATTATTAAGACAGGCATTAGACCAAAATATATGGAATGAGTGAAGCTTGAGTTACAGTATGTTCAATAACAAATTAATCCAAATTGGGATTGTTGATTTTATTGACAATCAACAACAATGTGTTTGATGGTGGAGAGGACAACTGCATCATAGTTAATGGAGAACAACAACAGTGAAATCAGGAAAATTTAAGGCTCCTTTTCAGCCAATGATATTCATGGTCGACATAATGTTGATAGCACCCTGACTGTTGAGTAAATGTAAAGTGAAAAAGAGGTTTGAAACAGCAAAGGCACATTTTGGAGCATCTCTCATATATATATATATATATATATATATATATATATATATATATATATATATATATATATATATATATATATATATATATATATATATATATATATATATATATATATATATATATATATGAAAGTAGACTGAAACGGACAAACAAGAGATGCAGGTAACAGTGAGGGGGGAGGGAGAATGCAAGGGGTGGACACTATGGATACATAAGCAAAATTGCGTTGGACCAGTTTGTGTTTTTGTCAAGGAAGGTCTTAGGAGAGGGAAGAGGCTGCTACCTGTCTGTCAAAAGGATAATGGATGTCACGGCAGAGAGTGGAGTCATCAGCAAAGAGATAAAGAGGATCATTGAGATCATTGATGAAGATAAGGAATATTAAGGGGCCGAGAGCACTGGTAGTGGTAGTCGAAGGAAGTTCATGAGTGAAAATTGGTTGAGTTAATTTAAACACCCCTTTTGAAGATAATTAATGGTCTTATTTAATTATCCTTTATCAAGGCTTATCCTTGGTCACCTCGCCATCCCTCACCAGGGTCTTAATTTGCCAATTTTTTTGTCCTGCCTCACAATGTCCTGACTTGGAAAATGTCGTAATGGTGTCTTAACGATAAAGTTTTTTTTTCACTTTCCTCACCCATATCATCAAATGCCTGATCATCATACCTATGAATCGCTGGATACATAGCAATGCTTATAAAAGCCTTGAGACGCCAGCATTTGTGGCTTTATTTAATTTCCGCACATGCCATAACCTCTAGCATCTCTTAATCTCAGACAAATTTCAAATTTTTAACTTTTTGGTTGACCTCAGAACAGTTACAACTGCTAAAAAGTATTCATTTGTCCAATTCAGACATTCCTTGACATTTCGGGCATCTCTGGGTGCATGGTGTTTATATGACTGATCAGCGATCGCTAATCGCTTGCCAAGCCTGTTGTTCCTTATCAACCGTTTCATTGGAGTGCTTGCTTGAGTGCTTAAGCCACTTGGTTTCATCGCTTGTTTCATTGCTTGTTGGAGAACAGGACCAGTTTCATCGGTTGTTGGTGAATCATCGGTGACAGCGCAGAGAGGAGAGAGATGTGGATGGATCTTCGTTTTTCATTTATATATTGACTGCTTTTCACATTTACATGTGGTACATGCTTGGGAGCCTCATTGGTATGCATTTCTGTCTGCCCTGTCGCTGATAATTCGCCAACAAGCGATGAAACCAGTCTGGCAGCTGAGAGGTGTGTGTAGCAATGGGATTCTCATGTGTGTACTATTTGGGAATGTCTTTATAGCTTCAGAGGAACTCTGGGAAGGGTTTGAAACAGCAAAGGGCTTACCTTGTGTAGGCTTTCTTTTTTGCTTTAAGCAGCTTCTTTGGCTCGAAGAGCATGCGAAAAATCGATTTATTTATATATTCCTAGCCACCTGCGTTTAATTGATCATGTGAGAGCTAATTCGTTATTCCCTCCATTGACAGGCGAAAGATGTTGGTGCATCTTTGTTTTTCATTTTTATATATCATTATCCAATATATGTATCAAATAATTCATCATATGGTGATTTATTCTCTAGCAAGACAATAAATACTACCAATCACTGTGCAAATGTGGTGAAATTATATCTTGATGGCAAAAAGGCTTAAGGAACAGTCACTACAATATCCAAGTACACATATTAATATTATCGAGGATCTCTGGGCTTAAAACATTGTTGAGGATCTCTGGACTTGCATCAAAAGTAAAACTTGGTTGAGCGCATATCTCTGCTAGGCTGAACAGTTTACGGTTTGTATCCCACTGAAAGGCAGGATCTGCATCCGTACCTTAATGAAAATCGAATCAGCTTGTTCTTGTCTCCTCCCCAACTCATCCACCAAGTTTTGTCATAATTCGTCCAGAATTTTTTGAAATATCATGCTGTACATGATTTTTGGCCCCATCTCTCAATGGTGAAGAATCATTAAGCGAATTTAAAAAAATTCTGGTATCCAGATCCGGATTTGGATCTTTACAAAAATCGAATCACTTATTTCTTGTCACACCCAACCTGTCCACCAAGTTTTGTCAGAATCCGTCTGTAACTTTTTGAGATATTGTGCTGTAACATATTGTTGTTGGCCCTAACTCTCAATGGTGAAGAATCACTTAAAATATTCTCGTATCTGGATCTTCACCAGAATCGAATCAATTCGGCCTTGATAACACCCAACCTCTCCACCAAATTTCATTCGAATCCGTCCACAACTTTTTCAGATATCCTGCTCGCAGACAAACAAACGGACAAACAGAAAGGGATGAAAACAATCTCTGTCCACCTTCAGTGGCTGAAGTTATGATGACCAAGCCACTTGGTTGACATTTTAAAGATGTAATTGTCTTTTGGAAAAATTATTCTGCAGTTTTTAATTTATGAACTGTGTAGCAGCGTGAAACACAAGTCTCATGCTTTGTGTAAAGCAGAGGCCTCCCAAAATACTAGTGCATTGCACAATGTATTTACTTTAATGTAGTAATGTATTTGATGTGACAATCTATCTTAGCAAAAATATAATCACCACCTTCTTCTTCATTCGATAATCTTCAAATAATCTTACCAAGTTGTAAGCATTAGATAATCTTACCTAGTTGTAAGTTGTTGTTGCTTAAGACTCCAGGATGTGTGTTCCCATAAATGTATTTTCAATGCAGTTTAAACATAGCAGTGGCACCTGGACAGATCCTAATTGTTTCAGTTGTACTATAATGAGTGACTTCTAAGTTGAATTCTGAAAACAATGCCCTTTCTTTCAAAGGGCTTGAATAATAATGGGAATTTCTGTTTTGTATTCTTTATGAACTTTGGCAATGTTCATTTTGTGCCCCATTGTGATTGGTGAGACCCTTGTAGAAAAGGGCTGCTTTTGGCACCAGACGAGTGAGATTATTGCAAAGGATGTCACCAACACACGATACCTGCTACGTCACCCAAGGGATACATAGAGGGAGACAGGAGGTGAGGAGGGAGTTGGGGACCCCGACAGCAACAGAGTAGGTGTTCACTGTAGATGATTGGCTCATAAAGCCAGGTCTTGAAGATATCAGCAAAGTATACTGCCTCGTTTTGGCTTTGTTCCTGACAGAAAGGGATGAGATTGAAAGTTCTCAAGGGTTTGAGGGCTCGAGGAAATAACATGAGAAAAACACTTTTTAACTCGTATATCATGTTTTTTTGATTTACCATACACTTTCAGAGCATTGGTGCTGGCAAGGGTTGTATGCACTGGGTGGTTTGCCATTGCCCTCCCAGCATTGTTTGTCCATGTTCTATAATTTGAAATCCTGAGCACCAAGCAAGGATGCAGCACATACCTTTGTTGAAATCTTCAGTGTGACTCGGATGGGGTTTGAACTAACGACCTCCCAGACTCAGAGCGGACGCTCTGAGCATTATGCCACCGGGGATGGTCATGTATCATGTTACTGTGTGTTTAATACGAACCAGGCACTCTGACACTGAGACCAATTCATTAAGGTCGCGTCATGGTCGAGAGGATCTGTGTGAGGATGTCCCATGTTGTAATTAAACCCAGACAGGGATCCCGCATGGATTTAGCTCCATGGTGCATCCATCTCCATCTGTCAGAACCCATTGCAAGGACAGGCAGTGATCACGCAGAGCACACAAGCCTCGTGTTTGTTTGGATTTGAACACCCTTGCGAATTCGGCCACCCAGACGTGAGACCTTATGCATTTTTTTCAAAAAGTGTTTCTTATATATTGCTGAAACATTCAAACAAATACATCTTGAAATATTGCCAGCAGTTGTTCGGAGATGCAATGGAGTACGTACGTGGGAATTCAATTAAAAAGAGTTTTGTGGAGTTGAATAGCAGCTCAATTAAATTCAATTGTAAGCAAAATGGTCATGCTGGCTATAATTGCCATGTAATATGCAAGGTCAGGTAGGTATACATACATTCACCGGTAATGTAAGATGGAATGTATCTTGTTATGTAATGCACATTGTTCAAAGGAATAGGAATGCATGATAATACATGAAAACCTTTAGCAAGGAAGGTAAAAGTCGAGAAATAAAGCAATTTGGCAATAACTGAAAAGTACTGTTGCATTGCTGGATTGACTGACTGGCTGGACAAAGCTAAGGTCATTGACAAGTTCCTAAAGCTTACTAAATTGCTTAAAAGTTACGAAAGCTCTTACTTTAGGCGGAGCTATTTTAGCCATATATATATATATATATATATATATATATATATATATATATATATATATATATATATATATATATATATATATATATATGTTCAAGGTGTGTTCAAAAGTATCTAACCTTAATTTTTCGTGAGTACACCAATGAAGCTAGGGAGGCGTAGTTTGGTGCACGTATGTAGGCGATCCTAATCCGTATGCGTGAATATTTTCCCGCCTGCAGAAGCTGTCAGTCGCCGACAGACCGCCGATGAGTGAGGAAGTGTAAGTGAGCGCCGTCGGATTTTCGTTTTTGACAAAATGGCGGAAAAACTTGAACAACGCTACTGCATCAAATTTTGTGTAAAGCTTGGCGATTCCCAAGTGGAAACGATCCGCAAGATTCAACAGGCCTTCGGGAACGAAGCAATGGGCACCACACAGATAAAAGAGTGGTACAACCGCTTCAAAGATGGTCGCACATCAGTGGAAAGTGAAGCTCGTTCTGGTGGGCCCTCAACATCCCGAAATGAGATCGTCATTGACCAAGTGAGGACCCTGCTGATGCAGGATCGTCGAATCACGATCAGAGAACTTGCAGACGAGGTGGGCTTCAGCATTGGATCCGTTCATTCCATTGTGACTGAGGATTTGGGCTTAAGGAGAATCTCAGCGAAGTTCGTGCCAAAGCTGCTAACGATCGAGCAGCATAATTAATGCTCCAATTACGTATTTAATGTGTAATTCAGAGTTCAATCGTAATTAATGCTCCACCATACGACTGCCTTCCCTTCCTCTCACCTCACACCCCTCAGCACTCTCCCTCTCTGCTCTCTCTTTTCCCCTCTACCTCTTCACTCCCCCCTCTTTCTCCACCACTCCTCTCTCTCTCTCTCGCTCTCTCTCTCTCTCTCTCTCGCTCTCTCTCTCTCTCTCTCTCTCTCTCTCTCTCTCTCTCTCTCTCTCTCTCTCTCTCTCTCTCTCTCTCTCTCTTTTCCCCCCTCTTTTTTCCCCACCCTTCTAGTATTCCGATCAGCAAAGTGCCAAGTGTTCTTTGCTTAATATATGACATGTACACCAGCAATATAATGGATGGTCGACATGTGCTTTGACATCTACCTCAGTTTACCCGTGAATATCTGGAACTCGCATGTGCCGACTATGCACTGCATGCAAAAATTGCCACGCACGTGTACTGAGTCATATGACAGTGCTGCATCTGGAAACCTAGCAAATTGTAAGGAGCAGAATTTGGTAAATAATCCTAGCTGTGATAGCAAATGTTACATAGGATTAAGTAACTGTTGTACACCGCTCCTTCCTATTTCCATATCCAGGTTATGCATGACGTCATCGCCAGGTGCCAGAGGGAGTACTCAGTTTTTATTCCGTTTGTTCCTTGCAAAAATCGACGATTTGCAAATATAATGGTTGGTTACATGCGTTATTACTTGGCGAAAATTTTTTGTTAACAAGTATGTTGGTCTGTCGTGTTTGTCTGTCTGTCTGTCTGTTTGTCTGTCTCTTTGTCACATGATTTTTGGCCACAGTTTTCAGGCAATCATTCTGAAGTTGTTTGTGTATGTAGGTGACCAGCCAAAGATCCCCTGAGCATCCCTTAATTTTGGTGAAGATCCTAATCCAGATCCAGATCTGAGAATTTTTAAAGTGATTCTTCAGCATTGAGAGAGAGGGCCAAAAACGATATGTAGCACAATATCTCAAAAAGTTGTGGATAGATTCAGACGAAACTTGGTGGACATATTGGGTGTGTAACTAGGAAGAATTCGTTCACTTTTGGTGAAGATCTGATCTTGAACCGGATCTGATATTTTTTAAAGTGATTCTTCACCATTGAGGGATTGTCCAAAAACGATATAAAGCACAATATCTCAAAAGGTTATTGATGGATTCCAACGAAACTTGGTGGGCAGTTTGGGAATGTCACTTGAAAGGATTGTTTCAATTTCGGTGAGGATCCGAATCCAGAACTGGATATGAGACTTGTTTAATTTTTAACTGATTCACAATTCAGAGATGGGGATAAAAACGATATTGCTTGATATCTCAAAAAGTCGTGAACGGATTTGGATGAAACTTGGTGGACATGTTAGGTGTGTGATAAGGACAAATTGATTCGATTTTTGTGAAGATCCATATGCGGATCCAGGTCTGAAAATTTTTCAAGTAATTCTTCACCATGGAGAGATTAGGGCCAAGAACGATATACAGTATAGCACAGTATCTCAAAAGGTGATGGATGGATTCCACAGAAACTTTGTAGATAGGTTGTTTGTGTGACAAGGACGAATTCATTCAATTCTGGTGAAAATTCAAATTCAGATTCAGATATGAGAATTTATTCAGTGGTTCATCACCATTGAGAGATGGGCCAAAAACTATGTATCGCATGTAGTCCATTTGCCATTTGGAGAACCTGGCAATGATCTATAGTATAAGGTTTTTTTGGTGGATTTGCTATCCCATGGGGTCCCTGAAGCAACTCAGCTTGGTTGTCCTCGAAACAACTTTGGGCATTTTTTAAAATATGCAAATTAGGGCCACCATTACCGAAAAACCTATTTTCTTCAATATCTGCAACTATGCATGATATTGTCACAAAAATGATGTCTAGACCTATGTTTTCATGGTCAAGCATTACGATAAAGGCATGTAAAAAGTTATCACATGTATTTTTTTGTCTGTATGTAAATTAATTCCCGCCATTACCGAAAAACTTATGTTCTTCAATATCTTTGCAAGTATGCATGGTAATTTCACAAAAATGATGTCCAGACATGTTTTCATGGTCAAGGTTTATAATAAAGGCATGTAAAAAGTTATCACATGTACTGTATATATATATATATATATATATATATCTTCTTCTTCTTCTTTCAGCTGCTCCCGTTAGGGGTCGCCACAGCGGATCATCCGTATGATCCGCATAGTGATTTGGCACACGTTTTATGCCGGATGCCCTTCCTGACACAACCCTTGTTGCCTCTTACGACACAGGGATATGGTACACCTATTTTAACCAGGGTATACACGGGCCCAGTACACTGGTACTCACTTCGCCGACCTCGGAAGGATGACAGGCTGAGTCAACCCCCTGGTGTATTAATTCAGTGGCCCAACGGGGCTTGAACTCAGGACCTTTTGGATCCCAAGCTGCTGCCCTAACCACTGCGCCAACACCAGGCGCATATATATATATATATATATATATATATATATATCTATATATATATATATCTATATCTATATATCTATATATCTATATATCTATATATCTATATATATCTATATCTATATCAATATATAGCGGCTCTCAAAACATACTCAATTCTCTTTTCAGGTGATCGAGATGGCTAGCGAAACGTGTCTCCTCCCGATCTGCCGTGAGAAGGGACTCCATCAGACAGTCAGAGTCCAAGGCATCAGGACAATGATTCAGCAGAGTAAAGAGAGGGGTGACGATGATGTTCATGTCAAGTTACAGGCCATTTTGGACTCACAGGGAGAGAATTCATCTGTGGAATGTCATAAGACGTGTTACTGTACTTACACATCTAAACAGAATGTGGCTAAGTATATAGCCAAGAAAAGGAAAGAAGACTTTTCAACAACAGAGAGTGAACCAGAGACTAGCAGAGTAAGAAGGTCTCAACTTCCAACGTTTCAATTAAAAAAACATTGTTTGATCTGTGGTGATGACTGTCTTCCTAAATACCCCAAACACCCTGACAGGTGGGAGCGCATAATCCAGTGCGAGACCAGTGATCGCCCTGGCCTTACACCTTTCAAAGATGTACTTTTAGATTTATGTGAGCAGAGAAATGATGATTGGGGTCGAAAGGTTGAAATCCGCATCAAAGGTGTTCTTACAGATTTACCTGCCGCAGATGCGCAATACCATAAGAAGTGTTATGATGCGTTCATGGTTATTCCTAAGTATACCAATTTGTCATTGAACTCTGATGTAATCGATGATGATGCTCTGAATTCGGTAATTAATGACATGTATGCTAACCAACAACTCCGTACGTGGACAGCGATTGAATTACATGATATGTACTGTAGTTTAGGTGGATTGTTATCTCGCAGGCAGATGTTCCAAAATCTCACAAACTATTTAGGTAATGACATTGTCGTTATACGTATGGAGGGTTGTGCCTCATTTGTAGGGTTTAGGCATCTTGTGGGTAAATCCTTGAAGCTGGTCGAGGTCGATTCAGTTGACGAAGATAGTGTGGATGCTGTGGTAAGGCAGGTCAAAGGTGAGGCACGAGCTGAACAGTACAATAGCGCAAACTATGATCTCGGAGAATTCACGTACAACAACTCACTCAAACAAACTCGCACCACACTGCTCAAGATAATTTGAGAATTGGTTTCTGGGGGGGGGGGGGGGAAGGTGACAAAAAAGTCTCTCAGTCTAACCCAAGCTGTACAAAGTTACATTGCAGGCACTAGAACCCAGACAACGCTGGGGCTGGCAGTGAAGCTTCATTACAGGTATGGGAGTTCAGAGTTGATCAAGCTACTACATGATCACGGTTTCATAGTGTCCTATGACGAGATCCTACGCTTCTGCAAATCAGCTGCAAAATTTGTGGGTGAAAAGAGCAGTGTGCTACATCAGGCCATGGGCTTGGAATGGAGGGTGGGGCCAATCTTTGGGTGGTTCGACAATTTTGACCTCCTGGTTTCAACTCCCAATGGATGCCGAGAGACCCACGTCATGGCTCCTGAGTTCCAGCAGAATCCGGCTGGCATCATAGAGCTGGGTAATGCTCGACCTGGAGTTATGAACCTTGTGATCCCACGCCAGCGCAAGACAGCAGCTGCAAATAATTTACATTCAATCAAAATATAAACATGTGAAAACTTTTTAAATGTCTATTGTAATCATTGACCATGAAAACATAGGTCTAGACACCATGTTTGTGACATTACCATGCATAGTTGCAACGATACTGAAGAAAATAGGTTTTTCAGTAATGGCGGCAATTAATTTACATACAGACAGAATAAATACATGTGATAACTTTTTATATGCCTTTATCGCAATCCTTGACTATGAAAACGTAGGTCTAGACAGCATCTTTGTGACATCATGCATAGTTGCAAAGATATTGAAGAAAATAGGTTTTTTGGTAATGGTGGCCCTAATTTGCATATTTAAAAAATTGCCCAAAGTTGCTCCGAGGACAACCAAGCTGAATTGCTTCAGAGACCCAGTGGGATAGCAAATCCACTTTAAAACTTTGTACTATAGATGATTGCAAGGTCCGCTATTGAACTCATAAGGATGGCAAATGGACTAATGATATCTCATAAAGTTGTGGACGAGTTATGACAAAACTAGGTGGATAAGTTGGTTTGGTGAGTAGAACAAGCCGATTCGATTTTGGTTTCGGTCCGGATTCAGATCCGACCTATCAGCGGCATACAAAATGTAAACTATTCAGCCGGGTGGAGGTATGCGCTACAATGAGTGTCATTCCGTTTCACCAAGTGGCACTCTATGAGTGATTTTTCATTGTGTTTGTCTGTTTGTTTTCTGTTTATCGCCTACAGGTCACAATTTTAATCCGATCTTCATGAAACTTCACCGCATGGTAGAGTGCATCATAAGTAAGAAGCATATTGTTTTTCCAGTCAAAAGGTCAACATAGGCCAAAGGTCAAAAACAAATTTAATGTTTCTAAAATCCTCAATTTTCATCCAATGAAAATATCATCCAATGACTAGAAATTTGAAAAGGATTTGCATATCAGGTCATTGAATTCAACGACCAATTATTTTTGAGGTCATTATAGACCAAAAGGTCAACAAAGGTCGAATTTCCAAAATTATCAATTTTCATCTAATTGATTGAAATTTGAAGAGGAGTTGCATATTTTCTCATTGAATTCAACCACCAATAATTTTTAGGTTAACGTAGAACAAAAGGTCAACATAAGCCAAAGGTCAACAAGTTAGGTGAGATTACTAAAATCCTCAATATTCATCCAATTGACTTGAAATTTGAAGAGGACTTGCATATCAGGTTGCTGAATTCAACCACCAATTATTTTTGCAGTCAACATAGGCCAAAAGTCAACATAGGCCGAATTTCTAAAATTTTCAATTTTCATCGGATTGACTTTGGATTTGAAGAGGAGTTGTATATTTAGTCATTAAATTCAACCACCAATTATTTTTGAGGTTAACATAGAACAAAAGGTCAACATAAGCCAAAGGTCAACAAGTTTGGTGAGATTACTAAAATCCTCAATATTCATCCAATTGACTTGAAATTTGAAGAGGATTTGCGAATCAGGTTACTGAATTCAACCACCATTAATTTTGAGATAAACATAGACCAAGAGATGAATCTAGGCCCAAGGTCAACAACTAGGTTGGGATTTCTAAAATCCTCAATTTTCATCCCATTGACTTGAAATTTAAAGAGGATTTGCATATCAGGTTACTGAATTCAACCACCAATAATTTTTGTGGTCAACAAAAGTCAACATAAGCCGAATTTCTAAAATTTTCAATTTTCATCGGATTCACTTTGGATTTGAAGAGGAGTTGTATATTTAGTCATTAAATTCAACCACCAATTAGTTTTGGTCAAATTTGTTTTATGGATTTCACAAGTCCTGTGCTATACACAACGTCTTTATTGTTTTTTTGCATCCTTGTTTGTCTGAGTGATATCTCTACCATCATTTGAGCTAGGAAGCTGAAATTTGGGAACAAAAGTCCATATGTTCTTTGGCAAAAACTGTATTTTTTAATTATTTTATTAATTGATTCATTAATTCGTTCATTATAATCGATTTATTAATCACTTATTTATCTTCTTTCTCATCTGGGCAATATCTCAAGCACCTATTGAGCTCGGAAGCTGATATTGGACATGATAGCAAACAAGTTATTTGGCTATGAAGGATATTTTTTATTTATTTATTAATCAATTAATTGTTTAATTTTTCGATTTATGACTTAATTTTCAAAAAGTTACAGATTCGGATGAAACAGTGGTGGTTTAGGAATGCTATTAGCCAATTGGTGAAGAAATTAATTATTTTACGATTTGTATCTATTTATTCTATTTATGCAATTAATCAATTAATGTGCACCGCTCCCTCCCAATCCTGTCTCCTTGTGCTGTTCGGCAGCATCGCCAAGGCGCCTTCGGCGAGGAAGTTGAAATACTCAGCCTTCGGTGCCCCGGCGATGTCGAGCGCTGGAGGATTTGTTATTTATTTATTTGGCATGGGGGTGGTGTACTTTGAATGTACCTCCACTTGTTTTATTACTTTTAAATCTTATGTGATTGTACTTAGAAGTACAACTTGTATTGTAGGTTTGGTTGACGGGATGGCAGCAGCAGGGGAGGGTGTAAGGGATTAATTTGCTGGCAAATATGCCTCGTGGAGTTACTTTCTACATGTCACATCCAGATTGGGACTGACGGAGTTGCCTCCAAGATGTCACATCCAGCATGTTTGAAGTGCTGCTGCAATTTTGTCTTTGTTGAACGTGAGGACATGGTCTTTGTCAGAAAAAACGGGACATTTAATCGTGTTGGCTGATGTGGTATTCGGACGGATCGATCAGCATTCTCATTTTTCTCTTTACAGACAGTCAGACAGGAGTAAGTTCCTTTAGAAACACTGAGATGCTATCTGATTATTATCATCGTTGGTGCTACTAAACGAATCTGGTTGTGTCTTAATGATATTGCAATTTTATTAAATTGTTAACAGAACTTAAACTTACATGAATCACACTATCCCATGGTGTAGCTTTATAAACTGGTAATGTTCTGGGACAAATCCTGTTCATGTTGTAGATCAATAGCATGTCTTCATCACTGGAAAATCCAATGTATATCTTTGCAGACAACTCCACTCTGTGCAGGTTATTTAAACACACTTTCATCAGGCAGACAAAAGCATCCCTCTCTGACCATCTAGAGAAAATAAGCAACTGTTAATCTACATAAAACATGGATTGTAGTGCAAGAAAGACCCATATTCTAACTTTATCTTTCCTTAAGGACAAACAAGTAACATCCCCCCCCTCAATTATTTATGTCTGTGGTTGGTCTCTCGGAGAGGTAAAGTTTATTGAGCTTCTCAGCCTTACTATCAGGTATAACCTTTCTTGGGCAGATCATATCTCCAAGCTGACCCACAGAAATGGTCACCAGAGGATTTCTTCACAGTGTCAAGCCCTTCTTTCATACTCAGCTTATAACAATGTGTAACACCTTCAGTCACCATGTGAAGAATACAGCCCTCATCTGTGGACTGCTGCTGCTGCTTCTCCCCTTGTCCCCATTGAGGCCCTGGAATCTAAGGCCCTCCATGTCTTTCGAATCTTGAGTCATGAAGCTGAATCTTAACTTCTGTTTCTTAATCACCTTGAGCAAGTTGGTGGTTGTGCAGTTGTTTTTTACGTGCTTTATTCTGGCGATGCTCTCCTGCCCTCTCACCTCTCTGTCTAATCCCTGACCCTGAAGGTGACATGCATTCTGCTAGAAACCCTTTCCTTGTTCTCCTGCACAATGTTAAACTCCGCACTTTCCTTCATTCTTTCTCACCCCTCTTTTCTCTCATGCAGAAATGTGTTCCAGAGTTCATTGCCAGCTCTCTCCTCCAGGATTTCAAGTCTTCTGCCTACTGCCATCTCATGACCCCTTCCATTTCCATTACTGAGCTTCACTACACATGATGAGACACTTTTTTACCCTTCTTCTTGTGTTGTGATTGGTGATCTTGGACAATTTCCTCTCCTTGTGTTGTGGGGCATCCGTTCATTGTCATACCACTGTTTTCCTTTTTCCCCATTCTGTCTGTAATCAGACTTTCTGTTCTTTCATAAGCCTCAATAGGTGTATCGAAAATATTAAGTGTGCCATCTATTCTTATAACAATATGGGATTTATTCTTTCTTACACTTTTTATGTTTGCTTCCTCATGCTAGCTTGCACATTAGCTTCTTCATTGTTGGGAGCAAGATGCATTACATAACTGTGGTATTACACATGTGGTACTTTGTGTTTTAGTCGGTTCAGTGGTAGAATTTTGGACAGTGTTTGGAGGTGGTTATGAGGGGATCTGATCGAGATTCTTAAGAAGGGTATCCTCGGGTCCTGAGTTCAAATCCTGCTTTGCTGTTGAATTCATAGCAGGTGGGGTTGACTCAGCCAATCATCCTTCCGAGGTTGGCAAATGACTAGCATCTTGCTGGGATGATTGAGCTATTCCAGTATACTGCGTCGGAGTCGTGACCCATCCAGGATTGTGCCCAACAGCCCAGGAAACTGCTCCAGCAGTACTGACACTCAGTGCAGAGTATGGTCCCAACAGATGGATGGATGGATTGAAAATACTGTTGCAGATTCGCGCCCGCCGGCGTGCGAGCGGCCACGTAACTCGAATTGCGGCACGTCGCCCACCGGACGGACAATCCCGTCGTGACCCTCTCGGACTAACGCCGGGAACTAGTCACGGGTGGGCCTTTCGGCCTCACCACGATCGTGCCAATCAGCCCCCCGCGTGGGATAGGGTTGCTCGCCAAATTCGACCTACCTAAGTACCCACACGGAGGGTAGACCGGGCGATCGCACCTTGCCGCAGGTCGACTTCGGACACGGGCCACTTTAAGCGACCCGTTCCGTACTATCGGGATAACCGAGCGGTGTTATCGTCGGCCTCGACGGTTCCGATTAATTCTCGGGCGTATTTAGCCCACTACCAACCCTTTACGTGAAGTAAGATGGAGATTCAATGAAAGAAAAGACGAAGCGAAACGGGAAAAACAGTTCAACATAAAGCACATTTATTTCGCGATGGCACACGGATAGCACACATATACAAATGTACACCAAAAGCAAATGTAAAAATAGAAGAAACACACAATAATGCACAAAAAGCAAATGTAAAAGAGAAACACAATGCAGATCTACTACCGACTACCGAGCACACGGCAACACTTATACAGTTTTACTTCAAAGACGGCGCCGACAACACATATACTCAAAGCAAAAGAAAAAGGGACCACCCTCAACGATGAGGGGGCAGACGGGCCTGGGGCCGAGACCGCGTCGAGCCTACCCGTCTGGTGATGAGCCGCAAAATGGCGGTGGCGCCCCGACTCCGCGGGCCTCGCTGGCACTGCCTGGTATGGGGTGGGAACGGGGCCCCCTTCTCGCACTATCTCAGCGCGGGGGGAAACAGGAGGGGGTTGTTGATGCTCGGGGGAAGGAGGATATCTCGCTGGCTCGGGTCCCGCGACGAGCGTCTCCACCGCGACCTCGGTCGCGTTACCGGCCTCTCCTCTCCGCAGCTCCCCGACTCTGACACGAGCGCCCTCTCGACTGCCTTCGCCGCCGCCACCTCTCCAACTCTCCCACTCTCCTCAGCTCCGTCCAACTGCTTTCTCCGACGCTTCTCTTCTCAACTCTCCTTGACTGACTCAACTACTCCGACTCTTCCCAACTCAACTACTTGACTGACTCTTTCCAACTCAACTACTTGACTGACTCTTTCCAACTCAACTACTTGACTGACTCTTTCCAACTCAACTGCCTTTTCGGCGAGCGAACGCGGCCCTTTATAGCCCCCGGGGCTTCGCTCCTTGACCTTCGACCCTTCACCTCTGGCTGGCTCCCCATTGGACAGAGGAAATGCTTTTTGATCCGCGAATCTGCATATAGCGATTATACTCCGACGCACCTGGAGGCGGGGCCAAATCGCCCCATGCTCGCTGATAGGATGGAACAGAAGTGGGCGTGAATCGTTTTTGATCCGATTTCTTCGGAAAGGCTGGTGTTTTTGCACCCGCCGCTCGGCGCGCGCCCTGCACGAGTCCAGGATCGGTGTCCACAAGCGGCGCGGGAATGGCGGTGATGCGATGGTTGCGAGAGCGAGATGTGACGGCAAGGGTCGTGGCTGTGGTTGTGAAGCGGCGTTGCGGTTGGTGGTTGTTGTGTGATGGCTGTTGAGACGTGGTTGGTGGTGGTAGTAATGGTAGTAATGGCGGCTGGTCCAAAATAAAGATAGTAAAAGAAAAACGGCTATCTAGAAGGGTCACATCCCGAATGAATGACATTTATTCCCTCTAAACAACGGGTTTGGGCCTAACTACACATATACTTACAGAGATATCTCACCTAAGGGACCTGAATGGTGGTTTGCGAATTTTGTCAACCACAACAATACAAATGCAGAAGAGTTTGTGGGGTTTTTTTTCAACAGAATGGACAGTGACAAGACCAGGGACCATGGCCTGAAGGTAAAGAGGAGGAGAGTTAGGATAGTTAGTCTTTCCCTCAGAGAGTAGTTAATACATGAAATGGTCTCCCTGGAAAGCTAATGGCAGGATAAACAATAGAGAAGTTTAAATTTGAGTTAGAGAGGTACCTAAAAGCATGGGGCACATGAAGATTGTCAGGAATGGTGATTGGATCCCTTTTTTGTCATATGATGTGTATAAAACATCCTGTGAATGGCTGTGCTTGCCCCCATTGTTTTTATCTCCACCCCCACAGCCCCTCCCCATTGTGACATTAAATTAATAAACTGTTAGATTAAGTCAATGTGGTCTCTTAGGTTTGATAGACCAAATGGCTTTCTCTTGCATCCAAGGTGTGTGTGTGTGTGTGTGTGTGTGTGTGTGTGTGTGTGTGTGTGTGTGTGTGTGTGTGTGTGTGTGTGTGTGTGTGTGTGTGTGTGTGTGTGTGTGTGTGTGTGTGTGTGTGTGTGTGTGTGTGTGTGTCGTTGGTTGTCTCCATTTGTGGGTGTCAAGTGGTGGAATGTAGTCCTTCAAGGACTCAAAATATCCACCTCCATTTCAGTACTAAGGGATCATAGTTCATGGACCAAGTTGTTCAACTTTGTTGTTCTCAGAGTTTTGTTCCAAGGGCTCTTTTCAGGATAGACAGTGAACCCCGGACTGCCTCCAATTGTAGTTTGTTTGTGGTAATATTCCTTGGGATGGTTTTTTAAATCTCAGTGAGGTTCTTTATTATTCGTGTTTCTCCAATTATCACTGGTGCAATTTTGATGCTCTTCAGCTTCCAAGATCTTCCTGATCTCATTTTTGAGGTCCTGTTATTTGGTGATTTTTCTTGATTTTTGCATTATTTAAGCTAAAATCGTGGGATACTGATGTCTTAATCAGCAATGCTGTCTTTTTCTTTTTGTACCTAAGTACTGTGTCTGATCTCAATGCTTTGTTTTCTATGTTCACGCTCGATTGGATCGTCAGGTCATACGTGAGCATGACGTCCTTATTTTCAATTTGCCCATGGTGCTTGCTTGTATCCGTGAGTTTTCTGGAATTGAGATGTCGAAATTTTTGCAGATATGCCAATGCATACTTTGTTGTGCTGTTGTGTGTAAAGTTGTTCTGATCGTTTTTTGCATCCAAAAATCAGGTGACTTGTACTTTCTGTTTCTGTCTTGCAGAACCAACAGAACACTTGTCTGTTTGGTTCAGTCCCACAATCTTTTTAAATCCATTGGTGTCGTGTCCTTGATCTTGGGCATTTATTACTTACGAAATCTAAAGATTTCGTAAGTATATTGATGACTTCCATTTGTTTGTTTGTTTGTTTGTTTGTAGGCATGATAACTCGAGAACGGAAGAAGCTACCAATGTCAAATTACACCACGTGATTCAGGAGGGTGATGGCTAGTGCTGATTAGATTTTGGTCAAAATCGGTCAAAGGTCAAGGTCACAGTGAGGTCAAACATCCAAAAAATGATAACTCGAGAACGGAAGAAGCTACCAATGTCAAATTACACCACGTGATTCAGGAGGGTGGTGGCTAGCGCTGATTAGATTTTGGTCAAAATCGGTCAAAGGTCAAGGTCACAGTGAGGTCAAACATCCAAAACATTCGATTTTTGATGGTTTGATACAGAATCATCGTAGAAACTTCTGGTTTGCCTCGCTACCTTCTCTCGAGACAGCTTTTATTAGACAAGGTCAGAGGTCAAGTTGACGATTTCGTAAGTACCAGTCTATGACTGCTTGTTATTATTTGTTCTCCATCCCAAATGAGCTGACCTCTTCTTAGCCATTCCAATGAGCTTTCTTTGTCTATCATCACTATGTTCAATTATTTTTTGTATTTGTCTGCTCTTTTGTTGCTTTCCCAGTTGTTGGTGTATATTTGTTGATATTTATTTTCATATTTTTTTTTTTTTTTTTTTTTTTGCAATTGTTGGGGCTGTATTTGTTGTTTCATTTACCCATGCAATATCTTCTATTCACACCTGTTTTTGGAAATTCCTTGCAAGGTGAGTTAGGGATACATTTTCAGGTTTGTTATGTCCATGTTTGTTTCCAAATTGAATCTGAGTCTGTTGAGCATTTCACATACTCAGCCAATTCTACACTCACCGCTCTGTACACCTGATTGAGTTCCATCAGGCTGAAAATCCCTTTTGTCTCGGGATGTCGGGATGCACTCGTTTTTGTAGAACATTTTGTGGATGGTAATGAGTTTTCTTACTTTGTTGTCAAACTTATTGATTTCTGAATGGGGCCAGTTCATTATTTCACAGCTGCATTGGAACACTGGTACTGTGAGTTGGTTTAAGGCTTTGATATTGTTTCTTGGAGAAGATACGTTTTCAGGATAAGCTTCGTTCTATGTAGATATTCTTTGGCGATGTGCATTTGTTTTGTGCATTTGTTTGTGACATATTTTGTGGCCCTCTTCTACTCCAAGGTATTTATATGATGCTTCATTTTCTTGCTGCTGTATTGTTGTTTCAATGTCAATTTTTATGTTGTCTATTTTTGTTGGTTTAGCTTCGACACATGTGCACTTATCTTGTCCAAGTTGCATTTGAATGTCCTCCGAGAACCATTTACTAGTTTTAGCTGTTCAGTCAATTTTTCGTTATTCGTTGTGAAGAGTTTTAAATCATTTTTGGAAAGTAGGGATGTAAGGGTATATCCAAATCCTTGTTTGTTGATGAGGTCTCATGGGTCCAGAGCCAGAAAAAAAACAAGAGGAGGGGGGGAGGGAAAGACTGTCTCCCAGGAAGATCCCGTGACATATCTTCACCCCTGGTATTTCAATATTTCCTTCTGAGTGCTGTAATATTAATGTGGTATTCCAGAGCTCCATTGCCTTCTCAATATTTTTTGATTATTTGGGCATTGATTTTGTATGTTTGCATGCATTTTATCATCCACGAATGTGGGACACTGTCAAAAGTCTTCTTGTAGTATATCCAGGCAGAGAACAATTTGGTTTGTTTGCATTTTGCAATTTTCAAGTTTGGCCTTGTTCAGTAGTAGGTGGTCAATTGTTCTATAACAACCTCTCTTACATCCCTTTTGTTCTGCCTCTAAATCTCCTTGTTGTGTTAGGTGATTGTAGATCATTTCTGGTATGATTCCTGTTTGAAGTTTGTGCACTTATCTGATCCAAATGTGTGCACGTGTAACTGGGCTGCCTTTGGTTCGTTTGGATCTGGGAGTACCCTGTCACATGACTTGCGACGCCACACCAACTGTTTCTAATTCAGAGCTGTTTAAATTTGCTTGAAATTGGGAATTGTGAAGCCTCCCATTCAAATGAAAAGAATAAGTATCCTATGGTGTCTAATTCAGCACAAGTAAAAGGATTGCATCAGTAAGTCTGATAAAGCAGTCTGATAGGTAGTGATCCTGTTGAAACTTATGAGCCATGTATGAAAAACCTAAATGATCTGTAGTAAACAGCATAAGCCTGAGACTCGTGTTTTAATTGGGTTGACCAAGTGCCACATTAAAGTTCTGCATCCTTTTCTTGTTAGCTTTATTGCTATAACAAATGATAATCTGGGTGATTGTCCCTATTAGTTGTCAAGAATGTCATCTCCATTCATCACCCTAACACCTGAATCATCAAGAATGCCATCACCCTAACACCTGAATCATAAAGATGAAAATTAAAAAAATAAAACTGCAAGGTCATCACAAGTTGTCTTGTCAAATAGTTCATGCAAGGAAGGGATCAGTGTAATCCAAAATGACAGGTGTGTGACAGGTTTCACTGATGATCACTTTGATGTTGAGTTGGTGACATATTGCCCTAGGCAATTGTCTACTTCCCACGACTAGTTTGAATAGTATCTGGCCTGCTTTGGCGTCATTTTTAATACGAATTGTTGAGGGTGTGTCATCAGGCTGTTGACTGTTGCTGGAATGACTCTGCAAAGTCAATGGATTATCGATTTATGTCTGCTCCAACTGAGATTATAATAATCCCTTTATATTTTGAATACTGAGATTATATACACCAGGGATATAAAGCAGGTTAAGAAAAGTGTGAGCCCATTGATGGATAATACATGGTGCCATTAATTTCAATAATTTCAACATGGTGCAATTTCACCCAAACAAAATGGTGCCATTAAATATTTCCATCACATCATAGTGAATGGCATTGTGGCATCAAATCTGTGATCACAACAGCAGTCATGCAAATTCTTTCTCACTAAACAGAGTCAATTTCCTTCGTAGAAAATCATGGAAATCTTAACATTTGAGCATCAAAATATAATTAGTTGGTGGTTGGACATTCCAAACTGTAATCCCATGGGAAGAGCAATACAAGAGCAAAGTTAGTTGTTCTCGGGACATCAACCAAAGCATCTCCAGCAGGCGCCCAATATCTTTCCTATGCAGCGCCCGCTGCTCACCCCAGGGACATTGCGAGCGGAGACCGAGACCGTCTCGGTTCCCAGTTAGTTCCCGACCCCTTTTGATGGCACTGTTTGATTAGAGGCCCCTCGCGGCAATTAGCAAAAGTGCTTCCGAAGCTACGATGTAATGAGCGCACATTGCGACGCAAGAGGAAGGAAGGGCTATTAATTCCAAGGGCCATGAACAGCACGTAGAGCAACCATAATGTCCTTCCCACCCATCTTAAAACCTTACAAACGAGCAATTAACAAAAAAAATCTTGAAAGTGTCTGAAAATTATTCTTATTTTTAACTTCTTGCTCTTTTTAGACTTTATATTCCATGAAGAATTTTCTTTCCAACCCACAGAAATTTCAGTTACATAAATTACCCTTCCTAACCATGTATTAACCACACTAAGACTTCTTGTCAACGTATTGCCTTTCATGCACTTGTAATAATGATTTCACCTTCTGACAAATGTTCATCATCTCAACAGACAGGGGTGAGCATGCAGTGTCACAGAAGGAGACAAAAGTGAGGGGATTTGAATCAGACCAGTTTCATCCAAACATCCGAATGACGCATTTGATGATGTAGCTCATTCTTCCGTGTGCTTTGATGCACTTCCCAGTGCTGTTCTTTTCAGTTAGTGGAGCGTGCAGTTTGTTCTGGTGATGACATCCCACAGAAGCGCACACTGCTGTGAGCACGTAGCTTTGACCCCCCACACCGTTCTTACTTCCCAATTGACCTCAGCTCTTGGGTGACAATGTTGAATAGAATAAATTCTTTAATTTTTTTTTTTTTAATAACATGTATTCCAGTATTTATGCCAAAACATGTTCATGTGTTTTGCTAAAATGCAGATGACTTTCTCAAAAGGGTACTAAAGTGTAGCTATAAAAGCAGGTAGGTAACACCTACTGAAGTTATAGCTGGGATTATTATCTTATCGTTCAGTGATAGTTGCTCATTTTGAGTCTCTCTTGAATATATATCCTCAGTCAATCTGAGAAAGGACCTTCTCATTAATCTCTGCGAGAACGAGCATTTTTTTTCTTAAATGTGTTTTTGCCAGTGCACTAAAAATGTAAAGAAAAGTAAGCTTATCTCATAAACTAAGCCATTTATACAGACATCAAAAGGTTACATTACTACTATGCATGGTAACAGATGCCAGTGATGTGAATGATCTAATGTCACATTGGGAACATTATAAGTAACGCATTGGAATTCTCGCCCTCCAGTTAATGTTAAAAAAAAAATCTAAAATATTAAATTTGCCCTTCGGGCGGTAGTGCTCATCTCGACGCTCCTTCGGTGGGCAATTTAAACTTGTGATATTTCCAGAGTGATACTTTCTTCAAGAACACACTGTACACTTCAAAAAAAAATTGGGATATACTGTAACTATCGTTTGCCTTACTGGACCACACTGTAATGTTTTTGTGCTATAAAATGCAACAGAAATAGAATTTTTCACAAATTGATGTTTTCTGGGACACACTGGACATCTCAAAAATATTTTTGGGACATTTTGTAATCATATTTAGCCTTGCTGGAAAACACTGGAGTTTTTGTATAAAATGCAAAAAATGACAAATTGACAAATAATGATCTTTTTTCTGGGACACACTGTACACCTGAAAATTATTTTTGGGTTGTACAATAACTATATTTTGTCTTTCTGGGCCACATGAAAGTTTTTGTGATGTAAAACAGTCGTGATAAATTTTTGAAGTTTTGGGCTTTTTTTTTTAAGGACTCCATGATGAGGTCACATTTATGTCACATAATGGAAATGAAAATCATGTTGAAGGTCTCAAGGAAAAACAAGTTAGTAAGGTAACTGCTCAGAATAGCTTGATGTCATGAAGTATGTGTTTGTTTTGCTTATTAAGAGGGGTGGGTAAAATATTTCTGACCTTAGAGTAAAAAAATTACAATATCAATGAATTTTCTATTTCAAGATTGAAATGAAAAAAATTAAAAAGCAACTTTTGCAGAAAATATTCTGTAAATTATTTTCAAAGTGTGAAATTAAAAAGGTTCATTAATCTCTCGTTCTTTAACTATTTTATGGCAGAAACCTTTCATGCACCAATTGAAAAAAAATATATTATGATTAGACTTTGCTTATGCCTTATGATGATGGAAGGTACATGATGTATTAAAATGTTGGACCAATTAAATACTCACAGTTGGCTGAAAGATATTTTAAAAAACATTCACATATTTTCTTCTTAGAAAACATAACTATTCTTGAAAAATAAAAACATTTGGTGTGTTGTGGACTTTTTTTTTTGCATACCAAGTCGAAGCTTGTGTAAGAGCGAATACACAGAAACATATAACAACGCAGGATACAAGAGGGGTAGGAGAGGGAAGCACAAAATAGTGGGGAACAAAGTCAATAGGGGATCTGTGGAAGGGAGAGGGGTGGGGTGGGGTACACGGGGTAAACAAGATGGTACTACAGGGACTTTCAATAAGGAAAACAGGGAATTTGAAGGAGGTGGGTTTGGGGTGGATTAATGGGGGTAGTAAAGATCAATAGTTTGGATGGGGGATGATATCAGATGGTGGTGAACAGCTGTTTTGAAGACCTGGAGGAAGGAGAGGGATTGAAGAGAGTGAAGGAGTTTGTTCCAAAGGTGGGAGAAGAGAGGAATGAAAGAGTGAAGGTGAGCAGTGATTCTTGATTTTGATTATTTCAGCAGAAGGGGGTTTTTGGCAGATTCTTTATGAAAGAGGAACAAACGAATGGAGGTGATCAGTGATCCTGAATTTAGGTAGTTTCACCTAAAGCGGGTTGATGGTGGATTATGTGAGCCCTGAATAAACCTTGGTTGAAGGGGGGGGGATAAATCACGGAAACAGCAGAGAGTGCAAGACCAGAAAGTGGCCCGGGTATGACTCAAGGGTAAATATACTCAAGTTTTACACTTGCTGTTTTCACCCTGGGGCCTTGCCTGAAATTGGACTCGCCCCGGGCGAGCTCAACCCTGCTCCTGACCAGGCATGAGATTTTTCAACCAGGGACAAAACTATAGTGTGAACAAAATGGGGTGGAGGAGGTGTTTAGTTTGCCCTGGGTCACTGTGAGCAGTAGCTGCAAGTCATCTGTAATTAGCACAACATGATTTGGGTTACAAAGGTCATCATGAAAGCACATGTTACTGTGGCTTTTAATTCTGCATTGTTCCCTTTACACTTTTGCATGTGCGATTTTGTAGCTTAACTTGTCCATCATGATGAAGATATTTTCAATGGGTTTTCGATTGATTTTGTACCAAAATTATTGATTCTGCACCCAAACAGCATGCATTTCCGACCTTCACAACCTTTAGCTTCCTGTGCGGTCAGCCCTTCAAATGCATGCACACACTCAGTGATATCTCACCCCAGGTTGAATTTTTCAAGTGTAAATCGTTCATTGTCAACCCCTGGTAGTTTGGGCTGAACAAGGTTAAAATGCGTAAAATGATGTGGGGGTGAACTTGGGGGTGAAACATCTTTTGTGGCTCTTGGACCAATTCAGGGTTGTCCCAGGGTTTGATGCTCGAGTGTAAAAAGGCCGATTAGTTGTCTCTAATCTCTCATTTATGATTTAATGGAACCATTAATTTTTTGGATAAGTACAAAGCAAAACCATAATCAGAGACACACACACACACACACACACACACACACACACACACACACACACACACACACACACACACACACACACACACACACACACACACACACACACACACACACACACACACACACACACACACACACACACACACACCAAATGGTTGTGAATTGGCTTTTACCTCTGACCTAGCAGTAAAGTTACCAATGCACATCCATGTCTTCTGCATCCTAGAAAATGTATCATTGATGTACATTCCACCACTTAGCATCATAAACATGATCATCATTTTGATTTGTTGTACCATACATACTCATTACAGAGCATCTTGTGCTGCCAAAGCAGTTTCTTGGCAAGCGTTATCCTGGGTGTGTTGCCATTGCCTTCCCAGTGTTGCTTGTTTGTGCTCTATCCTTTTAAATGATGAGCATCAAGCAAGGAAGCAGCACATTTTTAAGTCATTGGTATGACTCAGCCAATGTTTAAACCACCAACCTCCCAGACTCAGAGCTAACACTAACTAAACCATTATGTCACCGGGTCTGGTTATGGTCCTTATGTTAGTAATATCACCAAATTGCCTGTTCAATGTGGTTCCAATCTAATATAATAAGTGCCTTATTCTGCTTGTTACTTGCTAAATTGAAGATTTTTCAAGTAGACCTGTGTTTGTCGGTTGACTTTGTTATTCTGTCTGTTTGTTTGTCTGTTTGTCAACCACCTATAGGTCATAATTTTAAGTTTTCTTGAGTTTTCTTGAGTACAAATTAAAAAGTAATTGTGAGAAACTTGCTGTTGGTTGAATATGAAATTGAAGTAAATGAAAAAAATTGGCTTTCCAGGTTTCCACGATGAATGATTATTGTTGCCATGGTATTGTGGCCTGTTGCAGATCAATGTTGCACTTCCCTGCATGGAGGGAATTTAAGATGTGTGACACAGCTTGTGTTAGACCCTGATAAAGGCCACTCTGTGTTTGAAAGATTGGACTTTCTGAGCCTTTGTAATTATTGTCAAAACCTCAAGTTGATTTTGCATTTGTTTTCTGTTCAGCTTTTGTTGCATTTTCATATTATATGATGTGCACGCTGTGACTCATTATTGTGGAAGAAAGGGGACGGAGGTGCTAAACTGCTCAAGTAATGATTGACTTCATCAACATAAGTAAATTATGAAGGAAGGAACCATTCAAAAATGACATCACAATTGTAACTTGTTTTGTCTTGCTTGAGAACATCTACAGATTTATTTCAAACCTTACATTTTGTTGGCCTTAGAAACACAAAACGCGCCGGAGCAGAATCCTAAACTATCCACTTCGTCAACCGGTAGCAGCAAAATGTTAAAAAGGGCTCTGACAAGTAGGAAAGGTAGAATGGGACAAATGCATCTTTTGTCAACCACGCTCTCATGAGAAGATGATACAAGTGCAGACCTTGGACGTTGAAATGGCAATTTAAAAAGTTGTCAAAAAGAATCATCGTCTAAAATGTCGAATCGGTGAAAATGATCTGATTGCTTACGAAGCTCACTCCCATAAATCCTGCAAATATCAGGCAGAAAAGATGGGGCCAGCAAGCGATGAAACAATGGAATCCTTAGCTTTGAGTGAGACACCACACAAAACGGCGTGGAGCAGACTGGTCGAAGTTCTTCATTTTGGCTTTGAGCAAGGACACATTTTTCCAATGGATTCTATCTTTAAAAAGTACAGCCAAATCCTGTCCTCGTGTGGACTGGAAACACATCCAGCTAGAACTGATGTGCTGAAAAAGAAATTACAGAATCACTGTGGAGAGAAAATGTCATTTTGGGCCTAGCGTAACCGGAACCAAGTGATGCTCATTTGTCTTGCTTGGACAGAAAATCATTCAGTTGAAGCACTAAAAAACACTGCACGGGGGTACTTGAAACTGAGCATTGTCAAAATAAAGGCCCCCTTGCACCGGATGAGGAATTTCTCAAGTCATTCCATCATGTTTTGTCAAAGCTGAAGTGTGATCTGTGAGATGCTTGTGGTCTGAAAGACAATAACTTAACTCAACATGATTCAAGAGTGTGTGCATCAGACAGTTTGTACACACTTTTGGAGTCTATATGGTCAGGTTGCAAAGATCAAGGTGATGATACATTGCCAGAAGACTGATATTTAGCAAAAGATACTGAATCTAGGACAGGATATCATCTACACCTTTACTCGTGGAAGAAAGAATACTCCCAAACATATTGCCACTGGTCTTCTCGTCCACCATGCGACAAGAGCAAGGTTCCTGGTTGATTACCTCCATTCTTTTGGCAACAATATCGGCAAAACACCGTTCTTTGTATAGATACATCAATAACCAATTCCCGGATTGAATGTTTATTGGCCAATGACATGGAGGGATGTTTCACAGTTTGCTGGAGACAACCTGGACATGGTCGAAGAGACCCTTGATAGAAATGGAACATTTCATGTCACTCAAATAGCTGTATTTCAGCGAGGACCACCCAAAGAAAAACAAGAGCTGGACAAGATGGTCATAGGTAGGAACAAAGTACTCAAGCATGTGCCTGAAGAGTTTCACAAGCTTGTAACAGTGGAAGTTCCCCAAGATCACAAAGCCCCAAAACTGCCTACTATTCCGTCGAATAACTATGTCTTTGGATCAACGCTACTCACTTGTCCAGCAAAACAGAAGAGTAGAGCATTTGTCCTGGCCCGAATGTATCCATCAGAAATGCAATAAGTTCTCGCCTGGAAAGGATTCAAGCAGATGCCTTCTGATGTGACATGTCCATGATCTATTACTCGCTCGTTGCCAATTATCCTGGTCCCAGCACATGGAATGGATACCATTATGACCATTCTGCTGTGCTGCAAGGATATTGCCACAAAACTCTCACAGCTGAGTACAGTGGTAACATTTCACCAAGCCTTATACTGCAGAGTAAAATAACTAGTATGGCTGCTTCAAGATAAAATGTCCAACAAAATCGTCAGGATTGGTAGTTTTCACATTATGCTGAACTACCCCAGAGCCCTTGGGCAACATTTGGCTGACTCTAGTTTGACTGATGTGTGGGTCAAATCTTATGTTCAGCGAATGTACGGCGGCGAAGATGGTGGAGGGAAAGTTCTGGAATCAGGCAGTATGCAGACACAAGCTAATGTATGTGGCCCTAAGATGGTTGCTGGTGGAGAATTTCATTCTCTGGAGGGAGGAACAACTGGACCCAGCAGCTCCATTGATATCAGAGAGTATGCCAGATCCCTTTCGGATCCATTCAGTCATGGGGAAGACACCGCATCGGTGAAGGATGCTGGGGATTTCCTGATGGATCTCCTTGGTGACTTCTCAGCCAATTCTGACCTATTCCTGCAGGCTAATTCCGAAAACTCAACATTCATGTTTTGGAAGCTATACATTGACTTCGTGCAGACCCCTCTGTTGTTAATCAGAGCTGAGAGAAGGGGATTGGGATTTACATCCGTCTGCCTTCCAGGCGATGTTGCCTCTCATGGTACATTATGACCATACCAATTACACTCGTTGCGACACAGTTCACCTGATTGATAAGTTACACCTGAGGGATACGGCTCCAGATATTCACACGGTGTTCCAAGCTGGCAATTTTGTCATGAAAGAAACCGAAGGTTCATTCCATCAATTATGAACGAATATGGCACTTGAGCACATTACTGGAACATGCAAATCAGCTGGTAGTTCAGTGGACCTCACTCAAACCAAATCTGCACTGAACAGGTGGATTCTGACCTTGCTGTGATCGAGCACAACTTCTAGAGGATGAATGCAAAGTTGTTGGTCGTACAACCAAATAAAGATAGTAGACACAAAAGGAGACCTCTGTTTTAGCATGAAGAGAGACTAGCATGGTGTCCAGAATATCATGAAAAAGCTTTGCGATTTTAACCCATTTAGTCGAGTACGAGACGAGCTCATCAGCATCTCAACAAATGATGTCACGTCACTCAACATAGCAAAAGATTTGCTATCTGCTAAAGACCATGTCGATGGAATCAAACTTCCGTAGGTATCAAACTACCAAAATAATTTATTGACAGTCCTCTCGAAAAAGATGCCAAGCTGTGTTTGCATGAGAAAATACTTCAGAATAAAGCCAAGACATTCTCAGATTTATATTCTGCTCAAACCCCAATTGAGCCGACGAAGGCAAGCACCTTCAAGCAGTGAAGCAATCTGTTCAGAAGATTGCTAAGTGCTGCTCAGAGCAGCAGAGATGTTGATTTGGCTAATCTTCTCACGTATGAGCTAAACCCGACTCCTCAGTCATTGGCTACGATGGATGGTCAACTTCATGTCATAAATAAGGCAGCTCTTGCTCACCTTCTTGCTGATTCATGCAATCAAGTAAAGCAACTTCCACCAACCACTGAAGACATGTGTACAGTCAATGATGGCATGGGGATGGTACAGGCAATTGCAAAACCAAGAACTGCCAAAACGTTTGGAAGATTTGGCTGATGTCTTCAGCGCTGATTGTTTGGACATTTTCAAAGACAACTGTACCAGAATCAACGTGGTCTTCGACAGATGTTATGCAACTTCAGTGAAGTCTTGTACATGAACGAAATGGAACAATCGCACCAAACAAATTCAGAGAATAGCAGATCATAGAGAAATCTTCCTCCCTTCATCCTGGCCCAACTTCATTATCATGACTGAGAACAAGCAGGATTTGATACATTTCTTGACCAAAGAATTGTTGGACAAAACGTGGGATTTAACTCAAGGCCGAAAGGTCATTATTGCAAGGGGCACGATGATTCGGAAAAGGTGGTGGCTTCATCATTTGGCAAACCTGCACCACTGCGTGATTTGTATTACTCCCATGAAGAAGCAGATCCAAGGATGATATTGCTTGTGGTCAATGCCTCGTACAATGCTTATAGGCATGCAGTTCTGCAGAGCAGAGATATCGATGTATTGGTGTTACTGCTGCATCACAAACACCAATTTCCAGCTGAGATTTCGATGAGTGCTGGCACGTACAAAGCTCCACAGTTCATCCTCGTAAACCAGATACAAGAATCTCTTTCGCCTGACACAGTTGTTGCCTTTCCAATATACCACACCATCACAGGTTGCGATATAACTAGCCAATTTAGTGGATAGGGCAAGAAGACTACCTGTAATGCTTTCACCGAAACGCCGAGTCCACTAAAACCTCTGGATGCAGTGAGAAAATTTGACATGGGGCAAGTGGTATGGAGAAGTTTGTTATGAAGTTTTACAATCCGTCAACAAGGTCCACAGATGTGAACTCCCTCTGGGTGGAAATGTTCCACAGAGTAGGGGATTTGGAGAAACTCTCGCCAACACAGGATGCACTCACATAACACCTACTCCGATGCCAGTACCAGTGTCTGATTATGGTGTTCTGACCACATTGCAGTTCCTAAAGGGGTTGTCACACCTTGACGTTTAAGCCAGCGTATGCCGACGTATGAAAAATTTGGCGAATACGCTGGCACACGTCGAATACGTTATGGGTAAGTTTTGTATACGTTAAGAGCACGCTGAAGCACGCTGGCATACGTCGTAGTACGCCGAGCTCGTCGACAAATTTTGTGCATGCTCAAAATTTTCTGACGTATGCCAGCGTATGACTCACACGTTCCGCATACGCTGGCCATAAGTTGTAGGCACGTTATGCGATCGTTGACACACGTCGACACACGTTACTTGTAAGTTACTCATAAGTCGAAATACGTCAAGGTAATGTTTAGCGTACCCGAAACTTATTTCTAACCTATGAGTAACGTACTTTGAACCTATGTGTAACGTATCTCCAACGCATATTGACGTATGTAGACGTATTTGACGTCTTCTGGACGACCACAGAACTTACTGAGCATGTTTCTAACTTACAGCTACCGTATAATGGTGTATTGGCAGCGTTTAGGGGAATTGGTATATAAAAATGGGCTTCACAGGAGGAACCTGTCAGTGTTCCAGACTCCATGTTTTTTTTTTTTTCTTCGGCATGACGGTGATGTTGACACTTCGATGTCTCGTGCGGTTATGATTTGAATCGTCGAGCGGCAGCCTTTTAATAGGCTACGCCACGTGATCGTCGGCGATACTCTGCCGCGCTATGCATAAGTTGTGAACGCCAACAACACACGAAGCATTCGTTGGTATAAGTCATCTATAAGTTATCGAAACGTTCTGTGTACGTCACTAATACGTTATGCATACGTCCAACTCGTTAATATACGCCCAAAACTGAAAAAAACATCAATAGTTCAGCGTACGCCAGCGTTTTAGATCAATTTTGATACGTTGCCATACGCTGGATAAATCGTCAAGGTGTGACAGGGGCTTAACCTACTGCCGGAAGAAGGATATGGGTGGAAATTTCATCAGCAGAGAACGACGCCCGTTTTGATGACTCGACCGAGCGGAATTACCAAAGTCCGTCGGTCCAAACGACAACTTACAGCCCAATCGGCTTCCTGGTTCTCAAGCACGAACCATGCTGGGTCAATGGAAGAAAACAAGGGCAACAAACTGGAACATTTAACAAGAGGGTTTATTTATAAGGGAGGGAGACACAGAGCAGACTTAAACACGAATAAAATGCAATGTACAATGAAAAGAAAACACTTAAGCACTTCTACTTAAAGACAGGGCCCACTCAGACACACACACACACACCCAAAATAAATGGACCCCGTCGGGTCTTTATTCAGTCCTCCCGCCGAGGCGGATAGTTCAGCTAGGGGACCAGAGCCTGGCCGGGTGCCTTTCCGCCTCGTGTGGTCACATCGGACTCCAACCCACTACGGTAGGACTCGAACCCACGACCCGAAGTCCACGAGCCCACGATCCTGGCTGCTCGACTACCACCACCACGAGGAGCCCCACCAAGACTGCAGAGCACGACCGCTGATGACCGTGACAACAGACCCAAGCAATCGTGAGGATCACTCCAGCGACGCACCCCCAGAGCAATGGCCACGATCACTGCTCTCACGCTCTTCCTAGAGCAAAAATGGCCTCGATGACTCACACTCTCCTCCCTTTGGACGGGGCGAACACTTCATCTGGCTGGAGCGGAGTCGGCCCTGAGGTGATGAGCCTCCTGATTGGACAGGGTGTCTCAGGGGGTGTGTCGGGGCATCTCGGCGGCCCGCCCCCCGAAGGGGCTCTGTAGTAGTTTTCGGCACTCTGGCCTCCCATTGGCCGGAACG
This sequence comes from Eptatretus burgeri, assembly GCF_056783735.1. NCBI lineage: Eukaryota > Metazoa > Chordata > Myxini > Myxiniformes > Myxinidae > Eptatretus > Eptatretus burgeri. Next base: position 121,277,313 of record NC_140962.1, on the reverse strand, counting down.
CCTCAACCCTGCTCGCCCTTCGCCCATTGGCTGGAGGAAACACTCCATGCCCTTCCTCGGAGCGGAGCCTCGATCTGATGCCATGGAGGCTCCGCCCACGCCTTCAGACAAATACACGTGGGCAATGGAGTCGGTGCGCGAAGGTTTGATTGGTTTGGGAGGAAGATTTAAAGACGTAAAAAACCTGACTATGAAAGAAACCCACAGCGCACTCATGAAATTAACCCATTAGACAGAAGGACGGGACCGACTATAAACACATACTTATCGAAATAACTGAACTGCGGGGGCTGCTGTCTGTTTGTGTGCAGGAGGCTTCCAAATCCGTAACACTTTTACTTTAATTCTATATTTCTAGATTAGATTGTGCTATTTGTGCTTTTTATTGCCATTTCTTAACTGTATGTGAATTTTAATGAGCATTAATTAATGAATAACTGAACGAGCCATCGATATGATTAAAGTAAATGGGCCACAGAATAACTGAAATTCCTCAATTTGAAGTAAACTTGTGGATAACCTCGAGAATTTTGTGGACTGGGTGAAGAGGCTGAAATGATGTGAATTTTATACACCATGAAAGCTTATCCTCAATGTCACTCTGGGGCATAAAATCCATGGGGAGAGGTAGATGTAGGAGTGGACAAATAGAGGGGGAAGTGGGTAAATTAGGAATTGTGTAAAAAGGTATGGGAGAGTATAGGATTGGGTAGATGGGAAAGTCATTGAAGGGACAGAGGAGTAGGTTTGCAAGCATTAGCTGCAACGGGCCATCCAGTAATATATTGTCATGTCCAGTGGGTTTGCCCCGACCTGGACGGATGGCCAAACGGTTCTCCCTTGGAGGCCTACAGCCGAGATTCTCGGAGATTATGGCGTTTACGGGAAAAAAAACAGCTCGGCGCTTCACCAGGATGGTAAAGGATGGTAGCACAGCACAGGGGTTTTACTCTCGAACCCACAACAGACACACGGACACAAGCAATTTGAATAAATAATGATTAAATACCAGAAAAATCAACAATTATTCTAAAATGAATCAAGCCTTGAGGTAACCTGAATCTAATTCTAATTTCAAGGTGACTCCACACTCAAACTCTCCAGGAGTCTCCAGGAAGTATCTGTATCCCTCTCCAGGAAGAACAGTGGCCACAGCCATAATCCAGGCAGACATTGCCACAGCCCAATGGACCCAGCCAAAACTGCATCCTTGGGTGCACCAAGCCGAAGGCAGAACAAGGTTATGACTGGCTGACCCACAACCAGCATGAAGATAACTCCCAGGCATGCACGGACACCAGCAACCGCACTTCACCATCCACGATAGACAAAAGCCAGACAAACAGCCACTATGGTTAATGCAATCGCCATCACCTGACCCTGGGCTGTTATGCTTGTCTGCTCTGCTGCCTGCGATGAGAGTTGGAGTGAGTTGAGATGTGTTTTGGCCTTGTACAGCTCTTGCTCCAGATGTTCTGCCCAAATTCCTTGTTCCTTTTCTTTCTGTTGGCCTTTTTTCATCAATTTCTGGTCTTCGCTCTTGAATGACTGCAGTTCAGTACACAATGCTCTGTTCTCTTGGTGTAAGCTCTCGATCAGCTCTTTTCCATCAGGTCCTTCTGTAATGCTGGGTTCTGGAATCAACAAAGGGTATGGTTCTGACTCCAGTTCAAGTTCTGTCTTTTCCTCACCTCGAATCACCACTACTGTACTCACTTGCTCAGCCAGCACAGAGGCCCTAGTTTCCAGCCCCTGCTCCCCACCACACCACAGTTGCACCTCTGTGGGAGGGGAGACTCGGAGACTCAGATTTGGTATGACCTGGGTAAGAGGTGCCAGATGACACCACCCAGTCTGCAGCATGGAGACAGCGCATGATAGATACAAAGATGCCAAACCTGCTTCAAAAGGGCTGAGCTCACTGTCCATACAGGCAAACAACTCCACTGTCACCGAAAAACGACGCCAATGCCACTCTCTCCCGCAGCGCCAAGCTCCTTGTTCGTCACTGCCAAGCCAGATGGAAAAACTGACCACCCAATGTGGAAATCAACTTTCCTTGTGTTCAACATGATGTAGATGGCCAGAAGCCAACCACAACAGTCATGACAGTGGCTCCACACACAACCAAGCTCCCCCAGCCCAGCAATTGGAAGTGAGGAATCCTGCGGAACATTGCGGTGTCCACTGCGCAAAAGCTTGTGAAGGAAATTGCAGAACTTTCAGCTGATAACAGAGTTACTGGAAAAGGAGAAATTACATGCGACATTCAAGAAGGTGTTGGCACCTTGTTCTCGGTGGGTGCCCAAGACGCAAATGCAGACCTGTTTCTCTTCCAAGTCTGCACTTGACTCACTCTGATCTAATTCAAGATGAACCTCCCACTCAACCAACAGGAAGTCACAGTCGCTGCAACTCTCCTCCTCTACATGTCCTGCAAGTGGTTCAAACATTGGCTCCACCAAATCTGCTCGACCCTGTTCAGCAACATTCCTCATGTCAAAGGGCAGCAAGTCCAGTTCAACTTCAAGCGAGTCAGTCATTCTAAGCATGGTCTCAACAGAAACATCAATGTCACCATTGAGGCTAACAGAAACTTTCAGTTCTCTCTCCTCTCCCTTGCTGGTATTGTCCCAAGTGTTCATTTGCTCTTGTAACATCTCATCCATTCTTTCCCCAGCCAATGGGGCTGGGGAAGTTCTCCATGTAAATGTGTATCGTGTCCTGCCACCTCCAGATGGGGGTCTCCACCATTTACAGTAGAGTATTCCTGTCCCCACATTTTCCAGTGCTCTGAGGTGTTTTGAATCAGAAGTAGTAGGTATAGTTTTTGCTTCATGCACGTAACCTGAGTTTGTTTGTTTTTTGCCTATAAAGAGCTCTCAGTTGCCTACACACCACCCAAATAAAGTTATGATTCAGAAGAACATGTTGCATGCTCGGAACAAGATCACCCATCGGGCGGGTGCTCCACTCAAACAAATAAAACATTAAACCATCAGGAAGTATTTGGCACCATATCATCTGGTATTTTGAGTAGGTTTTCAAACCGCACGTGGTGAAAAATTATCTTGTGCCGTGACAACGGCGGACGTCACGTGAATGCACTCGATGTCTAAGGAGGTATTGTAATTATTGTATTACTGTAAAGTTTTAGGATTACTCCGGTTATTATGTATTCACAAATACAACCCGTCGCTTCGCTGTGGGGGATATTAAGGGTCGGGGGGGGGGGCAGATAGAAGGCGGGAAAGATTTGAGAGCGGGGAGAGAGAGGATGGAGGGGAGGGAGAGAGAGAGAGGATGGAGGAGAAGGAGAGAGAGGGTGAGGAGGGATAGGACAGAGGGGAGACAGGATGGAGGGGGAGAGGATGAAGGGAAGGGAGGACGGAGGGGAGAGAGGATGGAGGGGATAGAGGACGGTGGGGAGAGAGGCCGGAGGGAGGTGAGGAGGGAGGAGAATATAGGAGGGGGTGAGGAAGGACAAGGTTGGAAGGGGAGAAGAGCAAGGAATTGGAGGAGGTGAGGAGAGCAAAGCCTCACCAAACGTTACTACACACTGTGGGAGGGAGGGGTGGAGGGGCACAAGAAGGGTGTGTGTGTGTGTGTGTGTGTGTGTGTGTGTGTGTGTGTGTGTGTGTGTGTGTGAGAGAGAGAGAGAGAGAGAGAGAGAGAGAGAGAGAGAGAGAGAGAGAGAGAGAGAGAGAGAGAGAGAGAGAGAGAGAGAGAGAGAGAGAGGAAGAAGGTGAGGAGGTGAGGAGAGGAGGTAGGGTTCACAAAGACAATGATATGTTATGCTGAATGACCGAACGCACGCACGCACGCACGCACGCACGCACGCACGCACGCACACACACACACACACACACACACACACACACACACTAATTGAGGTTTCAGTTCCCAATGATTTTGGCCTAAAAATGCAGAAATCAAGAAAATGACAAAATACCAAATCTCAAAAATGACTGGAAAAGACCCTGGAAGTTGAAGAGATCCAAAATTGTATCCGGCATTGCCCAGGATAAATTTCACATTATTTCCCAGTTTAAATCAAATAAAGTTTAAGACAAAAGGCTGAATTTGATTAATTGTTTTGTTTTTTTTTCTGAGGAGATTGTCTTTTTTGCAATGTGCTAACTTGAGTGCTTAAGCCACTTGGCGAGCACTCTACAATATTTGCACTGTCACTGAATACTTTATATCGATCGACTTCAACAAAGTGCAGTGGTCACTCGCTGCATCAGCAATGTGTTGGTTTGCGGTGCAACAGGCGATGGCTGGCTTGCTGAAAATGTGAAATTTCATTTTACATGACGTTTCCCCTTTTTGTATGATCCTCCATTATATGACCCGTCACTCCAGCATAGATAAATACAAATAAAAATTAAATGTTTCGTTTTTAAAAGTTTCCTCAACTGTTTTGCGGAGTGCTTGGTGAAGCCACTTGGCGCACGTTCTTCAAGCTACAATGGCAATACCATGGTTCCATACTGGAGTTACGAAGGCAAAATAAATTATATAATCACAATGAGAAAAAAATATTTTCAGTAATGAAGTAATGAATCGCCACATCATGGCAGGAAAGCTGAGAGGTACACACGCTCGCTCTCAGCTGTGTAGCCTGGGTTTGAATCCTGACCCAGCTACAAACTGTCATCCCGGTGTTTCACAGGCAGGGGGATTCATCTATGTGTATACGGTCTCAGATGGACAAAAAACTGGCCATCTCATCTGCCAGAATCCCTCCCCCCCTCCCCTCTCTCCCTCTCCACCCCTTTATATCTCTCTCCCACCCCTCCCACTTCCCCCTATTCCCAACCCTCCCCCTCTGTTGAGGGAACTGTAGCATGTATGAATCAGATTCGGAATGAGCTGAGCAGAGGGGTCCAAAGGTCGCTGTATGTATGAGCATGCAGACCTTTGCCAGGTAGATCATGTCGGTTTAAAATGCTCCTGCCCCAGGTCTCTAAAGTATCCACCTCCGTGTGTGTGTGTGTGTGTGTGTGTGTGTGCATGCGTGTGCGTGTTATTGGTTGTTATCTTGATATGCTGGTTTCAGAATGTGGAACGGAGTCCTCCCAGGTTTCGAAGTATCCATCTCCATTTCGGTAAGGGCGGTCACGAATCATGGACCAAGGTGTGAAGGTTTGTGCTCAATGTTTTGGTCCCCGGGATCTTTTGAGGATCGTCACTGAGCCCCAGATAGCTTCCAACTGCAGTTTGTTTGTAGTACCAGGGGGTTGACTCAGCCTGTCATCCTTCCGAGGTCGGCGAAATGAGTACCAGTTCCAGTGTGTGCATGTATGTGTGTGTGTGTGTGTGTGTGTGTGTGTGTGTGTGTGTGTGTGTATGTAGAGGGGCAATGCATCAGCGACACAGTCGTGCTTCAAGAAATGATAGCTGCCCCGGCAGCTAAGCTGCCATACACCTACCACCACCACACAATCGTCGTGTGACTAGTCGAAAAATTTGGCTCTCTTACTGAGAAAACACATTAATATGGCGAACGGCTCGAAAATCGGGTGTTATCAAATGTATTTTGCTTTGAAGCTCACAAAGAGAAACCATATGACCTTTGTAAAGCATACCTGGTTCATATAAAATAACCAATTGCTTTTGAAACAGTCACGAAGCTAAAAGAAAACATGATCGCTCTGACACTGCTGAGGTTAAAAATTCAAACCTCCAAAATATAGGATGAAACTTTGCCACCATGGTGCCCACATCACCAAACTTGCAGGCATACGCACACACATACATACATACACACACACACACACACACACACACACACACACACACACACACACACACACACACACACACACACACACACACACACACACACACACACACACACAGTCCCTAACATTACAGATCCAAATATACCCATATATGTATCTCTAGTGCTCTACCTTGGAGCAACTGCTGACTGTACATCCTGATTGGGACAGGAACTGTATCGCCGTCAACTGTGGGGCACTCGGAAAGCGGCTTAAGCACTCAAGCAAGCACTCCTATTAAATATTTGGCAAGCGATAGCTATGTCTGAATGTCCAAACTATGTCCGAGTTAGACAAATGAACACTTTTTTAGCGGTCAGAACTGCTGCTAAGTTCAATCCTTGAACTTAAATTTTGTAATTCGGCTTAGTTTAAGAGATTCTCAATATTACGGCTTGTGCGGAAATGAAATAAAGCCATGAACACTGGCGTCTCTGGGTGTTTATAAGTATTGCAATGTATCCAGCGATTCATTGGTATCAATAATATTAGTGAGGAGAGTGAAAAAAAATAACTTTATCATCAAGAAATTGTTGCAGTCTGTTCCAAGTCGAGGCATGGTTGATCAGGCCAAGAAACATAGCAGCTTCAGACCCCAGTGAGGTTACCCAGGATAAGCCTTAAAACCCCAGAGAGCGAGTAACCGATCAGGATGCGCCTGATAAAATATATAATTAAATAAGGCCGTTAATTATCTTCAAAAGGGTTTTTTTTTTAATTAAGCCAAACACCCAATTTTCACTCTTGCACTTCCCTATAGTTCCTTTTGTATGCATGCAAAGTTTCTGACTGTTAGATTTCATGATTTTGGCGTTATGAAGGACACACACACACACACACACACACACACACACACACACACACACACACACACACACACACACACACACACACACACACACACACACTCACGTTTATTAGTATAGATTACTGTTCTTACTGTAATATGTTATTGCTCCTGGGACTTACGGCTCACCATGATAGATGGTATAAACACATCTTGTATAAGCAGCTAAAACCGTGTCCTGTGACTGATGTCTCACCCTGTATACTTGAGCCTGGAAATTAGGATATTTTGGACAAAAAATTAATTGCTCACTTTTGAAGGATTAGTACATACTACATGAAAACGAAAATAAAACGATTAAATGTTGCACCCAATAAGCTATTGATCGTTCATAGCTTTGCACAGGATTAAAGCATTACATGTTTTCTTCTACTCACTGCCTAATCAAATATTACTTCCACTCAAATTAAATCACTCTGTAATGAGACAGCAGCTGGCCACATAAGACTCGTTGAGTTCATCAAGGATAAACACGGATGCACTGCATTGGCTCGTTGTCCAACCAAGACAAGCCTCTGCAGGCAAAATGTTCGACGAACAATGTGTCACAACTAGTGTTCTGGATGAGCTCTTGAGTGATTCACTGCAATTTGGATTCATAAGAGCCACTCTGCATTGTCTTGGATAACAAGCTATAATTACTGTAAGGTCAGAAATCTGCATTTCTTTCAAAACAGCAAAATGTATAATTTTTTTTTTTTACTTATTTGCACGTCATAAATGGCTTGTTCTCTGGGCATACAAAAGAGGTTGGAAAAAAAACCATAAAACTTCAAAGAGTTTTTTTTTATAAACATGAAGAAACTATTGCTGAAATGACATGAAATTGTACCAATGCAATAAAACAACTTCAGCAAATCATGAGAAAAGCACTTTTTTGTCTACGTGCAATAATGGGCTATTTAATACAGTATTATCGACTACTAGCTGGGGTACCCGGCGTTGCCCAGTGGGTACCCGGCGTTGCCCAGTGGGTATCCAGCGTTGCCCGGTGCTGTTCTATCCCTGTTGGCATTTTGAAGAAATCAATTTGTTATTTTTTTATATTTTTTGTGGATGCTTAAAACACTTCCCCACATCCACTAAGTAATGGGGTCAGGGATCATTTAATATTACCTTTCACATCGCTACAAAGGCTTGGGCACGACAGAGCAATTACATAAAAATCCAAAAAAACTACTTTTTTCAAATTTCTCAAAAAAAAAATTTCTTTGCCTGAAACACTACCCGACACTCATTGATGAACCTCTGAAAGTTTGATGAAGATCCTTCCGTTCAGCCATTTGAGAAAAATGGCGACACACACACACACACACACACACACACACACACACACACACACACACACACACACACACACACACACACACACACACACACACACACACACACACACACACACACACACACACACACACACACACACACACACCTCTTTCGGGATGAGGTCTGTGTGTGTCATGCTTTTTGTGTCTATTAATTATGTATGCCTATTATTTAATTACGTACCATTACAATGTACCTTATGACCCTTTAGATTGCTGAGACCCCATCAACCTTTGAAGACCCCTAAAGTCCCTTAAGACCCAAAAGACTCTGATGTCTCAAAAGACCCCGAGGATATAAAAATACCGAGAGGACCCAAAAGACCTCGAGGACCCAAAAAGACCCAGAAGACGCAAATGATCCAAAAGGTTCAGATGACTCACAAGTCCACGAGGACCCACAAGATACAAAAGACCCAGAGGACCCAAAGGACACAGATGACCAAAAAGACGCAAAATACCCCGAGGACCCAAAAGACCCATATGACCCAAACGTTCCCTCGGACCCAAAAGACCTGGAGGACCCAAAAGACCCAGAAGACTCAAAAGTTCCTGATGACCCAAAAGACCCACAAGACCCTGAAGATCCTGAAGACTCAAAGGATGGTTTGGAAATGTACCCCGGGGGGAAAGCATTCATGTACATGTAGGATTTCTGATAATGAGTTATTAATTTGTGTATGTGGGAGGTAGACCTTTGCCCCTTGTCCTGGGGTTTTAAGAGGATGTGTTGGGGTTAGTCTGTTTGTCCCTAGTGTATCTTCCCCCTTCTGCTACTTTCATTTTTTTCTCTCAATCCACTATCGGTCTGTCCTTCCACAAAGGCATGTGCCACAACCCAGGGTTTTTGTATGGGGAGCACATAGGCTTCGGCCATTTGGTAAAATAGTCCATGACCACGAGGATGTTCTGTATTTGTTACCTTGGCAGGTGTGACGAAGTGGTCCTGGAATGTCCATAGCCACCCACTCAAGAGGCGCCGCTACCTGGTGTAATAGAAGGGGGGCCCTCATCCTCCATGCCGGTCCCTTTTTAGCAGTGCAGGCATTGCATATTCGACACCAGTCCTGTATATCATGGCCCATATTTACCCAAAAGAACTGCCCGCAGATCCGAGATGTTGTCCTTGTTCTACCCAAATATCTGCCACAGTGGGTACCATGCACCAATTGTAAAATTGTGGTTTTGAATTTGTTTGGGACTTTACCAGCCAGGAAGTTTTCTCAGAGGGAATTTCCACACATTTGTGATATAAAATGTTGTCTTTCAATTCCAAGGTCTTCCATTGAGCCTCGTATGCCTTTGATCACACTCCAAAGGGATGGGGGGGGTGACTTCCTCCCCACAGGATCTTTTACCAACCCTCTCGTACACCGGTTTCAATGTGAAATCCTCCTGCTGGTCTGTGTTCCATTCCAAAGTTCCAAATTCCTCATCTGCAGTTAGTGGCAAAACTGGCCCCATCACCCAGACTGCATGAACTATGATGTCATGGGTGGGGTCTACCAATTTGTTGCTATCCTCATGCCTCACGCAGATTTAGTTTTCCTCCAGACAAGGGTGTCAAGAATGTACGTCAGCATTCCCATGAGCTTTCCCAGCTCTCAGGGCCACATTAAAATCCGTACTGCTGCAATTTCTCCAACCACTTGCAATCTGTCCTTCAGGTTCCTTGAACTGTAAGAGTCATTGCAAGGAGAAATGGTCTGTTCTCATCAAAAATTTCTGCCTGTACAAGTATGGGTGGAAATGTGTCGGAGCTTAAATTTTGTAATTCGGCTTAGTTTAAGAGATTCTAGAGGTTATGGCATATGCAGAAATGAAATGAAGCCATGAATGCTGGCATCACTGGCCGTTTATAAGCATTGCAATTTACCCGGCGATTCGTAGGTATGATGATCAGACATTTGATAATATGAGTAGTGAGGAAAAAAAAAATTATCATTAAGAAATCACTGTGGCCTGTTTCAAATCAAGGCATTGTTGAGCAGGCCAAAAAAATGGCGAATTCAGACCCCATCGAGGGGGAGTGAGATGTCTGAGGATGCACATGATAAAGGATATAAATAAATCAGGCCATTAATTATCTTCAAAAGGGGTGTTTTAATTAACCCAAGCAACTAATTTTCACTCATGCGCTCCCTTTGAGTTCCCTTAGTATGCATGCAAAGTTTCAGGCTGCTAGGTTACATGGTTTTTGAGTTATGGAGGAGACACACACCCACACTGACTGACTGACTGACACTCTGACATGGATTAGTATAGATGGAACCTTATGATCAAAATTACATGTTGTGATCAATAAAATGTCTTTCAAAAATGTTAAAAATAATAATGTGCATTTCCAAGAATGTTCCACAGCACATTGCCTGATGAAGGTGGGCCGACAACAGTACTGCCGCCCTCCAGGTGGGAGTGCCCACTTGTCCTCTATTAAGGTCGGACTTGGGCCCTTTGAACTTTTGGCTCCCGCTACCCTGGGCTCCCTGGAGAAAAATTGGCCCTTCGTGTATATGGAGGTTTGAATAGAGCCAATAAACCAGCCACTTGAGTATATGGAGGTTTGAATAGCTGCTGGTAAACCGGCCGCTTGGGTATATAGAGGTTTGAATAGCTGCTGGTAAACCAGCCGCTCGGGTACATGGAAGTTTGAATCGCAGCTGGTAAACCGGCCACTTGGGTATATGGAGGTTTGAATAACAGCTGGTAAACCGGCCACTTGGTATATGGAGGTTTGAATAGCAGCTGGTAAACCGGCCGCTCGGGTGTATGGAGGTTTGAATAGTGGCTGGTAACCCAGCTGCTGGGGTATATGGAGTTTGAATAGTGGCTGGCAACCCGGCTGATGGGGAAAATAGAGGTTTAGATAGCTGCTGGTAAACCGGCCACTTGGGTATATGGAGGTTTCAATAACAGCTGGTAAACCAGCCGCTTGGGTATATGGAGGTTTTAATAGCAGCTGGTAAACCGGCTGCTCAGTTATATGGAGGTTTGAATAGCTGCTTGGAAACTGGCCACTCGGGTATATGGAGGTTTGAATAACAGCTTGTAAACCGGCCGCTCGAGTATATGGAGGTTTGAATAGCAGCCGGTAAACCAGCCGCTCGAGTATATGGAGGTTTGAATAGCAGCCGGTACACCGGCTGCTCGAGTATATGGAGGTTTGAATATCAGCTGGTAAACCGGCCGCTGGGGTATATGGAGGTTTGAATGGCAGCTGCTTTACCGGCCACTCGGGTTGAAAGGGTTAACAGGCTTAGATTAATGTGGGGAAAAAATATTGAGGTTGGCTGATTTATTTCATTGCCTGACCTCAACCCATGATGTGGGTTATTTTCATCCCATGACACAGGTTAAATTCTGCATATCCCAGTTATGGCTTAAACAGCAAAGATCAACAGGGTATGAAAGATGGTCCTGCCTCTTCACAGAAGATAACCAGCAGAAATGGCTTGAGAGTATGCGGTGCACATCCACTGCATCCACTGCTTCTTTCCCTGCCTGTAGTATTTTGCAAAAGCAACTGAAATAGTGGGGGCATTGCAGTGCAAGTCTCTCACACCTCAATCTATTCAAGTGCAGGTTTGCATTTAAGTGCAACTTTAAGGGAGCACTAGACGACCCGTGAACCCGTTGGGTTCCCGTTGTGACAGCGGTTGATAAAACCAGAGAGTTGGTGTCAAAGACACCCAATGCTAGCCTGTTTATACATTTGTCGTTTTTAAAAGACTAGTCTAATAATTAATGTTTTTATAAAGCATTGCAGTGAAGACTGATCCAAATAATTTTAAAGCAATATATGTATTTGTATATTGTAATCAGTAACAAGAGTGCAAGTGAGCACAATATACGCCCGAACAAGAAGGGAAATACAGAATTGTGCTACTACATGGAAAACAGCATCCTGGTTGCAATGGCAACCACTTTAGATGACGAACGTATCTCACGACAGACCGTCTCCACAGTCTGTACCTATGTAACAAATATGAAACGTGAAAGTTGAAAACTTTCGGGAGTTAGAGTGCGGACAGGAACGGATGGAAAACAGCATCCTGGTTGCCATGGCAACCACTTTAGATGACGAACGTATGTCGCGACACACCGTCTCCACAGTCTGCACCTATGTACCAAATATGAAACGTGAAAGTTGAAAACTTTGGGAGTTAGAGTGCGGACAGGAACGGATGGACGGACGGACAGACAGACGGACGGACGACCGGTATCACATTATACACCCCGATATATATATATATATATATATATATATATATATATATATATATATATATATATATATATATATATATATATATATATATATATATATATATATATTGTTGTGGTTGACGAAATTCGCAAACCACCATTCAGGTCCCGCAGGTGAGATATCTCTGTAAGTATATGTGTAGTTAGGCCCAAACCCGTTGTTTAGAGGGAATAAATGTCATTCATTCGGGCTGCGACCCTTTTAGATAGCCGTTTCTCTTTTACTATCTTTATTTTGGACCAGCCGCCATTACTACCACCACAACCACCACCAACCACGTCTCAACAGCCATCACACAACAACCACCAACCGCAACGCCGCTTCACAACCACAGCCACGACCCTTACCGTCACATCTCGCTCTCGCAACCATCGCATCACCGCCATTCCCGCGCCGCTTGTGGGCACCGATCCTGGACTCGTACAGGGCGCGCACCGAGCAGCGGGTGCAAAAACACCAGCCTTTCCGAGAAATCGGATCAAGAACGATTCACGCCCACTTCTGTTCCGTCCTATCAGCGAGCGTGGGGCGATTTGGCCCCGCCTCCAGGTGCGTCGGAGTATAATCGCTATATGCAGATTCGCGGATCAAAAATCATTCACGCCCACTTTTCCTCTGTCCAATGGGGAGCCAGCCAGAGGTGAAGGAGCAAAGCCCCGGGGGCTATAAAGGGCCGCGTTCGCTCGCCAAAAAGGCAGTTGAGTTGGGAAGAGGAGTAGTTGAGTTGGAAAGAGTTGAGAGTTTCTGAGAAGAGGAAAGCAGTTGGACGCAGTTGGACGGAGCTGAGAAGAGTGGAGAGTGGTGGTGGCGGCGAAGGCAGTCGAGAGAGCGCTCGTGTCAGAGTCGGGGAGCTGCGGAGAGGGGAGGCCGGTAACGCGACCAAGGTCGCGGTGGAGACGCTCGTCGCGGGACCCAAGCCAGCGAGATATCCTCATTCCCCCGAGCATCAACAACCCCCTCCTGTTTCCCCCCGCGCTGAGATAGTGTGAGAAGGGGGCCCCGTTCCCACTCCATTCCAGGCAGTGCCAGCGAGGCCCGCAGAGTCGGGGCGCCACCGCCATTTTGCGGCTCATCACCAGACGGGTAGGCTCGACGCGGTCTCGGCCCCAGGCCTGTCTGCCCCCCTCATCGTTGAGGGTGGTCCCTTTTTCTTTTGCTTTGAGTATATGTGTTGTCGGCGCCGTCTGTGAAGTAAAACTGTGTAAGTGTTGCCGTGTGCTCGGTAGTCGGGAGTAGATCTGCATTGTTACATTTGCTTTTTGTGCAGAATTGTTGTGCTTCTTCTACTTTTACATTTGCTTTTGGTGTATAATTGTATATGTGTGCTTTCCGTGTGCCGCGGAATAAATGTGTTTTATGTTGAACTGTTTTTCCCGTTTCGCTTCGTCTTTTCCTTTATTGAATCTCCATCTTACTTCACGTAAAGGGTTGGTCGTGGGCTAAATACGCCCAATAATTAATCGAACCGTCGAGGTTGACGATAACACCGCTCGGTTATCCCGATAGTACGGAACGGGTCGCTTAAAGTGGCCCGTGTCCGAAGTCGACCTGCGGCGAGGTGCGATCGCCCGGTCTACCCTCCGTGTGGGTACTTAGGTAGGTCGAATTTGGCGAGCAACCCTATCCCACGCGGGGGGCCGATTGGCACGATCGTGGTGAGGCCGAAAGGCCCACCCGTGACTAGTTCCCGGCGTTAGTCCGAGAGGGTCACGACGGGATTGTCCGTCCGGTGGGCGACGTGCCGCGATTCGAGTTACGTGGCCGTCCGCACGCCGGCGGGCGCGAATCCGCAACACTGGTGTCAGGTCGTGAGATACAAACTCATCCCCCTCCTCGCGGCACTGGTATCGGAGAGCGGGAAAACGGGCTCTCCTGTCTCCAGCTAAATTCACGGGAATCGGTCCAGGGGTGAGAGGAGCGACCCCCGATTCCCTCCAAATTACGAGCGATTCAAATTAACCCTTTACGAGAAGCAAGATGGCGTCTCAAGGCGAGCGGGAGCCGGGGGTATTAGAAATGTATATGTGTAGTAATGTAGGATCCATGGTCCAGGATGAAAACCCCGTGCAGGAAATGTTGGTTGTGCAGGAACACGAACTCCCCCAACTGAACCCAGAGCCCGAAATAGGTGCGGCGGCGGCCGCGGTGTATGACACCTCCCCTCCCCCTCTCCACCAAAAACCCCCGATCCTCGCCGAATCGGCTCACCCAAGCGCACCCGACATGGCCCAGCTATGCGCCATGCTGGCGGCAATGAATGCGAACATGAACAAGCAAATGCACGAAGTGAAAACGAAAATGGATACAAACACAAATGAAATGAAAAACGAAATAAAAGGCATGAACGAAAAGATGGATACAAACACAAACGAAATAAAAAGCATGAACAAGCAAATGAACGAAATGGAAACAAACATGAAGGAAGAAATGAAAGAGCTGCGGGGTGAGACGTAGAACATGGGCCGAAGCCTGCAGGCAGGCATGAAGGCAGTAACCGGGGAGCTTAAAATGGCGACTCCACGTGTGGGAGCGAACGAGCTGGGAGGGTGTGCAACGGCTGTCAGGTCCGCGGTGGAGGCGGGTGACAAAGTAATTCGGGAGACGTGTTGGGCGAGGGTCGTGACGGAAAAGGTGACGGAGACGTGCACGAGGGAGATAACAAGGGAAGAGACGGAAATAATAGTTGAGACAAGGGAGATAACAAGGGAAGAGGTGACCGAGTTGGCAGATACACGGGAGATGGGAACGATAGAGGGAAGACTACACGATGAAGACGGGGATAGAGACGCACACACACACACACACACGGAGGTAGTGGAGGACAATGGGGGTGAGCTGGTGGACTGGGTGGAAACCCAGTGCGAGCAGCGGGATGGCCTCCTCCAGGAACGAGGGGAGGGAGTATGCCCCCTTGAGGCGAGTCACGACCAGGTGGGTTCGGTCGTGCTTTGCGAGGTCGAGGGGAGGAGTGCTGTGGACAGGTGCACGGAGAGCTTGGGGGGTATAGAGGCCCCGGAGACCCTAGTGGGGACACGAATCCCCAGTGTGGTTGTCCCGGTGTGTGTGGTGTCGAGGTGTGTGTTCACGAGTGTGGTGAAATGCGTGCTGCAACGCACGCATAGCGTGGGTGCAAGGGCGTGTGTGAGAGCGACCGAGTGGGTGACAAAGACCCCGTGTGTGGAAGCGACCCCGTGTGTGAGTGGTGTGGTGGTAAGTGTGCAGAAGGGCGTGCTTCCCAGCGCGCCGTGTGTGAGTGAAACACCGCGGTTGAGTTCCCCCGCGTGTGTGGATGAGGCACCGTGTGTGTGCCGCCGTGTGTGTGAGTGAAACGGCCAATATGAGTGAGGCACCGCGGGCGAGTGCCCCCGCGTGTGTGAGTGGTATGGGTAGTGTGAGGGAAATGGCATGCGTGAGTGAGCGGCCGAGTGTGAGAGAGACAGCGTGTGCAAGGTCGTTGTGTGTGAGGGAGATGTCGGTCGGCATGTGTGAACATGCAGCCGCGTCTCCCGGTGTGAGTTTAATGGTGAGGTGTGTTAGTGTCGTAACACGCGGGATTGCGTGTGTTGAATGGCGACGACGACGGCGACAGAAGAAAGAAAGCCGAGTAGCGGCTGTAGCTGTTTCGGGGACCGTGCCGGGTTCACCCAGCAGCGAGCACGAGGTCCGTGCTGTGCAACGCACGAGGCCCACACGTGCTCGCTTGCGAGAGTGAAGTCCCGGTCCGGAAACGCACGCGGTGGATTTGCCGATCCCGCGGACGGACAAAGTTTAGGCAGGATTATGGATTTGGACCGGACGGGTTCTCCACGTGATCGTGTGTGTTAAGCTCCAACGGGCAAAGCACATGTGTTCGCGTGGGGAACCCCTCGAGACGTGGGGCTTGTAGTTTTTTATGCGCACGGTGACGTCATGGCTGCACGTGGGGTTGGAATCCGGCAGGAGGGGTATCCCTGCCGGATGGTACCGTCCAAGGAGGGACGAGGTACACGTGCAGCTGCATGACGTCACGGGCAGGTGCAAAGTGCGCGAGCTGTGAGTTGCCGCGCTGGTGCTGCGCATGTGAAAAAAAAAAAAAAGCAAGCCTCACTTTCGGGTGCACAGGATTCCAGGGCAAGGGGTGGAAGACCCCCTTACCAGGGCACAGGAAGGAAACTAATTAGGGGGAAGGGTTAGCTTAGTTAGACCGGCTCCATGGGGCAGGGGTAAGTCCTCATGGGGCCCGTGGAATGGATTAGTTAGAGGGATTGTAGCGAGATTTAGGTTGGGAAATTGATTAATGGGATTATTTGGAGACAGAGACAGACTTTGGATGTGTAGTGGGGACGTAGCTTAGCTACGTAGGTTAAAAGGAACGTGCTGTAGTTTAAGGGACGACGTGGGAGCACGAGTTAGTTCGGGGATGCAGATAGAAGGATGGCAGAGTTCAGCGGTGAGTGTGTTGAAGAGTTGGTGAGTGAAGTGGAAGCATGTGCTTGGTGAGTGAGTGAGGCCAGCGGGTCTGTGTGAGTGGAGCGAATGGCGAATGCATGGTGCGATGAGTGATTGGGGGGAGGAGTGACTCCCGCCCAAGGGACCCCGGGGTCAGTGTAGAGTGAGTTAGGGGGTTAGTTAAATTGAAAAATGGAGGTCGTTTTGTTGTTGGTGTGAATGTAGGCTCGAAACCCATTTGGAGGGGTGCAGGAGCCCTGTTCACAGGCTGGGAGCGTGGCTGCGAAAGGTGAGTATCGCTGAGTGGGTACCCCGGGCACCAGGCTAGTCGGCCGTAGTAGGCCAAGGGCCCATGATAGCGTAGTGGGCACGGGTGCGCCTGCTTGGTGCGGGGGCCTGGGGCGCCATTAGCCGCGTGGGCAGTGTTGTGGGCACGGGTGACCCTCGGAAAGGGGCCTGGGAAGCCAGCCTGCCACGTGTGCGTTTCAGGGGAGGTGCCATGGGGGGCACTCCCCGGTGTTTAGGGAGCTGGTAGGCTCGGAGGCAGTGTAGTGCCCGGGGGTGCCATAGCTGGAGATTCGGCAGAGGGTCGTGCCTGCCAAGGGGAGCCACGCGTCCCAGCCATGAGACCGTGTGAGGGCACGGAAAGAAAATTGGGGGGGTGAGGCCCGAAATTGTGAGGACACCAACACAGGCGACGGGAATCTGGGTTTATAGAACCAATAGTTTAAGCAAGAGGCGCTTGTTGAAAGCCCCGGGGTAGTTTAACAGTTAAATGGTTAGGGTAGATAGGAAGTGTACCCCTCCGAACCATCCATCCCCTCGCTCTCGTTGTGGGCCGCTGGACCCACTTTGCGTTTTAGATCTCTGAACTCTGGGGAGGCCATCCTGAGGCTTCGTTGGGCCTCGACACAGGACGCTAGCTCTCCCTTGTTCCCCTCCGGGAAGGGAACGTAGGGGTTGGGAGTAGGCTAGGTGACAGGATAGGTTAGCCGAACAAGGACAGTACAGGGGGTGAGGGGACGATTTATAGTGGGGAAGTAAAAATAAAAAAATAAGTTGGGGCTAAATTGGGGTTTGACAAATTAAGGGAGTGGGTATAGACAGTGACAGGCAAAGGCGATAGGTTGGGAGGGAGACCGTAGGGTAGGTCCGAGCCCGCCTTCCGAGTGGCCAGCACCACCGCACTCCCTCCACCAACCTCCACTGAACGGCGAAGGCTGGCCAGCTTCATCGGCAGCTGTTGTTTTGCTGCAAGGCCTGTGCCGGCTGGATCGGCTGCAGCTGCTGTGCTGCAAGGCCTGTACCGGCCGGATCGTCTGCAGCTGTTTTCTGCAAGGCCTGTGCCGGCCAGTTCATCTGCCGGCTGTGTTTGCCTGCAGCGGCCTTGTTCTGCAGGCGGTGTTTGCCTGATCACCTTTGCCATGCCATGCCCACTGCCCATGTTCACCAACCCCGTTCAATTTTTGCTTTGCCCCCCCTGTTCATTGCCATGTGCGCCAGGATCAAAGCAACAGTTTGCAAGCTGCAAGAACTGCCCTGTTGGCAGCTACAACACGGGCCTGTAGTGGCGGCCCGTGCACCGTGTTTGCGTCCATCCATTCATCCATCCATTCGTTGTGTTCATTGCGTGTGCCACTTGAGCTGGCACGGAGACTGCGTTTGTGCAGCCCATGCACCGTTGTGGTTCACTGCATTCAGTTTCAAAAGGGAAGGCCTTGGACTGCGTGTGAGCAGCCGGCCACGTTCCCTGTCACCTGCATTGTTGAGTCAGAGACTGCATGCGAGCAGCCTGGCTCCCTGCTAACTGCTTTCTTTTTGCAGAGTTCATTGATCCTGGGCCATGGTTTAGTGTAAAATTTGTAAGTTAAGTTAAGATGTACTGTAAATATGAGTGCGCCCCCGGCATGTATGTCTTAGCGCCGGCAATTTTATTTAAGTCGTCCATGTGAGTGAGTTTGTTTAGGTAGTTACTCAGCCCTCAGGTTATTTATTTTGGGGACACGAATACCATGAATGTCGCACTCAGGGATCCGTAGGTAAAATGTACTAGGGGAGAACTACACATGATGGCACACGAAAATTTGACGACTCGGGACGAGTCTGTAAAAAGGGGAGGGGGTAGTGTTGTGGTTGACGAAATTCGCAAACCACCATTCAGGTCCCGTAGGTGAGATATCTCTGTAAGTATATTTGTAGTTAGGCCCAAACCCGTTGTTTAGAGGGAATAAATGTCATTCATTCGGGCTGCGACCCTTTTAGATAGCCGTTTTTCTTTTACTATCTTTATTTTGGACCAGCCGCCATTACTACCACCACAACCACCACCAACCACGTCTCAACAGCCATCACACAACAACCACCAACCGCAACGCCGCTTCACAACCACAGCCACGACCCTTACCGTCACATCTCGCTCTCGCAACCATCGCATCACCGCCATTCCCGCGCCGCTTGTGGGCACCGATCCTGGACTCGTACAGGGCGCGCACTGAGCAGCGGGTGCAAAAACACCAGCCTTTCCGAGAAATCGGATCAAGAACGATTCACGCCCACTTCTGTTCCGTCCTATCAGCGAGCGTGGGGCGATTTGGCCCCGCCTCCAGGTGCGTCGGAGTATAATCGCTATATGCAGATTCGCGGATCAAAAATCATTCACGCCCACTTTTCCTCTGTCCAATGGGGAGCCAGCCAGAGGTGAAGGGTCGAAGGTGAAGGAGCGAAGCCCCGGGGGCTATAAAGGGCCGCGTTCGCTCGCCAAAAAGGCAGTTGAGTTGGGAAGAGGAGTAGTTGAGTTGGAAAGAGTTGAGAGTTTCTGAGAAGAGGAAAGCAGTTGGACGCAGTTGGACGGAGCTGAGAAGAGTGGAGAGTGGTGGTGGCGGCGGCGAAGGCAGTCGAGAGGGCGCTCGTGTCAGAGTCGGAGAGCTGCGGAGAGGGGAGGCCGGTAACGCGACCGAGGTCGCGGTGGAGACGCTCGTCGCGGGACCCAAGCCAGCGAGATATCCTCATTCCCCCGAGCATCAACAACCCCCTCCTGTTTCCCCCCGCGCTGAGATAGTGTGAGAAGGGGGCCCCGTTCCCACCCCATTCCAGGCAGTGCCAGCGAGGCCCGCGGAGTCGGGGCGCCACCGCCATTTTGCGGCTCATCACCAGACGGGTCGGCTCGACGCGGTCTCGGCCCCAGGCCCGTCTGCCCCCCTCATCGTTGAGGGTGGTCCCTTTTTCTTTTGCTTTGAGTATATGTGTTGTCGGCGCCGTCTGTGAAGTAAAACTGTATAAGTGTTGCCGTGTGCTCGGTAGTCGGTAGTAGATCTGCATTGTTACATTTGCTTTTTGTGCAGAATTGTTGTGCTTCTTCTACTTTTACATTTGCTGTTGGTGTATAATTGTATATGTGTGCTTTCCGTGTGCGGAATAAATGTGCTTTATGTTGAACTGTTTTTCCCGTTTCGCTTCGTCTTTTCCTTTATTGAATCTCCATCTTACTTCACGTAAAGGGTTGGTCGTGGGCTAAATACGCCCAATAATTAATCGAACCGTCGAGGTTGACGATAACACCGCTCGGTTATCCCGATAGTATGGAACGGGTCGCTTAAAGTGGCCCATGTCCGAAGTCGACCTGCGGCGAGGTGCGATCGCCCGGTCTACCCTCCGTGTGGGTACTTCGGTAGGTCGAATTTGGCGAGCAACCCTATCCCACGCGGGGGGGGCGATTGGCACGATCGTGGTGAGGCCGAAAGGCCCACCCGTGACTAGTTCCCGGCGTTAGTCCGAGAGGGTCACGACAGGATTGTCCGTCCGGTGGGCGACGTGCCGCGATTCGAGTTACGTGGCCGTGCGCACGCCGGCGGGCGCGAATCCGCAACAATATATATATATATATATATATATATATATATATATATATATATATATATATATATATATATATATATATATATATATATATATATATATACCTCAACCACGCCATGCCTGATCCACAAGAGCATATCGGGCACAATACATTTTTGAAATATCATGAGATATATATATATATATCTCATGATATTTCAAAAGTATATATAATATATATATATATATATATATATATATATATATATATATATATATATATATATATATATATATATATATATCTCATGATATTTCAAAAAAGTATATATATATATATATATATATATATATATATATATATATATATATATATATATATATATATATATATATATATACACTAGCGATACTCGTGCACATGCACGGGATAGCAGTACAACATAGCTGGTAGCAGATGACAGACCGTACACAAGGAATGACAAAAATAAGCATTGTGCAAAATGCAATATATATATATATATATATATATATATATATATATATATATATATATATATATATATATATATATATATATATATATATATATATATATATATATATATATATATATATATATATATATATATATATATATATATATATATATATATATATATATATATATATATATATATATATATATATATATATATATATATATATATATATATATATATCGGGCGTATAAAAAAGTGTGGTAGATAAAAACATTAGAAAGGAAAAAATAACTTACACCAAAAATTTTAACATTTTCACGCTCACGCTGACGCTGACGCTCATGCCGGGGGTATTGCTATGGCTCTGTTCTTCGAACAGGCATGCTAAAAATCATTTCAAAATAACAAAAAAGAGAGAGAGAGAGCTCCAGTGAACTATACCGCTGAGGTTGTTTGCATTGATCAAATCCTCCCGAAGAGTACTTGTCTGAATCGGGAATTGATTTTTAAATAGTTTTTTTCGTTGCCCGATGTTAACGAAACTTGATATTGCACATCGCAGGAGAATGATGAGTAAGGTGGGCCAAAATTTTTTGTGCTATCCTGTACCATTTTGGCTGTATTTTGGGAACATACATACATACATACATACATACATACATACATACATACATACATACATATATATATATAAACACAAGATGAGAGTTTTAGTAATATATAGATGGATAAGACAGTACTGCATAACACAAAATAAAGTTTCCCCACCTTGGTGCTCACATTGGGAGTGGGTTCTTCCAATAATAACACAGTAATAATAATAATAATAATAATAATAATAATAATAACATTAATTAACTAGAAGGGCACTCGGAGGAGTGCATACCTCAACCACGCCATGCCTGATCCACAAGAGCATATCGGGCACAATACATTTTTGAAATATCATGAGATATATATATATATCATGATATTTCAAAAAAGTATATATATATATATATATATATATATATATATATATATATATATATATATATATATATATATATATATATATATATATATATATATATATACTAGCGATACCCGTGCACATGCACGGGATAGCAGTACAACATAGCTGGTAGCAGATGACAGACCGTACACAAGGAATGACAAAAATAAGCATTGTGCAAAATGCAAGTGGTACTATGGAACGCCAAGACTTCCCAAACATTGTCAGCATGTCCGCGAAGTGCCACAGCAATTTCATAGGGATCGTGTGACGGCGATCCGAGTTTTTAGTGTGCAAGCTTGGTATTATAATAGAGATATATACCGTAATTGTCCCGATCTCTCAATGGTGAAGAATCATTTAAAAAATTAAATAATTCTCGTATCCAGATCCGGATTCAGATCTTCACCAAAATCGAATAAATTTGTCCTTGTCACGCCCAATCTGCTCACCAAATTTAATCCCGATCCGTCCACAACTGTTTGAGATATCTTGCAGACAGACAAACAGACAGATAAACAAATAGTGAAGGGTGAAAAGATAACTTCCTTCACCTTCGGTGTCGGAGGTAATAATGTCTCAGTTACCACTTGGTTGTCTTGTTTTAACATTGTCATTTGAATGTATGCCTCGTTATACTGGGTCCTATGCTCAAATCTCTTACACATCCTTGCATGTTGATTTGTCCATAATCTACTACGGTCATGTATTTGTAATTCATGCAAATGTGTACTCCTCTGTTTCTCATACTGTACAATGTGCATGTGTGTTGTTGGATTGCAATGAGGATTGTATGTATCATGGTACTGTATGCTGAAGGGTTTTTCAGATCAGGTCAGCTGTTTTGGGTTTGTTGTTTCTTTTAGGTTGCATCAATCACTCTGTCCAGTGCACATTATTACTTTGTGCAAGTGTAAATATTTCTTGTTCTCTCATTCTTGGTGATGTACTAAGGCACTAAAACACTCAACTTCCATTATAATGTGCTGTATTTTCTTGGACAGTCGTTATGAAACTTTGGAAATGTTCCAGTTCACTTTGCCAAGATTTTCATTCACTATAGGTTGGAGTGCTCAGTCTGATACTAGTTTTGAAGAGTAAAAATGTGTCTTGTAAGGCATGTTTTGAACAACCCTATGAATGTAAAAAAGTGTATTTGTAATTATTCTAACACACAAAATTGGTGGGAGAGGGGGCAGAGGGAATGGTGGTGAGGGATACGAGTAGGACATTTAAATTGCTACACTACAATGCATGGTCCTTTCTCTGCTGGAATAAACATATCATTGGAAACATTGTTGGACAATACACGACTTTTAAAATGACAGATGAATGCTAAATGAGTTTTTTTGCACATGCGATGTGTGTGTGTATGTGTGTGTGTGTGTGTGTGTGTGTGTGTGTGTGTGTGTGTGTGTGTGTGTGTGTGTGTGTGTGTGTGTGTGTGTGTGTGTGTGTGTGTGTGTGTGTGCGTGTGTGTGTGTGTGTTTACACCAATTCGGTTCGGCTCATCGGGGACTTTTAACCTGTCGTTTCTCGCATGAAATATGTGATCCCAATCGTCTTTTAAACATAATTTTCAGCATTTAGATTAAAGAGTGCCTATTTCACAATGTTTCACTGTAATTGTTGTGTTCCTGGATGCAAATCGTCTGTCGCAGAAAAAAAGTAATCTTTCAGAAAGTGGAATGGAGGTGTGTGTGTGTGTGTGTGTGTGTGTGTGTGTGTGTGTGTGTGTGTGTGTGTGTGTGTGTGTGTGTGTGTGTGTGTGTGTGTGTGTGTGTGTGTGTGTGTGTGTGCGTGCGTGCGCAAGTTGCTCTTGTTGCCTGCTATCTGCTATCTCCACATATGGAGATAGCAGGCAACAACAAAAAAAGGATGCAAATGAAAAAAAAGAGTAATCTATATTATAAAGCAGGAGTGCCCCCGTCTGTCTGTTTTTTGTCCATCCGTCTGTCGCCGAAATACTCCCTCAGTTTTGGGGCAGGCCCCACCAAACCTTCTGTGGAACGTTTTTAGGTCCCACCCAGTGTCTTAAGGTGGGTGGGAGTTTTCATAATAACCTCAATACAATTATAATTTTGACTTTCGATCCATATGAAACTGCTCCCTATCCAGATGTCATATCAGAACAGTGTTTATCTTTGTTCACCTCATGAGTGTTTGTATTTTGTTATATTAATGGTACAGAATTCATTTGTGATTGGAATGATGCTGTTTGCAATGAACAGACAGAGAGATTGAGTTTAAAGGAGATTCAGGAAATTATGTGAGGGCTTCCACCTGTGACATTTGTGGATTCAGCATTTGTAGTTTCGCCATTGTGACATCATTGAAATATTACCCACCTTACTTCTGTTGGGGACAGCCGCAGTAAGACTTTTGCTCAAGTCCTTCACAAACTGGCTGTCCATGCCTGATGTTCGACTGAAGGTGTAACAGGAATGTGGAATTTATTGGTTCATAGTTTGGCATTCGCCGTTTCCACATTGTCCATTTGCATTTGGCTCCCTCCCTTTGTGCAGCATGGGTACCTCGTGAGTGAAAAAATAAGGAACTATTTAAGCTCAACATGTACAGATTCAAAACTTATTACCACTGAATCAAAGTTTGACATGTATATACAAATATTCTTTTTGTATATGTATATATCTATAATAAAAAAATGACCGTTTTTACAGCCATTTTTCCCTGCTGTGCAGGGGTTAGGCTTTTTCTTGAGGCAATGTTTTTTATGGTCGGATGCCCTTCCTGACGCCAACCCTGGTCGCCTCTTACGACACACAGGGATATGGTACACCTATTCCAAACCGGGGCATACACCGGGACCAGTACACTGGTACTCACTTCGCCGACCTCAGATGGATGACAGGCTGAGTCAACCCCTGGTGTTAATTCAGCAGCCAACGGGACTTGAACTCAGGATCCTGGGATCCCAAGCCGCCACCCTAACCACTAAGCCAACACCAGGCTT
>NC_140962.1:121232376-121247376 GCF_056783735.1 Eptatretus burgeri | reverse complement strand
CGGAGATGAGCCGTTCTACCGTAACCCCCAAAATGATCACTGCCAGCGAATTTACTTTGAACCTTGTGGAGTGCCTCCTGTAATCATGGCAGGCTTGGTGATATATTTAAGGAACTTCTGCAATTGGGAAGACGATACTGTATGTCATTAGCAACAGATAATGGCTACCAATTTAATCATGTTGTGGGGGGGGGGGGTGGGGAGCTGTGAGGACTGTTATAAATATATTGTTGGTTTGATTCATGGACAACGAGAGAAATTATACTAGATTTTTGCATCTATTGCTAAAATAAGTGTGCGTTTTATCTACTGCCGCTGCTCGCTTGTATTGACAGGAAATGGTTGGAACTCAACACGTCTCATCCACCGATATTTCTCGTATTTCCTCTCTTTCTGGGAGTATGGTTTGCATCTGTTGAATAATTCTCAATTCCTCCTGTACATTTGAGTCATTTATTAAAAACAAACATAAACAAACAAACAAACACAAACATGTCGATATGAAGAATTCACAGGAGATTCAATAAGCAACACAGTCTTCCTCTGATTCTGCCATGCATGGACTTTTTGAGTTCTTTTATAATATGCAGGGAAAAAAAGGGGGGGGGTAAGATGATGAGAATGTCTGGTCATCCTCAAGACAATGGTGCCAAGGATGACGTTTTGGGGTTCACGGGAGAGATCACTCATTGCCTTATTGCAGTGGCCATGCAGAGGTAAGCTTAAATTCAAAGGGCTGGGGAATATTTATGATCTGAAGTTTGATAGGAGTTCTGGACATTACATTCACACACATTCCATTTAAGCTCGACTCCTGCTTCCAGCCAGACTTTCAGACACCACTATGTATTTATCTATACATAAGAATCCCTTAATAAGCTAAATAGAATAATAATAGATGATTCTATTCCACTGAATAAAGATTAAAGATTATTTGACAGGGCAATCAAGTTTGGGGAAGAGGGGTATTTTTATTTATCAGACTGGTAACCTTCCAATACAGTCAAGAGATATAAGGTCATTTTAATGCAAATATGTATTATTAAAAATAGGTAGATGTTCGAGCACATAGATGTAATAGGTTAGGTATGGGACCATGCGCCGGAGCAGCATGTCGCTGTATCCACTTTCTGCCGGTACTCCAAGGGCCTCCGTCTAGCCATCCCCCAGGCAGATGCCTGGCCCATCCCCATCTCCATGAGATGATGATCAAGCTGCTGCAACCACAAGGCACGTGGTCAGCCCATTGGCCTCCTCCACTCAAGAGGCTCCATCGCTGAGAGAATCTGGTTTGCATTAATGTATTAATCATGTTGTATTTCAATACGTTTCCAATTAAAAGGGTAATAACAATACATTGTGCTCAATGCTAAAAACATTTACTTTTTCAAGTTAATTATTATCAATCAAGTTTAATTGGTAACATTTTTATATATCTTTTTATCACCCTTCAACCCATCATGCTAATTTTGGAGACATTTGCATCCACACATCCAAGAGCACAATTATGGTTAATCATTTTGAAATTGGTGCTCTTTCATTTAATTGCTGAAAATTATGTTTAAAAGACTATTTGGATTATAAATTTTGCACTAGCAACGGCAGGTTAAAAGTGCTCAGCAAGCAGAAACAAGTCTCTGGAAAAGCATACAAAGTGCATGCATGAAAGGCTTGTTAGCATTCCTACGTCATGTCGAAAGTCCCATATTGTACAATGGTTATTTTTTATCCTCGCCCAAAGTGAGAGGTTATTTTCATTGGTTTATGTGTCAGTAAGTGAGTGTGTGAGTCCACATAGATATACTTTAGTGTAATCTTAATTCTCATATCTCACGCATTCTATACAAGCTCGTGACATTCTGCAGGTCATTTTTGTTAATGAAATTGCAACCAAGTTGTCTCATTGATTCTTGGTACAGAAGCTCTCCATCCCACATGGCCAGGCAAATGACAGGGACAGACAGACTACAACACGTGAAGAATGTACATATTCTGTGCAGCATCAGTGGTCACAGAAATAATGTTTCAAGATAACATTTGCAGTATTTCTCTCCAGCCTTGCAGTGGAACTCAGACCATGGGCTCGATTAGTGCACCGAAGCCCTGAGCAGCTTTAGGCACAGTCTGATAAAGTTGTCAGATTTAACAGGAGCATTTATTTATTCCGAATTTAATCACAAGTTCATTTTACACCTTGAATTTTGAAATATGTCCAGGTTATCCACACCCGTTCCTCAGGGTGTGTTTGTCTGCACCAATAATAATGAAGCAGGATAACTTTTACTTTTTACGAACTATTGCCATCATACTTTTCATGAAATGTATGAATGTGTGAATTTATTGGGTGACTTGTGCAAATCCTAGCACATTCCTGAAGTGGAGATCGTAACGGTGCTGTGTCAGTTACTCAGTGAGCA
This sequence comes from Eptatretus burgeri, assembly GCF_056783735.1. NCBI lineage: Eukaryota > Metazoa > Chordata > Myxini > Myxiniformes > Myxinidae > Eptatretus > Eptatretus burgeri. The sequence goes on along the minus strand of NC_140962.1, from coordinate 121,244,959 downwards.
CGTCCACAACCAATATAAAAGCTGGCTTAAAACAATACATCATGGTGCTGAAAAAGTTGGGGTGCAACAAATGATAGAAGCCCAAGATAAGCATGCACAGAGAAAAGCAAGCCAACGAATAAAGACTGCAGGCTCATCCGCTGATCATATTTGTCAAGACTGCAATTGAAGACCTGAGTGCAAGAAGTACTTTAATCACAAAATAACACTTTTGAGATATTGAGGATCAAAGTTTTCAAAACATGCTGCAGATACTTTTTTTAAAGGTGGCATACGATGGAGCCTGTTGCTGGTTCCATGGGCTATATAGAGCAGACAAACCCTTTTTTGGGAAAAAAATAATCCTTTATTACAAAGAAAACAAGAAAATTAGTTTTGGACTTAATTACGTTTTGTGGCTAAATACCTGGACTTAGGTACTTTTTGTGACAAAATGGCTGGACTTAGGTACTTTTAACACACAAAGCCCTTTATTGCTCATTTTTGATTGCCAAACATTCATTTTTGCTCTGTCTCATGGGGCTGTACAGTGTACATACATCCAATACATGAGGAATCTGGGTCAGCACAGCATTGCACTGCACTGCCACATGCACAGTTTTATGAGGGCTCAAAAGCTGATGACGAATGTAGTGCCTTTTTCAGTACCAGCAAAGTATAATGCATAGAAACTTCATACCTGATGCTTTGGCATCCTTCATTCTCTTTCTAGCCCAGTCTCCAGGGTTCCTTTTACGTTTTTTTGCCCCTGTCATGCCTGTTATCAGGGTTATCCTCATTCACCCCATGCTGTCCAGCCTCCATGGTCACAATTTTCACAGCTTGTCACGTGACACATACTAGCATTTTGATTGGACAGTCATGGACTTTGGAACTTCTTGCTCAAACATTATGGACTTGGGTATTTCTTGCACTACATTTTAGTGAATTCAACAATGACCATATACCAATATACAGGACTTGAGTACTTATTTTCGGAATTTTTTGGTCTCAAATGATGCTCTGGCCATTATAGATTATAGTACTGGTGCCAGCTCATTTTTTTCAAAAATGTGACTAAAGTACTTCTTGCACCCAGGTCTTAATTGCAGATTCATGGCCAAAAATCGGAAAAATTGGTCAACAAAGAACACTCAAATTAATGAATTTTCCTTTGTGTATTATTTGGAATCATTTATTTAACCAAAATACATTTCGACAATACCATGCCCTTCCTTAAATCTAATCAAATTTCTTGTCTGTTGGGAGAGATAGGTGTAATCTTCAAATAGGAAGGACAACCATGGATGGATGTCCACACTATGTCACAAATGTGCTGTAATGTATCTTTACTCCAGTTGAAAATGCATTACAGAATGGTACGAGGTTTGAGCATTCAGTAATGTAACTGGAGACTCGAATGCAGCTGATCATTTAGTTAACAAGTGAAACTTTTCATCAAAGGAATTCAGCAGACTTTCACGATGTCGTTGTTAGTCATTCTCTTTTTGTGAAAGACCATGGAACTTATCACCTTCAGGTCAGGTATGAGAGCATTCACCGAAGCAGTGCATTGCTGCGTCCACTTTCTGCAGGTAATCCAGGGGCCTCCATCTGGCCATTCCCAAGGCAGATGCCTGGCCAATCCCCATCTCCTTGAGATGCTGATCAACCTGTTGCAACCATGTGGCACGTGGTCGGCCCATTGGCCTCCTCCACTCAGGAGGTTCTCTCGCAGAGAGAATCTGGTGAGCAGGATCAGCATCAAGAAAATGAGCATGTCCATGCAGGCGCAGCTGATGCTCATGGACTATGCATGTAACAAATCTCATTTGAGTCTCTCTCAGCAACCGCTCGTTGGACACAAAGTCCGACCAGTGAGAGCCAAGGATTCTCCGAAGAGGCCTAGTGCCAAAGGAATTAAGTCTCCATTTCAGATCCCTGGTCAGAGTCCAAGTCTCACATCTATAGAGGAATACTGGAAGCACCAAGGACCTGAAGACTCGGACTTTCATCCTCCCGCACAGGTACCGGCAGCACCACACCCCATGATCCAGTGAATCCATGACTCCCGGGGCCCGAACCAGACGTTGATTGACCTCTGGCTCACAGCCATTAGAGACATTAAAATCACTGCCAAGGTAAGTGAATTTATCCATGACCTCAACAACCTCACCAAAAACAGTTACAGACAAGATAGCAGCAACCAAGATGTTATTGAAAGCCTGAATCTTAGTTTTGACCCAGGAAACCCATAATCCCAGTGACTCCGACTCGTCATTCAATGCCCCGAGGGCCCCCATAAGGATATCCAGCATCTTCGTAAAGATGACTGCATCATCTGCGAAATCAAGATCAGAGATCTTAATATTCCCAAATGATGCACTGCAGCTTGATCTCTTCAAGATCCTCCCCAGAATCCAGTCCATACAAGCGTTTAAGGCCCAGTCACACCTTGACGTTTTAGCCAGGAATGGCAACGTATAAAAATGCACGTAAAACGTTGGCGTACGCTGAAGTTTTGAGGTTTTTTTTTAAGTTTTGGTCATATTCATAACATGTTGGTCGTGTGCATAACATATTAGTAACGGGCACAGAACGTTTCGTTGTGTTAAAGATAACTTATACCAACGAATGCTTAAGGCCCGGTCACACCTTGACGTTTTAGCCAACGTATGCCGATTTTTGAATTTTTTTCTAAAACGCTGGCACACGTTGAATACGTTATGGGTAAGTTTTGATGACATTGAGAGCACGCTGAAAAACACTGCTATACGTCGTTGTACGCTGGCTTAAAACGTTGTACTTTTTGATTGTCCTCAAATTTTTTCATGCTTGAAATTTCACGACGTATGCTGGCGTATGACTCACACGTTCCGCTACGCTGGCCACAAATTGTATGCACGGTCTGCGATCGTTGACAGACGTCAACACAAGCTACTTGTAAGTTAATCATAAGTTGAGACATGCCGAGGTAATGTTTAGCGTACCCGAAACTTATTTCTAACCTATGATTAACGTGTTGTTGGCACGTTACGCGATCGTTGCACACATCGACAGACGTTACTTTTAAGTTACTCATAGGCTGAAAGACGTCGGTATAATGGATCGTCCTTGCGTCAGCGTCCACGGCCACGGCCAGGACACTTATTTGCAGCATTCTTCAAACTTTTCTTCGGCATGACGAGGATGTTCACACTTCGATGTCTAGCTTGGCTATGATTCCAATTGTCCATCGGCAGCGTCTATTTAAAATAGTCGAGTTTGAGCGTTTTAACACGTTCAGAAGAAACGCTTCAAATTTCAAAACCTCAGCGTCAAAAAACAAAGGCGAGTGACAGCAATTTAAATCGTTCATTGTAAACAATGAAAATAGTTGAGTGGTACCGTTTAAAAGTCGTTGAGTGTAAAAAAATCCAATTGTTGAGCGCAAGCGTCTACTTTCAATAGTGGAGATGCAGCCATTTAAATTGTTGAGTGGCAGCCGATGAATAGCAAACCCCACGTCACCGGCAAAGATAAACTGCCGCACGATATGGATAAGTTAGGCTATCGTTGGGCATAGTTTGTGAACGCCGGCTTCACGATAATTATTCGTTGGTATATCATATCTATAAGTAATCAAAGCGCTCTATGCACATTATTAGTTCATTGTGCATTTGTCCAACCCGTTATGAATAGACCTAAATCGTAAAAACAAGCCATAGCTCATTGTTGAAAAAGCCCCATAAAAAATTAGCCGCGAAGAACTTCGAACAATGGTGAAAAGATGTCTCCTACCCGTGGACACGCGGACGCAAGGACGATCCATCATAACCCACACCCTCCCCCTCACACTCGCCTACTACTGCCAACATGAACAAACTACTACTAATACTAATACTAATACTGATACTGATACTGATACTGTTACTGCTGACATGGACATCGACTCAAAAAGGACTCGAAAACACTGTTGGGTTCCCCTTTTATGAGCAGCATTTTTATATACCAATTCCCAAAACCGCTGGGAACACGTCTTTATATGGCGGTTGTAGGCTGGAAACACGTTAATTTATTTTTTTTGTCGACCGGAAGACGTCATTGGAATACGTCTACATACGTCGATGTGTGTTGGGACTACGTAAAGAATTGGTTCAAAGCACGTCAAACATAAGTTAGAAATAAGTTTCGCGTAAAAAAGACATTACCGCGACGTGTTTCGACTTATGAGTAGCTTATAAGTAGCCTTTGTGGACGTGTGTAAGCGTCCACATATCGTGTGTAAAACTTATCCCCATCGCATGCGGAACGTGTGTCATACGCCGAGTACGTCCAAAAATTTTGAACATGTTTAAAATTTCTTGACGTACTCTACTTACTACGACGTATGATAGCGTACTTTAGCGTTCTACTCACGTATACCAAACTTACTTGTACCGTATTTGACGTGCCCCAACGTTTTAGACACATTTTCTTAGGTCGGCATACGCTGGCAAGATCGCCAAGGTGTGACTGCGATGTTGTCACTTCCATTTCTACGGCAGTTATGATTCGAATCGTTGTGCGTCAGCCTTTTAATAGGCTACGTCACGACATCGTCGGCGTGCGTGCAACGCGCTATGCCTAAGTTAGACTATCGTTGGGCATCGGTTGTGTAGGCCGACAACAGGTTCAGCATTCGTTGGTATAAGTTATCTATAACACAACGAAACGTTCTGTGTAGTTACCAATGCGTTATACATAAGACCAAGTCGCTATGAATACGTCCGAATCTTTAAAAAAAAACATCAAAAGTTCAACGTAAGCCAGCGTTTTACATACATTTTAATGCGTTGCCATCGCTGGCTAAAACGTCAAGGTGTGACCGGGCCTTTAGCCTGTTATCGGCGTTCACAACCTATGCCCAACAATAGTTTAACTTGGTCATAGCGCGCTGCACGTATCGCCGACGAACTCGTGGCGTTCTCTGTTAAAAACCTGCTGCACGCAGATTTAAATCATAACCGCCTGAAAATTGGAAGTGTCAACATCGCAGTCACACCTTGACGATTTAGCCAGCGTATGCCGACCTATGAAAAATGTGTCTAAAACGCTGGGACACGTCGAATACGGTATGGGTAAGTTGTGTATACATTAGCAGCACGATGAAAAACAATGAAGTACGCTGGCATATTACGTGGTACGTCTAGTACGTCGTGAAATTTCAAGCATGCTGAAAATTTTATGATGTACTCGACGTATGGTTCACAAGTTCCGCATACGCTGGCATAAGTTCTCGGCACACTCCGCAATCGTTTACACACGTCGGCCACACGTTACTTGTAAGTTACTCATAAGTCGAAACACATCGAGGCAATGTTTAGCATAGCCAAAACTTAATTTTTAACCTACGAGTAACGTGCTTTGAACCTATTAGTAGCGTGCTTTGAACCTATGAGTAGCGTGCTTTGAACCTATGTGTAACGTATCTCAAACGCACATTGGCGTATGTAGACGAATTTGATTGACGTCTTCCGGACGATCACAGAACTTACTGAATGTGTTTCTAACTTACAGCTTCCGTATAATGGCGTTTTGGCAGCGTTTAGGGGAATTGGTACATACAAATGGGCTTCACAAGAGGAACCCGTCAGTGTTCCAGACTCCATGTTGAGTAGATGTCAATGTCAGTAGCAGTAGCAGTCGTAGTAGTAGTAGTAGTAGTAGTAGTAGTAGTAGTAGTAGTAGTAGTAGTAGTAGTAGTAATAATAGTAGTCGTGTAGTAGTAGTAGTAGTTCGAGAGAATTTTGTGATGTCGATATTATTAGTAGTAGTAGTTCGAGAGAATTTAGTGATGTCGATGTTGGTAGTAGCAGTGGTAGTAGTAGTGGTAGTAGTAGTAGTAGTACTTTCAAGTAACGTGTTACAAAGTGTGAACAACGTTCGTGTAACGTGCTTACAAAACGTTACTCATATGTTAGAAATAAGTTTCGGGTACGCTAAACATTACCTCGATGCGTTTCAACTTATGAGTAACTCACAAGTAACGTGTCTCAACTTGTGTCAACGATCGCATAACGTGCCGCCAACTTATGGCTAGCATAGCCGAACGTGTGAGTCATACGCCGGCATACGTCGTAAAATTTCAAGCATGAAAAAATTTGAGGAAAACCCAAAAGTTCAACGTTTAAAGCCAGCGTACAACGACGTATGGCAGTGTTTTTCAGCGTGCTCTCAATGTTATCAAAACTTACCCATTACGTATTCGACGTGTACCAGCGTTTTAGACAAATTTTTCAAAAATCGGCATAAGCTGGCTAAAACGTCAAGGTGTGACTGGGCCTTTAAATGTGTGGGGGCCCATAGACACCCCTGAGGAACTCCAGTAACAACTGGAAATAAGTCCGTGATGGTATCACCGCATTTCACAGCACTCTCGGTATAAGAGTATAGTCAAGACATCAGTTTGATCAGGTTTGGTGGCACCCCACAAAGAGTAAGAATCCTCCAGAGGGCAACCGGATTCACTGAATCAAATGCTTTGCAGAGATCAACATAGGCTGAAAGCAGACCGTGCCGAAACTCTCGTCTGCATTTGGTGAGGACCAAAGTGCAAGGATACGGTCAATCGTTGACCTCTTGGTATAAAGCCTGACTGCTCTGGACGTTGGTGATCAAGCAAATGGTGGCGAACTTGATCAATAATTATCCGAGCAAAGACCTTGCCCAGCACTGAGAGCAGTGTCCACCAGCCTTGAGAAGTTCAGCATGGATGTCACAGATCCCTGGAGCTTGACAGCATTTCCACCGGTTTATGACAGCCTGTGTTTCCACAAACAAAGGTGGATCACAGTTGATTGGAGGGTCAGTAGTAGGGATAGTAACACCCCTGACATCCAACTCAACAGCTGGATCAGCGTGGTACAGCCGCTCAAAGTAACCAGCCCAGCGGGCCTTCATTTCAGACTCCTCTGTCAAGAGCCCTCCACCCTCCGCTCTCAATGCAGTACACCGAGGGACAGGCTTGGAGGAGCGCAACCCACGAATTCCCCCGTAAGCAGGATGAGAACAACTTGACCACAGGTGATGCTCTATCCCCTCACAGATTCCTTGCACATCAGCTTCCTTGTCCACCCTCAGCGCATGTACAGTTTTATTCCATTGCTCATGCCCATTCCATTGTTCCTCCCATCGCTCCTTCCTAAAACAGGTGCCGAAACCAATCACTTTAAAACATTTCGGATCCTGATTCGGATCTTCACCAAAATTTTACCAATTCTTCCTAGTCAAACATGCAACAAGTCCACCAAGTTTTGTCCGAATCTGTCCACAACTTTTTGAGATATCATGCTATTTATCATTTTTGGCCTCATCTCTCGATGGTGAAGAATCAATTAAAATTTTTAGTAGCTGGTTCCGAATCTTCACCAAAATGTAATCAGTTCATCCTTTTCACACAGCCAACCTGTCCACCAAATTTCATCCGAATCTGTCCACAACTTTTTGAGATATCCTCCACACAAAGAGACAAACAAACAAGAAAGAAAAAGACGTCGTGCAGAGCACGATACTTGTGAAATCCACCCTCCTCTCAAAAGATTGCCATGGATACATCAAATTGTCCATTTCATTAAGATTAAAATTGGTAATCTTAATCAAAGCTCAGGTAACTAGGATGAAAATTGACGATTTTTCAGTTGAAAATTGATGATTTTAGATGTTTGCCCTTGAGTTGACCTTTGACTTTTTGATCTCAAAAATGGTTGCTTTCCCAATTCAGTCATGCACTATGCAATTGCCGTTTACTTTTCAAGTCAATCGGATGAAAAATGATGATTTTAGAAATTCGAGCTCAAGATAACCTTTGACCAATGACTTCAAAATCAATCGGCTTCTCAGTTGAGACTACCATTACAACTTGTTAAAAGTTTCATGGCGATCGGTTTAAAATTGTGATCTGGAGGCAATTGACAAACAAACAGAAAGAATAACAAAATCGACTGACCAATATACTTGAAAAATCTTCAATTTTACAAGTAACAAACATACAAATGAAAAATCACTCATTGAGTGCCAACTTGGCAAAACAGCACAAAGGAGAATGGCACTCGGTAGAGCGCATACCTCTGCCAGGTGGAACAGTTTACGTTTTGTATTCCACTGTTGGGCTGGATCTGAACCAAAATCAAATCCGCTTGTTCTTGTCACCTATTCAACTCATCCACCTTGTTTTGTCATACCTCGTCCACAACTTTTTGAGATATAGTGATATATTTAGTTTTTGGCCCTATCTATCAATTTTAGAAATTAGGCCTGTGTTGACTTTTTGACCTTATAATTAATTAGTAGTTGAATTCAGCGACCTGACATGAAAATGCTCTTCAAATTTCAAGTTAATTGGATTAAAACTGAGGATTTTAGAAATTCGGCCTATGTTGACCTTTTGAGCTATGTCGACCTTTTGGCCTATGTTTACCTCAAAAATTAGTATGTGGTTGAATTTGGTGACCTGATGTGCAAATGCTCTTCAAATTTCAAGTCAATTGGATGAAAATTGAGGATTTTAGAAATCTGGCCTATGTTGACCTTTTGGCCAAAGGTGACCTCAAAATTTATAGTCAGTTGAGTTTAGCGACCTTATATACAAATAGTCTTCAAATTTCAAGCCAATCGGATGAAAATTGAGGATTTTAGAAAATTTTGCCCAAATTGGCCTTTTGGCCTATGTTGATCTGAACATTAATAGGTGGTTGAATTCAGCGACCTGATCTGCAAATAGTCTTCAATTTCAAGCCAATCGGATGAAATTTGAGGATTTTAGAAAATTTGGCTCAAATTGGCCGACTGGCCTATGTCGACCTTTTTGGTCGACTGAATTTTATGAAACTTCAATGCGGGATTGTCGCAGGGTTGGTGACATTTATCTCTGAAAATTTGAGAATGATCGGTTCAGCGGTTTGGGCTGGAGGCGAGTGGATATACACACACATAAACAAGCTGGTAGGCGACATGGGTGGTCGCGACATAATTGCATACTAGTCATACAGTTTTTGACGGATCGGGCTGAAATTTTTTGACAAAGAGATTGATTATAATTATAGTGCGCATAAAAGCTTGGAAGCCCATTTGTGATTGTCGAAAAAAATCAATTTTTTAGGGTTTTTCTAAAATTTCAAAGCCCCGTTGCGAGGCAACGCTGGTGTCCATAGCAACGGTGCTCAAAAGCATAGAACTAGATCCTGGTATGAATCTATCTGTCAAGTTTCATCAAAATCGGTTGACTCCTCTGGCCTCCAGAGCTGTCCATTACATACAAACAAACAAACAAAAAAAATGACAGTAAATAGACACCCTATTTTTGAAGGACTACCATTTGAAAAATAAAACCGAAATAAAAAATCGGCTCGAGTAAAATTTTCGAAATATCTCGAAGTGTTTAATTCCGAAGTCTTGTTTCTCCACATTCAAAACTGTAGGACAAGTATTGAACACCGTTTGGGTTCTTAAAACGTGGTTTTTCGGCCGCTGCATAGCAACGGGTGGTTGCTTAGCAACGAAACTCAAACTCGAACACTCCCATCCCATATGGCACCTATTTGCCAAGTTTCATCGAAATCGGTTTGCTGGTTTGTGCTGTGGAGCCTCGCGTTGCGCACGCACACACACACACACACACACACACACACACACACACACACACACACACACACACACACACACACACACACACACACACACACACACACACACACGGAAAACCCAACAATGAGGGTACTCTAGCAACCACCCAACAAACACACAAACAAAAAATGGAGGTGATCAAAATACTTGTCAAAAAATAATAATAATTGCCAAGTGAAAATGGTGAAACCAAAACCTCCTTTCACCTTCAGTGGTGAGGTATCAAGGATGTTGCAAACATCAGCACGACAGGAGACGTGCATTGGTTCGACATATTGCTCCTCCCCATTCCATTGCTCCTCCCAATTTCATTGCTCCTCCCCATTCCATTGCTCCTCCCAATTCCATTGCTCCTCCCCATTCCATTGTTCCTCCCAATTCCATTGCTCCTCCCCATTCCATTGCTCCTCCCAATTCCATTGTTCCTCCCCATTCCATTGCTCCTCCCCATTCCATTGCTCCTCCCCATTCCATTGCTCCTCCCAATTATATTGCTCCTCCCAATTCCATTGTACCTCCCCATTCCATTGCTCATCCCCATTCCATTTTTCCTCCCAATTATATTGCCCCGCCCAATTCCATTGCTCCTCCCCATTCCATTGCTCCTCCCAATTCCATTGTTCCTCCCCATTCCATTGCTCCTCCCAATTCCATTGTTCCTCCCCATTCCATTGCTCCTCCCAATTCCATTGTTCCTCCCCATTCCATTGCTCCTCCCAATTCCATTGCTCATCCCCATTCCATCGTTCCTCCCATGGCTCCTTCCTAAAACAGGCGCCGAAACCAAACGCTTTCATGTGCCAATCTCGAGCTCTGGTATGATGGAGTCATCATCCACGCCCCACGTTCACTTCGCACGAACATCACACCATTTGTCCGACAACAAGGCACAAATGACATCAGCCGCGAAGAAGACGTAATTTTAAAGGAGGAAATGTAGACACACGGATTAAACTAAGCCTCGTGTCTGAGCTAATTAAAAGGCAAACGTTTCGCGTAATGGTTAAGCCTCGATTCGCAGGACACTTGGCAGATTGCTAATCATTCGAATGGTTTTTCGTGAAGGAGTAATATTTCGCATGTTTATTGTTTCATGGAGCGTTTTAGGCATTTTACCGAGATCTAATGAAGCGTGGACGGGTCTCAGAACACCGCCTGGTCCCCAAAGCGCCTTTCGCCGCACGTGTTTCACAAAAGGCTTTTGGGCGCTGTCCCAAAGGCAACACATTGCTCGATATTCTGCTGCAGCATCAAAACTTCTCATTTTTCCTTTTCAAACCCCCCTGGTGCTGCAAGTCGTCTCACAGCACCACACACACCGGACTCCTGAGGTCACACATGAAAAACACAGCTACAACAACCGTCCGGCGCCATTGACTCAAACAGTGCATGTATTGGTTTCCTTTGGTTATCATCATCTGTCCATTTAGTATGTTTTGTAATTGATGTTTAAAGGTGTGTGTGTGTGTGTGTGTGTGTGTGTGTGTTTACATACATATATGTGTCAGGTGTATATTTTTTTATGTGTGTGTATACATACATATATGTGTCATGTGTATGTGGATTTTTGTACGTGTGTGTGTATACATACATATATGTGTCATGTGTGTGTATTTTTGTACGTGTGTGTTGTGTACGTGTGTGTGTGTGTGTGTGTGTGTGTGTATACGTACATATATACATACATATATGTGTCAGGTGTATATTTTTTTATGTGTGTATACATACATATATGTGTCATGTGTTTGTGGATTTTTGTACATGTGTGTGTGTGTGTGTATATATACATACATATATGTGTCAGGTGTATATTTTTTTATGTGTGTGTATACATACATATATGTGTCATGTGTATGTGGATTTTTGTACGTGTGTGTGTGTGTATACATACATATATGTGTCATGTGTGTGTATTTTTGTACGTGTGTGTGTGTGTGCGCGTGTGCATGCATATGTGTCGTGTGTGTGCATGCATATGTGTCGTGTGTGTGTGTGCGTGCGTGCGTACATGCATCTATATATGTGTCGTGTGTGTGTGTGTGTGTGTGTATGTGTATTTTTGTTCCTGTGTGTGTATACAGGCAGGTGTATGTGTGTGTGTGTGTGTGTGTGTGTGTGTGTGTGTGTGTGTGTGTGTGTGTGTGTGTGTGTGTGTGGCGTACGTTTGTGTGTGTGCATATATATATATGTGTGTGTTTTTGCACCCATCCATGTGTGTGTGTGTGAGTGTGTGTGTGTTTGTGTGTGTGTATACATATGTGTGCTTTTTGGACCCATCAATGTGTGTGTGTGTGTGTGTGTGTGTGTGTGTGTGTGTGTGTGTGTGTGTGTGTGTGTGTGTGTGTGTGTGTGTGTGTGTGTGTGTGTGTGTGTGTGACTTCATTAAAGTTTTCATGGGCACTTAACATGTGGCACGTACAGTATATTGAACAAAATCCATGAGAAACAGTCAGGCTTCGCCATGGAAACAGTGTTGTTGTGTGTGCAGGGGAGTCGTCTTGGTTGGCGGAATCTGTCAATACTTGGCAAACTAAAAAAAAAGAGATAGGGGTTGGGGGTCGGTTAAAGATGAAGAAGTAAATACCATTTTAAAGACTCTTGTGACCTTACATTCATGTCACTCGAAACGGGACGTTTATAGATTTGGAAAGTTTGGAAAAGACAATGGTAAGGAAAACTAGCAATGTCGGAACGACTTGTCACGGTATTTTTTGACCTGCCTGGGGGATTCTAAAAATCCAAAAGTCCGAAAAAGAATGTCCGTGGATGGAAATTCGAAATTAAAACGATACACTACTTTACTTAACTTGGGAAACACATTTATTCCACATCATACATCACTTCGATTCAAGCCTTCCTTGACAAACGTCCTTATTTGATTTATTTCCATACACATCTATTGTTATAGTTCTCAACTCTCGTATTTCAAACTGATAGAAAATTGACTGGTTTGTAAAACAAA
>NC_140962.1:121224876-121227376 GCF_056783735.1 Eptatretus burgeri | reverse complement strand
TTATACAGTAACTGCACATGAGAGATAAAATTTTCCCCAAAACCAAACCCCCGTAAAACAGAGAAAAGATAAAAATGATCAATGGTATCAAAAGCCTTTTTTGATCTAAGAACACCAACCCGACATTCCTTTGCTCAAGAGAACAGATGTCAATTATATCACGCACAATGAAGATACTGTCATGAATTGTCCTCTTCGGGACACAGTATGGGTGTACGATCTCCTCGATTATGGCTTTAAGGCGGTTGGCAAGGGCCTTGGAAAATATTTTGTAGTCTGCACAGAGTAATGAGATGGGACGCCAGTTGTGTGGTTGCTGAAGGTCTCCTTTTTTGGGGATAAGGGCGAGGACAGCCCTCCGGCAGCTTAATGGCAGTGCGCCTGATCGTCGACCGTCGATTATAACCTCAAGTAGTTCTGGTCCGAGGAGGTCCCAAAAGGTTTTATAAAATTCCGCAGGAATTCCATCCAGGCCGGAGGCCTTACCCGAGGGTAGAGTTTGAAGAGCAGCTTGGAATTCCTCCAAAGTTACTTCCTTGTCCATTTGTAGAACTGCAGATTTTGACAAGGTAGGTAAGGAAGAAGTCAGCACTGTTACCATTTTGTTGTCGATTTTCGGAGCATGATAAAGTTCAGTAAAGTAGTGTCTGAGTGAGGCTCTGACATCTTTTTGATTGTGTGTTATCCTTCCTTCCTTTGTCCTTACTGAAGTTATCTGCTGACTTCTCTTTGTTTGAGCTTCCAGTCTAAAAAAGAACTTAGAGGAGGTGTCCAGGTAGCACAAATTCTCCAGTCGGAGACGAATCAGCGCTCCTCTGGCTTGCTTTGCACAAAGTCCAGCAAGAAGAGCTTTTTTCTTCGCCAGCAAGAGGTTGGTTCTTTCATGATTTGAAGCCAAGAGGTTGGTCTGCAAATATAATATTTCTTTGGCAAGCAAGGATTGAAGGGCAGAGTCATATTTGGTGTGGTAGGCTCCATATTGTTGGCAAAAGGATCTTATTTGCACTTTGACGTTGTCCCACCATTTTCCAAGGCAGGGGAAGGAAGTTTTACGTTGGAGCAAGGCTCTCCAGAACACACCAAAGGCATCGACAAACAGTTGGTCATCCAAAAGGCTTGCGTTGAAGGTCCAGTAGGCAGCACCACGATTCCGAACTGGTTGGTGAATACGAAGTGTGACCATGCGATGGTCTGAGAAGCCACTCGGAATAATGTCCATATTGCTCACAACATTTAAAAAGGTACTGTTGATGTAGAAACGGTCCAATCTTGCAAGTGATACGTGGCCTTTTGAACACCGACTCCACGTGTATTGGCGGAGAGAAAGATTGCGGATTCTCCACACATCAACCAGAGAAAACTTGGACAAGGCTTTCAACAAAGGCACTGCGCTTGCTGGGTGCGGCTCCTCTCCATTACGATCAATGGTGGGGTCCATCGTGCAGTTGAAATCTCCACCCAAGCAGACAAGTCCATCAAAATCAATGTGTACAAGAGACGTTTCTAAGTGTGTGTAAAAGGTGAGTCTCTCTGTGCTATCGCTCGGTGCGTAGACATTCAGTACGGTGTGTTTAAAGCCATTGTGTGTGAAGGTGAGTGAAATCAAATACCCTTTGATAATCTCATTAAAAACAACACTGGGACTGCAAAAGGAAGGTTGTAAATAAACAGCCACCCCAGCCCTTGGGTGTTCCAGACTACTAAAAAACCATTTTCCCCTCATTGTCCTTTGCCATTCACTTGCACAAGAGGAGCTGCATCTAGTTTCTTGCAAAAGCAAAACATCAATGTGATTTGTCTCAACAAACTGTTTAACTTCTGCTTTACGGATGGAGGAGCGTCCCCCATTAATATTTAAACTCGCTATAGAGAAGGCCATAGGCTAACATAGAGTTAGGGTGTGTCAAAAACTTAGTCTGTCAGTGTCTGCAGCTCATTCTTTGCTTTGAGGATGCATTTCCGGAGTCGATACACTTGTGATTCCGTCACACCAAGCTGTCCGGCTTTGAGGAGCAAAAGCTTCGCAGAGATTATAAAGCCGGATAAGTCGGGGAAAAAGTTTTTAATTTTAACATGTTTCTTGCGAAAGGTGTCATGAAGAAACTTTATGATATCGGCAGGTGGAACACTGGTAACACTCTCCGAATCTTGGGAAACTGGATCATTCCATGCTTCAGCACTGCCACAAGAAGCAAGTGATGAGGCCGCGTCTGAATCATAATCCGAGTACCAATCGGTGTCCATTACATTAACGTTATGCTCCAAAGATGGAGCTGATGGTTTAATAAGGGAAGCCTCACATTCCGCTTCCAAAGGGGGAGAAGGAGTCGGAGGAGTCGGGGAAGGAAGAGTGGAGGGAGGAGGAGTGGGGGGAGGAGGAGTGGGGGGAGGAGTGGGGGAGGAGGAGTGGGGGAGCTGGAGTGGGGGGAGGTGGAGTAGGGGGAGGTGGAGTGGGAGGAGGAGGAGGGGTGGCAAGAGGAAGAAGATTAGAAGTGGGAGG
>NC_140962.1:121167376-121217376 GCF_056783735.1 Eptatretus burgeri | reverse complement strand
TAACGTCATTGGCTTTAGGTTGAGTACTTATATTCTGCTATCTTGATCCTAATTCAGTTCTATTGGAGCTTATAACACTGCCATGATTGCTTTGATGCGAGATATATTGCCGAATGTGTAAAAAAATTTTTTTTTAAACGTGCTGTGAAGCTATTTTCTGAAATGTGCCACTACGTATGACATCATTAGCTTGAATTGAATACTTGTATTCCGTTATGTGGTGTAAAATAAATTGTGGGAGGAGAGAAGGGAAGGGGTGGGAGGAGGCAGGGGAAGGAGTGCGGTGGGAGTCTGGAGGGACCCCCTAAATGAGCTCAAATTTTGATGTGGTCAATACACTTTGGTCCATCACGAGTGAAGAATGTTGTGGACAAATTTCATCAAAATCGTGTGTGTAGTTTCAGAGAAGAGAGCAAATACCCATTTTGGGGCGTCAACCCCCCCCCTCTTCCGTCCCAGACCACCTCAATGAGTGCAGATGTTGATGCGGTCAATACACCTTCGTTGGGCATCAGATGTGAAGCTTGTGGCCAAGTTTCATCAAAATCGTTTGTTTGGTTCAAGCGATAATGACTGAAGTGCAGGGGCGGCATTGGTTATTATTTAGGGGCCCCATGCAAAATGGAATAATGGCCGAATGCTCCCCCCCCCCCCCGTGAGCCCTGTCAATCTGTCATCACACTAAAATACGCAATTTGGCGTCCGTCCGTCTGACTTCGATGTATTCGGTCGTTACTTCTGCAATCTCCACCAATTAAACTTGCCAAGGGGACTACAGGTCATATGGCAAAGGTTGTGGTGACTTATTTTGCCCCCACCCCTCACTAAAAGTTCTGAAGGTGGGTTGATGAAAATTATCTTCGGAAATGTGTACCGTGTTGTGCCACTCCCGGCGGTGGTGGGAAGAGGGTATTATGAGTGATCTTACTGAACCCTTAATTGTATCACGCGTAAGAGGACTCCGTGCTATTTTCACACTCACTTAGACTATTTTGTTTTGGACTCGATTGCAAACAATCAGGAGGAATTCCCATGTTATATTGCCCCCCTTGCATTGGAAGGGTGGATATATACAGCAGCTTCAGCATCGTTCTACCTTATCATAGTATTTTTCCAAGGCCACTTCAATTGACAAAAGTAATAACAATAATAATATTGTTAAGGTTGTGGGGGTAGATGGAAGAATTTAACAGAAAAGTTAGGATTGAATCGAGTTGTTTTGGTCCCTGGACGTGTAGGAGACATCTGGGTGGGGGGGGGGGGGTGCGGTGTTAATTAGATCGGGATTAATAATAAGTTCCCCCAGTATGTGATTGTCCCCCTGTAACCTATTCCTACATTTTTGCATTCACAAGCGAGCCAAACGTGCCGAGCAGGCAGAAGCCTGGCCTCCAAGGGTGACGGCGGGCGAAGTCACGCCCCTGAGGCTGATAATTGATGGGCGTGACTTCAGAAGCTAGCCAAACGTACCGAGCAGGTTGAGGCCCCGCTTTCCCGGGTTTCGTGCGAGCAAGCCACGCTCTGATGGAGGAACCGGTTGTTTGAGGTGACATCAGTCAGAGTTGAGTTCGGGGAAGGAATGCACGAGTGCGGAGTGAGGGACGTACGCGGTCAAGAGAGAATGTAGTTTGGAGATGGCCTGTAAGAACAGGGCTTTACGGCTGGCTCTCCTTCGATGCATGAAGAAGACTGCACAATTCTTGTATTCGTGCTGAGGCGATTTAGCTCGCGTGGTGAACCGAGACGCTGGCCATTGACTCTTGGCATATGTGATGGGCCTCGGAGCCTCGTGTATATCAAACAGTGGGTTGGTGAAGACGATCGATGCACAAAGCAGCTGCATGGGGTCTCTGAGCCTTGGTGTTGAATACTGCTCACAAATTGCCTAACGAACGTTCCTTATGTGAGAGAGCGACTTGACGCCATTTTTGGGCGCGTCTACGAAGCTCCTCGATTCCAAGTTCCATAAAGACCATCTTTGGACAAAGCTAAATGCCAGAATAAAGGGGGGATTAGCTTTGCCTTTGTTTCATTTTCCCCTTGTCTGTATTCAAGTCTATTTGTAGAGGTGCCTCGACATAGACTTTAATTTACCTCACGTGTTGTTATATTCTGATTGTTGTCATTTGTAAATATTTGTCTATTTTCATTAAATGTGTTCATTTTAAGTGGCTGCATCAGTGTATTTGTCATTGCGTTCGAGTATAAACCCCCCTGTGCATCCATTTCTGTGCCCCCGTTGCACCGCCATTGTGCCCTGGCCATCCCGCACACGTTATAATCTCTGAGGATCAACTGAGGTCAGGAGGATTAACCTTGGTCGCCAGCACCGTGACAATATTAACATTACAGTTATGTAAAATAATAATATTAACATTGATATTAATAAACAATGATTGGCAGTAATAAACAGGATATCAATAACGTTACCCCCTCTGGCAGCTCCGTAGATAAATTTCTAATTATTTTATTATATTAACGGTAACCCCCTAATCTCACCCAACATCGCCAGCCATTAACACAAAGTCACGCAAAAAGCTGATCAATTAGTGTGTTCCATTACCAATCAGCTTGCTATAACGCTTGCCTAGCCAGGCCTTCCTTATCAACCGTTTCGTTGGAGTGCTTGCTTGAGTGCTTAAGCCACTTGACGAGCGCTCTACCAGCTGATTGGTAATTGAACAAACCCCAGCACTTATGCTAGGCCGAGAACCCTTCTTTTGGTTCTGCCACTTGTGTAATGAAGAAAGTGAATTTCTGGTGATTTTCACCCTTTTCCCCTTTTGTTTCTATTTTCCACCTTTCAGCACCGCTGGGGTAGTTTCGTTTCATCCTTGGTCCAGGTACTCTGATTTTTTTTTTTTTAATGCAGCATTAAGCCATGCGCATGGGTTAGTCCATTTACTAATTGGTGGGTGTTTTGTTATCATACAATAAATGGCCGTGTGCATTTCCTTAACAATATCGATATGTATTAACATTAGGAATTATTGGTTCACGAGTCAGTAAGTGGCCACTATATTCGTTATGGGTGTCTGTCTGTCTGTCTGTCTGTCTGTCCTGAGCATAGCTCCATGGGTTTTGATGCGATCCTGATAAAATTTGGGTGGGAGGTTTATATCATGATCTAATTGTGTTTTCCTGAGAATGGGCGTGCTGCGCCCATTATTGGCGGAGCCACGCCCAAAAAAAACGTGTTTTTAGGGGGTAGCCAATTTCAAGTTACATCTTCTCCGCGGGGGGTTTGTCGAATCTGGCAGGGGTTTCAGTATTTGGTTAGCCCAATTGCACCTGCATAGCCCCACTGAGCTCGATTTTTTTTTTTTTCTTTTCATTTTCGTCACAAGGTCACGCACTTAGAAAATGTCAAAAAATCAATAAATTGGGCATCGAGCTCCTAGGGTTTTCATCTGTTTCGAATGAAAGTTGGTATGCAAGTAGTGCTCTTCGAGTACTACAACTTTCATCATTTACGTTTTTCCCGATTCCCGCCATAAAAAAGGCGAACTACGTTTAGGATTTTGCAATTCATGGTCGATTTGTAGTGCTCTTCGAGTACTACAACTTTCATCATTTACATTTTTCCCGATTCCCACCAGTTTGCCCGTGGCGTCCCCTCGAAGTTCAAAAAATAAAAAAGGCGAACCGCGTACATTGCTCGTGAACCATCGCCGTCTCCAGACTTGTACTAATTTATTGTGGTTATTGTTGTATTTGTGTACATTAAACATAGTTATTATTTCACTTGCTTTATCTACTAGCCGCAACCCCTAATTTTGTAATCATCCTGTCTAGTTAAAGATCAGGGGGAATTTTTTTTAATCAATTCATTACATACATCACAGCAATTTATTTTCTGGAGCTGGAGAATTCCCTTTGTGCTAAGTTTATCACCACTCACAGGTTGATGTGTTTTGTTAGCAAAGTGAACCACCACCCTCAGGGGCCCCTTGTCTTGGGGCCCCATACAATTGCACAGGTTGCATGACACAACGCCGCCTCTGCTGAAGTGTTTACGGACTGACTGACTGACTGACACTCTCTCTCTATCACTCACTCACTCACTCACTCACCTACGGACACTGCTCGATCACATAAGTTCACCTGACTAAAGTCGAGGTGAGCTAAAAATGATTCACTGGATATCAAATGATAAATAGAGAGTTCAGAGAACACCTCACCTCACACAGTCTTGAGAAAAAGGACATGGGAATCTGTGTTTCAACTCTTGCTTTGCCTTTCGAGCATGATCTCTATTGGCCTTGTTTGTGAACTTTGAATAGCAGGTGTGATGGCAACCATACGAAGCCGATGGGTCAACCAGACCTGTCGAAAGCTAAACCTTCTGCAAACTCTCTGGGAGAAATTGACGATTTTGCAATGATATTTGAGAGAAATATGCACCAAATAAACAGATTGCTTGGATGAAGTTAACTCTGTGGTTGCATCGCTGGGCGCCACCATTTTGTCTGAATCTAGCTGTTCCTCTGCCCTCAGAGAGTGCGGCAAATTTGATTGTTCGAGACGGTGTAAATCCTTTTTCAAGCCCTGCTAAACTGAAGGTTTTTGGAAGTGCAAACAAGGTGATTTGTGTTCTACAGTGTTCAACTATATAATTCAATTGAAATAAAATAAAAGTTTTAAAAGGCTGTAGGAAAATAACAAGCTCGAATGAGCTAAGATCCTCATCCTCTTAATGATGACATCATAAAAACGAATATGACGTCATTGTGATGTATCAGGTTTGCGATAAATTATCTGTGCTAATGCCCGGCTTGATTCCCGCAAACAATTCAAACAGCTTGCCTAGTTTCGGAGATAATGGTGTAGGCGATTTCCATGAGCGGCGATATTATGACGTCAACTTTTTTTTCTCGGAAGAATTTCCAAAATCGGAGATGGTTACTGCCTGCACGTGGGCTTTCTGCATATACATGGGAAGTTTCACGAAGATCCGATGAAAACTCTGGGTTGTGAAACAAAAAATGTCAAAAAATAGGAATGACGTCATAAAAATTGATATGACGTCATAGTGATGTATCATATGTATGGTAATTCATCTCTGCTAATGCCCTGTTCGATTCCTGCAAACAGAATTTAAAAAGCTTGCCTAGTTTTGGAGATAATTTTTAGGCGATTTCCATTAGCGGAGACATTTTGACGTCATAACTTTTTTTTTCTCGGAGGAATTTTCAAAATCGAAGATGGTTACTGTCTGCGCAGGGTATTTTTACATGTATACGCCAAGTTTCAGGAAGTTTCGATGAAAACTGTAGGCTGTGAAACAAAAAAGTCCACAAGAACAACGTGAGTAAGACTTTGAGATCCTCCACGAGGATCTAAAAAATAACAAACCATTTATTCAGAGGTTTTCTGCTGATGGCGGCACTCTCTTTTACACCATGTTATTCATCACCTTAAATTCGTTATTCGTCCCTGTTGTTTGTGTCCTTTATGATGTCCCTAAAAATAGTAAGTTTCCCATTTGGAATTATTTTCCATTTTGTTTGAATGCCAGACTGACAGACAGATTGAAGCAATTGCTTTACCGCAAGTGTGTATGCGTGCTCGAGCGAGATTCCATATAATTTGCCAACTTCAGAGCCAAAGTACTGCTAAACTGCAGGTTCGTGTTCCAATTCCTGTTACCACTAATGTTCTACAGTGTCAAAAATATATAATTCAATTAAAATTAAGTAGTTCTTCGATCATCTGTTTGAGAGACAGAGTAAAGCAATTACTTAACACCACATTGCGCAACGTGTGGGGTAAAAATATACATTTAACATGTAAAACAGAAAAGCAAAGCAAGACATAATTGCAACACACAATCTTTGTCAGAGCTTGTTTCATGCAAGAAGGAAACATGAATGAAATAATAGGATAAAACAAGGGATAATAAGACAGGATGATAATTAATGCACTATAAGTACTGTCTGATGATAACTCACATGCCAACAAAGGCAAAACAGAAAAAGGTTTCATGTGATGATGATCATGTCATTCTCATTAGCCATCCATCCATCCATTGGCACCATACTCTGTGCAGAGCGTTGGTGCTGCCGAAGCAGTCTCCTTGGCTATTGAACATAATCCTGGACGGGTCGCCACTCCAACACAGTATACTAGCATGCTGGTACTCATTTTGTCAAGGTCGGAAGGCTGACAGGACGAGTTAACCCCACCTGGTATTAATTCATTTGAACTCAGGGATTTGAACTCAGGACCTGAGAATCCCAAGTCTGCCACCATAACCATTAAGCCAACACCAGGCATATCCTCATTATGATAGTCCAAAGACAGTCAATAGAAGATCCAAACGATTTGATATGTTTGTTGAAAACATTCTGGATGTTCCAGCTGTTTGAATGAATTATTTTCAAAATTTGATTGAATTATTGGTCAACAGTGAAAAAAATATATTCGACATCCATTCTGACCAAAGATCACAGTTTAAGTCATCTTCATCTTCATTATTTTGTATACTACTACTACTACTACTTCTACTACTACTACTACTACTACTATTATTACTATTACTACCACTACTGTAATGGCTCGATTATTCCAACCTTCTTGTGGATCAATCAAGGATAGTTTTTGGCCCAAGTCTTTCATTAACTGCCTGGATTGGCCTGACGTTTGACTGAAGGCGACAGGAATTTTTAAATTGTACAGAGTGATGGCGATAACTCACCTATTCTTCGTGAAGGACGCCATGGGATTTTTCTTGTCCACCAACTAATGCTAGCAGACAGGACACCAAGTTAACAACCATCCAAGGGCCGGCGCACATCATGATCCAGCATCCTGCCTGCAAAGCACCAATCCGACAATTTATAGTTGGGCTGAGAATACAACCCACACAAGACAACTCAAAGGTAAATGCAATACTTTTGTACCATCATGTCAGGCTAATCTATCTATAATTCCAGGTGTGTGTGTGTGTGTGTGTGTGTGTGTGTGTGTGTGTGTGTGTGTGTGTGTGTGTGTGTGTGTGTGTGTGTGTGTGTGTGTGTGTGTGTGTGTGTGTGTGTGTGTGTGTGTGTGTGTGTGTGTGTGTGTGTGAGACTGCTGTTTCTCGACAACCATTGGTCCGATCTAATTGAAACTTGCCAGGTATATTGCTGGGGACCTGAGGATGTGCCTTTTCAAGGTTTGATATTAATCGGACAAGTGCTTCCAAAGTTATGGCCATTTATTTACCAAACCAATGACAAGACACATTGTTGTGTGGGCGTGGCCGATGGGGAAGGGAAGCTCAGCCGCGTTCACCATTACAGGTTACAACGTACGGACTTCCGGATAGTGATGACTGAGTGTATTCTAATAATTTCTCGATTTCTTATGCGCATTTATAGATAAACACAGTGCCCCAAGTTATGATCGTTTTCATATGAGACAGTGCATAAATTTCGGTAACATCAGAGTGCTGGTATGCTCCGAACCAGGAAGTAAATTTTATTCTCTCTTCTCTTCTCTTCTCTTTTTGTTTTTCCTTGCCACAACATTGCGAAAAGGTAAAATACGTTGGCGCTAATTGAATAATTGGGGATTAAAACTAAATTGCAAATAATCGTAACTGCGAATAATATGCAAACTTCCGGGCCACGCACGTACGGGCATGCGAGAGCGAAGAACGGCCTGTGTGGTTGTTGTTTGATGCTCGCGGTTTGAATATTTATTTATTTATTTATTTATTTATTTATCTTACTGGCACGTACTGGTGTTGTACAAATTTGGAATCCGAAATGCAGCAAACCATTGGTTATGCCAGATTAATTAAACCAAGATCAAAGCGTGGGATTTTAGTAATCTTTAGTCTTTATTTATTTTCTTTTATTTTTTTTATTTTAGTTATCATGGGATTTAGGGTAGTTATCCTACCTTTCTTCCATGGTACTCCGAATGCAATGGTGAGGCAGTTACTTTGAAAAAAAAACTTATACCTTCTCTTCCTGGAAAGAAAACCTGACCGTAGGCAAACTTAAATCATTCCACAAAGTCCGCAACAAGTGGTGTTCACTCTCGGGAGAGACAGAAAACATCTGTCCAACCTCCAAATTGGACATTAAAAACTTGTCTCCCTACTCTAAAACCTGGGGGTGCCTTGTTTCATTTATCTCTGGGGTATGCTCCCCCACCAGAGATCTCACTTCAAATGGCACTAAAGCTGACTATGCTTGTGAGAAGGCCAAATGCCTCAATTCAATGTTTGCTTCCAAATATTGTGTCCCAACCCCTCACTCTCTGTACCCATCATACCCAGTATCACTCAACTGCTCCTGAACTCTGTCTTACTCACCTGAGCAGGTTGAGAAATTTCTGGCAACTCTCGACTCTGACTATGCAACTGGACTGGACAGCAACAGCTCAAACATCCTAAAAAACTTGCCCTACTGCTCTTGCACATCCTCTTTCTGCTCTTTTCACCCTATCATTTTCCCAAGGTCATCCACATGAAAATCGGCCAACATCACTGCATTACCTTATAAAGGTGCAAAAACCAATACCTTCAAAGACAGACCCATCAGCTTATTTTCAATCATCATCAAGGTCATGGAATCAATCATCGCAATTGATATGAAATCTTTCATTTTCTCCAACAACCTAACCTCAGATCACCAATTCTGAATCATCAGACCAGGTCACTTACTCAACCTTGGACATGCTGCTTCTACTCACCGAACAATGGATGGAGGTCCTCAATGTCAGACAGGAGATATGGGCAACTCGTAACTAAATGCAAGAAGGAAACATGAACATCATAATAAGATAGAACGAGGGATAATAAGACAGGATGATAAGTAATGCACTAATTCGAGCATGAAGATTTTTGGTTGTTGGGTCACATCTCTAGATATATCTTGAGCTTTTGATACAGTCCAGCACCCTGTCTTGCTCTCTGATCTCTCCACCCTACCGCATCCCAGGTCAACTGCACACATGGCTAACTGACTTACTCTACTCTCATCGCCAATGTATGGCTCTTAATGGCATCCTTTAATTTCTGTCATGGCTGGAGTGCCCCAAGGCAGTGTTCTGGGCCAAGTGTTGTTCATAATCTTCATCATCAATCTCTCTGATACTTGGAAAAATCATCTTTATCTATTTAATGATTCTACCCTCTGCTGTGATATCCATCATCCTTCAGATTGGCAGGCAGCAGCTTCTTCCCGCTCTTCAGACCTTGATAGAATCACAAGATGGTCAAACACTTGGAATATGTCTTTCAATACTGACAAATCTCAGACTCTCACTATCTCTCTCCCAAAGGACTGCCTGGAAAACCCTCCTATCTACATTTTTAACAATCCTCTTGAACAAGTTTAGTCACTCCTACTCTTGGCTCTCTCTTTCAGCCATTTTCTTTTTTGGGTAAACCACATTTATAAGTTGGCTTGCAAAGCGAGTTGGCCGACTGGGCATCTTCCTCATGTAAAGTCTTTCCTTGGCACACCTGAACTCCTATCCACCTACAAGGCCTTCAGCCACAACTTGATGGAGTACTGCTCTCCCCTCTGGTCTGGTGCCCCTGCCTCAACCTTCTCAGCTTGA
This sequence comes from Eptatretus burgeri, assembly GCF_056783735.1. Taxonomy (NCBI): domain Eukaryota; kingdom Metazoa; phylum Chordata; class Myxini; order Myxiniformes; family Myxinidae; genus Eptatretus; species Eptatretus burgeri. The sequence continues at coordinate 121,207,818 of NC_140962.1, read as the reverse complement.
TGGAGTGGAAACAGACCTTCAAGATAATTTGAATCTCCTGCAATGAAACTGAGTCCATGGACCTATCTATCTTCTACCACCTTCCTGGTCTTGCACCTTCTGCTCTTTCCATGCTTTGTCCTCCCCACACCCCATGTTTCTGTAGGGCACACAGGGTCCACCAGTAACCCCCTTCTAGTGAAACAACCTCAATCAAGGATTACTGCTGACCTCCACTAATTTGTTCCTCTTTTTCCCCACCTGTAGAATCAACTTTCACATTCTCTTCAATCTCATTCTTCCCTCCAGGTTTTCACGACGGTTGTTCACCACCATTTCAGATTGTCCCCAATCCAAAACCATGATCTTTTCTACCCCCATCAACCCCCCACACACCCCAAGTCCACCCTTTCAAATTTCCAGTTTTTCCTTCCTGAAAGTTTGTTTCTGTATCCATCTTGTCCACCCTATGCTTCCTCCCCTACCTCTCATTCCTCCCCACATGCCTTATTCATCCAAGTCTCCCTCTAATTTTTCCTTCAACCCTGATGTTCCTTTTATTCTGTTGCATCCTGATCTTTTCATGGTTCTAGCTCTTCCATGAGCCTTGACTTTGTATACAAAAAGAAAGTGGAGGACCATCATTTTGTGTCATATTGTAGGTATGGATATATACATATATATATATATATATATATATATATATATATATATATATATATATATATATATATATATATATATATATATATATATATATATATACATACATTTGTACAGTCTTTCACCATTTGCAATTCACAATAAACTTCAGAGCTAAAGTGTCACACATGTATGCATACAAGTCATGGTCTAAATATCCCACCTCATGAATTGCAACTGTTACTACAATCTGTGTCAAGCAAACTTCAGTTCAATGCAAAAATAGGATTAGTGCACAAGACATTAAATTAATCAATTAAGTTGATGATGTCAGACTTAAAAGAGAAATTATCATTTCTTAAAGGCCTTTTTTACATTTCATTTAACTAATCCTAATCCCCCCCTCCCCCATTGTTTTTTTTCCCTTTACGCTCTATGTAAGAAAACCCAAGCACTCTTTGGTTGGGAACCTCCCCACAAGTTCTGAGCCATATGGAATAACCCCAGAACAGTCCATTCATCCATTGCCAACAATGAAGTTACCAATGCATGCCACATTAATTATTTTATAAAAAAACTGTTTTCATCTTAAATGAAGGGTTTTAAGACGTATTGTAGTGTATTGTGGATAAGGCTTCAAAAAATAGGATATGATTATTGATTCCTTTCATCGTAAGTCACACTATGAACTATCCGATGGTGTGAAATATCTTATTGTTATGGACAAGTTTCTGGTGTTTTATCACTTGTCATCTCACATGTGATTTCTAGGATTATTTTGTCCTAGGAGATAAAAAGAGACGTTAAGGAAGGAAAGTAATAGCCTTTTAAACTTTAACATGGTGCAGGTTTGCATTAAAGTGACAAACTCACTTGCAAGAGGCTATTTCTGACTGTGAGTATCAGTGCAGCAAAAGTTTCAAGCCTCAGCTTGTTTATTATCAGTCCAGCACAAAAAGTCCCCACCATTTCAAAAAAGTTTATCTGTTTTTTTTGTGTATGTGATTCCCTTGTACGACAAAACTGGCATTGGTAATAATTACCACTACCACCAAAGGTGGACAGAGGTTAAATTTTCACCCCTGTCTGTTTGTATGTCTGTGAGCAGGATATTTCAAAAATTATGGATAGATTGAGATGAAACTTGGTGAATTAATTGCTTCGGTGACAACAAGCCGATTTTAAATTTTCGGTCAAGTCCGGATGCAAATCCGGCCTATCAGTGATACAAAACGTAAACTGTTCATTCAGCCTGGCGGAAGTATCCGCCCTGCTGAGTTCCATTCTAGATACACACAGTATATACATATGTGTGTGTGTGTGTATATATATATATATATATATATATATATATATATATATATATATATATATATATATATATATATATATATATATATATATATGTATATATATATATATTGTCTAAGAATGATGTTACCCCATTTTGTGTTGTGTATGTTACCCAGAACCTATCATAGATCTCTGTCATTCCATTTCTCATCGCTGTTCAAAATGCCTAGATGGTGCTGGTGGTCAGTCCAAACAAATACAAAGGAGTTCCTGTCTTGAATCATTTTGGCTACTTTTTAGCTCATCACGATGGAGTAACATAATTCTGAGCCGACTTGTATTCATATTCTGCCGTTATGTCCAAAGACAGGTTAAGAACTGCCAAAGCAGTTTCTTGGCAACGGTTGTACTGTGTGTGTTGCCATTGCATATATATATATATATATATATATATATATATATATATATATATATATATATATATATATATATATATATATATATATATATATATATATATATATATATATATATATATATATATACACACATGCATACATACACACATTATGAAGAAAAGAAAATTATTTAGTTTGCATTTTTGGAACTGAATTAGTAATACCGCCACACTTTCAAAAAAACACGTGATTTTTATAAACGTAGTCTGTTCTCATAGCTTTATGCAATGATCCGAACGACTTTGCAATTAGGCTGAAACGCTTTCCCCCCCCCCCTTCTTCCCTCCCTCTTTACTTCTCTCTTCTCTCCCCCACCCTTTCCTTTTTTGTGTGTATTTTTTCCTCACTCGTACTAATAACAGCTAGTGGTTAGACGGGCGCCGTGCAGCGTCACAGGAGACTCTGGCCATCACGTCACAGACAGTGGCGCTTATCTGGCGACTTGCGCTGGTTAAGGGATTGGAGTTTTTTCCACAAAAGCATGGGGCCTTTCCATATTCCCTCATGCTGTCCTGCTGGAGAAATGTTATGGTTCTGTGCTACCCTGCACTGCACATAGTTGACCTAGCGATGTGCATGGTAGCACAGAACATTTCAAGCACGTAGACAAACATTGGCTCCACAAGTCAATTATCCACTGTCCCCACTAGGTGTCTAATGTTACATATATATTCACAATCCATCCGATCAAGATGTTAAAACAGTCACACATTGCCTATTTCCTGGTCTTATGTACACATGACTTGTACATCGCAAACTAGAACTATGTTGTCGATGGCACACCATCGCATATTCCCGCGCGCACTGCTTTGTCCCATTAACGCAAGGTGAAATTTTATCTTGCAAAATGGATTGACTATTCTTTTCTATTTGATGTGCTTTATGACCAAAGACTTACTATGTTTACTAAATCAGAAGTCATTGCAAGCATGTCAACATTTCATGAAACATTAATTTAACACTGTCCAACAATATAGAACTGTGCATCAATTTAATCATAGGAATGAACTGTTTAATAGTAATTATAATTATTCATAATCAATGAGATAAATACAGTAAAACCTGTGACTGTTTGTCACTCATGGGGGCCACATAAGTAAGTTCTTTATAAAAGAATTTACCATGTACAATGGTAAATACACTTTTAAAAAAAAAGCTATGCCAATTTTTTTTAATCGGCCGCCATGACCACAACCCCTCTGGCCCGCCCCCTAGGGGTCATATCAAAAATCCAAAAGTGTTGGGCACTTCCCTATACATATATCTACTATGTCCCAAAGTTCCAAGTTCCTATTTCAAACGTGTAGGAGGAGTTGCAGGGTAAGACGGACGGACGGACCTCGGAGACAATCACAATATTCCCGCTTTTATTCGAAAGCGCGGGAATAATAATTAATTACCTCACCATACAACATTACGTATCAGTCACAATCAAGAGTAACTAACATGATGATGCATGATGCTTCTTTGACATGTTAGATACCTGACAGTTCTCCATCAAAGAAGGTGGTGTAATTGATGGTAGCTTACAATGCAACTTCCAAAAAAACGATAGTGCACTTCACAACATGCAATGACAAATATTTATCACAACAACTTGTATACCACTCATCATGCTTCTCATATCGTCATTTTCTAAGGGATCACCTCTCGGCACCTATCTCTCTCAACGTGGTTTCCTCAGCCCCAACCTCCCGCCTCTCTCTATACTCCGCATAGATTTGCTTTCAGCAATTTACATTTGGTATTTCTCACAGCATTTCTTTCTGCTTTCCCATTTGATCATCTCAACATCATTACCCCGCACATGCAAAGCGAAGTCAAGCAATTATTTCATGTCAGTTTGTCCATCTGTCCATCTTATCAGTTTATGATTGAGGAACAGCTTATTTAAATCGAATGTTATATTTTGAACATGAATCGGAAGACAAGTCTTTCGTTTTACCGTACTACGTCTCTGAATTCGATCTGATCACACATGTGCAGAGATGAGTGCGATAATATTTTTTACTCTGTCTGTCTGCCTGTCAGTCAATCAAAATGGAAAACCATTCTAAACAGGAAACTTATTGTTTTTATGGATGTCATAATGGACACAGACAACAGGCATGAATAACTAATGGTATGTGTTGGATAGGATGATGTAATAGATATTGGAGAAAATGGCGTTAGAACTCGTAATTTATTTATCCCTACATCTTTAAACCTATATTAGCCCTCGTTGTACTTCGTCCAAAATGGGGTCTTACGGATTTGGTCTCGATTTTCATGTCCGTGCGTGCATCCACAACCATATTTCAGGCATGTATGGACCAATTTTATTCGTACTTGGCACAAAGACAACACTCTAATGGCTTTCAGAAGCACGTCATTTTTCTTTCGAGATCAGATCCAAGATGGCCGACTGGCGGCCATTTTAGTTGTAAAAAAAAAAACCTGGTGTCGAACACATCCTCAAACATTTCTCGGACATCCATTTACCAATGTTATTCAAACTTGACACACATATATGATTAATGATGATTTACATAAGCACATCATTTTTTTTCAAGATCAGATCCAAGATTGCCGACTGGTTGCCATTTTGTTACTTAAATGTGTCCCCAACTATTTGTCAGATATGCATGGTCCAATTTTGTTTAAGCATGGCACAAGCATAGTACATGATGGCATACAGGTGCACCTCACTTTATTTTGCGATCTGATCAAAGATGGTCAACTTGTAGACTGGCGGCCATTTTAGTTGTACATAAATATGGGTTAGCCCTTTAATTCCATCCTGCAAAATTACTAAAACAACAGGGGCTATGACATTTTATGTCTTTTACTTGTTTAAATTTAATTATATGTATGAACAATGTATACACAAATCGCCTTCATAATACTTCCAAGAACCATGTAATATATCGATACATAGCATTAGAGGGCATGGCATGCGAGATAGTACAGCATCAGTGGTGAATAAGAAGCTGCCATCTGACTATGTACCATGTACATCTATGGTGATCAATAAAACCGACATCTCCTAAATTGCAACTCAACGTCGTCTTATTACAGTGTATAAGGCTGCTTCAGTCATGCTAAACTTCTGGATTAAAAAAAGAAGATTTTGAACACATTGACTGCCAACTCTTGTAGTACACACCACTCCTATTTGCAAGCCAAGTATACACATGCATATTCTTTGTTTTCAAAATTTACTCTTCTGTGAGCAAATCTAAGTTCATTTCTTATCCATTGCTGGGGAAACCCACGATGTGAGAACTTGTAGCAGTCAGGGTACACCCAGCATGGCAGCATATTCTGTTTACAGTACAATAGTGTAATCTTTTTCCATGAGAATACGTGTAGTGGCATAATCTGGTACACACATGAAGCACAACAACTATACTCATAGTTGGCAGTCAATGTGTTAAAATCATTGTTTTGTTAAAATTGAAGTGTATAACTGAACACTGCGCAGGGTATTGTGTTCTGCGAACCCTCTACTTAGTTTCACTTTCACTTTCCAACATCAGTTTTGCTTTGAGATATCAGTTTTGATTCATCATTGTAACTTGTGATGTGATGCGAATGTTGTGAACCCAAAGCTCAAATGCAGAATTGCTGGAATTTTTGAAAACTAAACACATAACCAGTGGGCATAATCAAGTATGTACAAATGCAATCAATCAAACATTTATAGACTTTGACCCAGGACCGACAGAAATTCAAAAGGAAAATTGTGGAGGGGGGAACACTTGTTGACTTCTTGCCACCTTCATGCTCTTCGTATCCTTCGCCAGCACACCTAACAAAAACAAACCGGCAGGCCAGTGACTGGCATACAGGCCATAAACGATGTGGCCTTCCAAAAAAAAAAAGATCAATGCAAGTGTGGCACCATCGACCTCAGAGCAAGTGGTCCATCACAGTGGGTGGACGCAAGCAGCAGAGGTGAGTGGTCACGGGCCACTAAACAAGTGGTCCAATGACAGTGAGCAGGCAACAGGCAAATGGATGAGTGGGCATGGGCAACTAAGCAAGTGGTCTATGGTGGTGAGCAGTGAGCAAGTGGGAGGTGAGTGGTCCATAGTTGCAGCCAGATGTTGTCCATCATTAGTCCTGAGTTGGGTCAGACCAAAACAGCAAGCAACAAAACGAAAAGCCCTTAGCAGGAAAATAAAAGGTAAAACCCAGGCAATGCAATCATGATCAACACCAGGTCCGACCGACTTGGTCAGACGGTCCCTGATGTGCACATACCTGGGGCAATGGTGGTGGTGACTGTAGAGGGAGCTCGAGGTTGGCCCTATTCATCTGCACCCCCATCGCCTTCTATGTACACTAACTAGTCCTTTACAATTCGTCACCAAGTTTTGTCCTCTACACCTTGGTCCCTATGGCCAAATTCCTACCCAATCGCCGAAAAAGTAAAAGGCAGAATAACACAAAATGCAACAGTTCTGCATGAGTCATTGTTCTCTCTTCCAGGAGGGCAAGTCCGGCAGCCGTCGATCATCCCAGCGGTGGATGGTGCGAAGGGATCGTCATCAATGCGAACTAAACTACCATCTTTATTACACATTAAACTATCCCCAGGATTGTACCCTGCCAACAGACCTTCGTTAAACTATCGGGTTCTAAAAACCCGAATTCGCATCGCCCACACGTTGTTGCCCTAACAATTTCGGGCCTTGCCCACCAAATTTTATTTCCGTGTCATCACACAAGTTCTTGGCTGGGCAGTGTGGATCCACTGGCAGGTATGCCCACCTGCATACTCGTCGTTAGCATCCTTGGGACACTGGAGCCACCGTTGAGCTTACCTGCCCCTCTACACAATTGGGGGAGGCCCTTTTAAGCTCTCCCCCTGACGATGCCTCACCTGGCAGAAGAGCTCCCAAGGCCTGGGGTGCTTGCTTCATCCATACCTACATTCACAAACCACAACCCCAGCCGGTCCATTATCTTCTGCACCCAGCAAAAAAAAACAAAATGAAACTTTCCACAATCAACAACAACCACAGAATGGCATCCATATATAAATTTGCCTACCCCCCCTATCTAACTTTAAACTAAAGGTTTCCTTGGGTGGGATCCACTCCCCACATTCAATGCTTCACACCATGGACTCCATTACTCGCACACATACCGGGCCATTGCCCTGTGCTCACACTCATAATTCATCAACCACACACAAACACATTTCCACTCACCTACACAGCATCACCGAACTAATTTCCCCAAACTAACTCGTGCCCCCATCTTCCCTTCCACTAAGCACGCTCCCTTTTAACTCTACCCTCCATACCTCTCTATGTCCCCATGACATGTTCATTGTCTCTACTTAATACTGTCCCTATTGTCACTCTAGATCCTGAAATTTATCCTAGCCCTCCCTCATGGTCACTGCTTCAGTACAAACATGGAGGCTACCATCGCTGCCACCCTCATGTCAGCCTAACAATGCCATCCCCCTAATGCTAGTGCTCTTGGGCCCCCACTATGGGGGGGGGGGGTTGGGGGGAAGGGGTTACACAACCACGCCCCCACATGGGCACAACTCTCAGTCTCCTTCACTCATAATTCTTCCATGTCCATGGAGGTACTTGGCCTAGTCTCCACCTCAAGGGCAGCAGCGATCCATGATGGTGCCTGGTCACCTTTGTAGGGTATTATTTGGTCAGCCTGGACAATCTGAGGGAGAGCCCATGTTGCCATTTTGATAGAAACAACCACGTCAGAGATCGGTGCCAGGACGACCCCCGGTCCCTGCCAGGGTGAGGGGAGCTTTGTGCATTTGCCCTTGCACCTCCAGGGATTGAAGAACCAAATCTTCATCCCCAGAGAGTACTCACTTGCCTGGCTCCAGTGGTCATACTGGCTCTCTATCCTTACACCCGCCAGCTGTAGCTGACAACGCGCGAAGGCATGGACCCGTTCTATGCCCTCCTCAAACTGATGAGCGTAGCCCTCTCCCAGCGGTTTATTGGGACGCTCTGGCACGGGACCGCACAGCAGATCTGCGGGAGCCCTTAACTCCCACCAATACATTAGCAAAGCCAGATTGCAAGCGGTGGCTCCGTGCTGACTTGCTCTGTTGGCCATGAGTAAATACGGGAGACATTCGTTCCAGTCATCCTGACAGGTGATAAATAAGGCCAGTTGGTGTATCAGGGACCTTAAACCTTTCCACCATCTTGGCAGATTGTGGTCTTTAGGGAATTGTTTGTATCTTCCGAATTCACAAGAGTCTTCTGAAATGAAGGCCTATGCCACAACCCCTGCTTCCTGGTTTGGAAGTGCATATGCCTCCGGCCATTTGGTAAAATAGTCCATGACTACTAAGACGTATTTATTATCTTGGCAGGTGCACAGCAGTGGTCCGAGTATATCCATAGACACATGCTGAAGGGGGGCCCTCACCTGATGTAATTGAAGGGGGGCCTGCATTCTTTGTGCCAGTCCCTTTTTCGCAGTGTGGGCATCGCATAGTCGACACCAGTCCTGTATGTCGTGCCCCATATTCACCCAATAGAACCTCCAGCGGATCCAAGATGTTTTTGACTTGCCCAAATGGCCGCTGGGGCTGGTACCATGCACCTGGTGTAGGATAGTTGTTTTGAATTTATCTGAGACTATTACTACATAACACAGGAAGTTTCTTTTTTCGGAGGGAATCTCTACCCATTTGCAGTACAAGATGTTGTCTTTCAATTTGACAGTCTTCCACTGAGCCATCGTTTGTGCTCCGAAGGGGACGACTTGCTTCTCACTGGGTCTTTTACCGACCCGGACTCACTCGAACACTGGCCCCAATGCGGGATCTTATCACTGGGCCACGCTCCAAGCCAAAGTCCCAAATTTCTTATCGGTGGTTAGTGGCAAAACCTGCTGTGTCACCTGGGTTGCATGGACAAGGATCTTATAGGAGGAGTCTGCCATTTGGTCTCTGTCCTCACACCTTGTACAGAATTTACAATTTTCCCCCAGACAAGGGCAGCGAGAAAGTGCATCAGCATTCCCATGAGCCTTACCGGCTCTACGGGCCACACTGAAATCCTACTGCTGCAACTTTTCCAGCCACCTTGCAATTTTTCCCTCAGATTCCTTGAACCATAAGAGACATTATGAGGAGGAATGGTCAGTTCGAACCAAATTTTTCTGCCCGTACAGGTGGAAATGGTTCATGGCAGACAGCATAGCCAATAACTATTTGCGAGTGACTTAACAATTACGTTCGGGCCTACTCATGGCCCGACTGTAATACATGATCACTCTTTCCATACCTCCCTGTGTCTGAGGCAAAACTGCACCCAACCCTTCCTGGCTTGCATCCGTGTCCAGGGTAAACATCCCGTCACTGGTGGGGTAAGCTAGAATAGGTGCGGTTGTCAAACACCCCTTCAGTTTGAGGAAGGCAGCGTTGCACTCCCGTGTCCAATTAGACTGCGTCCATTTTCCATTAGCTGATGAAGAGGTCTGGCTCGCTCTGCAAATTTTTCCACAAAATGCCAGTAATATCAGTCCCCAAAATGCCCGTACCTCATTTAGGTTACGAGGTACGGGCCACTCCTCTACCGCCTTGATTTTATCTGGGTCAGTCTTCATTCTCTCGTGACCTATCATGTGACCGAGATTGGCCACCTCCTTCATGAACAAAGTACGCTTGGCCGGGTTCAGTATCAACCCTGTCTGTCTGAGGTGCACAAACACCTCGTCCAAATTAGCTCAGGATTACGGAGCAAGAATCACTCTCAGGATGACGGAGCACGGACCACTCGCTCAGGATGACGGAGCACGAACCACTCGCTCCGGATGACTGAGCACGAACCACTCGCTCAGGGTGACGGAGCACGAACCACTCGCTCAGGGTGACGGAGCACAAACCACTCGCTCAGGGTGACGGAGCACGAACCACTCGCTCAGGGTGACGGAGCATGGACCACTCGCTCAGGGTGACGGAGCACTGACCACTCGCTCAGGGTGAGGGTGCACGGACCACTCGCTCAGGGTGACGGAGCACGGACCACTCGCTCAGGGTGACGGAGCACGGACCACTCGCTCAGGGTGGCGGAGCACGGACCACTCGCTCAGGGTGGCGGAGCACGGACCACTCGCTCAGGGTGGCGGAGCACGGACCACTCGCTCAGGGTGGCGGAGCACGGACCACTCGCTCAGGGTGGCGGAGCACGGACCACTCGCTCAGGGTGGCGGAGCACGGACCACTCGCTCAGGGTGGCGGAGCACGGACCACTCGCTCAGGGTGGCGGAGCACGGACCACTCGCTCAGGGTGGCGGAGCACGGACCACTCGCTCAGGGTGGCGGAGCACGGACCACTCGCTCAGGGTGGCGGAGCACGGACCACTCGCTCAGGGTGGCGGAGCACGGACCACTCGCTCAGGGTGGCGGAGCACGGACCACTCGCTCAGGGTGACGGAGCACGGACCACTCGCTCAGGGTGACGGAGCACGGACCACTCGCTCAGGGTGACGGAGCACGGACCACTCGCTCAGGGTGACGGAGCACGGACCACTCGCTCAGGGTGGCGGAGCACGGACCACTCGCTCAGGGTGGCGGAGCACGGACCACTCGCTCAGGGTGACGGAGCACGGACCACTCGCTCAGGGTGACGGAGCACGGACCACTCGCTCAGGGTGACGGAGCACGGACCACTCGCTCAGGGTGACGGAGCACGGACCACTCGCTCAGGGTGACGGAGCACGGACCACTCGCTCAGGGTGACGGAGCACGGACCACTCGCTCAGGGTGACGGAGCACTGGCCACTCGCTCAGGGTGACGGAGCACGGACCACTCGCTCAGGGTGAGGGAGCACGGACCACTCGCTCAGGGTGAGGGAGCACGGACCACTCGCTCAGGGTGACGGAGCACGGACCACTCGCTCAGGGTGACGGAGCACGGACCACTCGCTCAGGGTGACGGAGCACGGACCACTCGCTCAGGGTGGCGGAGCACGGAGCACGGACCACTCGCTCAGGGTGGCGGAGCACGGAGCACGGACCACTCGCTCAGGGTGGCGGAGCACGGACCACTCGCTCAGGGTGACTGAGCACGGACCACTCGCTCAGGGTGACTGAGCACGGACCACTCGCTCAGGGTGACTGAGCACGGACCACTCGCTCAGGGTGACTGAGCACGGACCACTCGCTCAGGGTGACGGAGCACGGACCACTCGCTCAGGGTGACGGAGCACGGACCACTCGCTCAGGGTGACGGAGCACGGACCACTCGCTCAGGGTGACGGAGCACGGACCACTCGCTCAGGGTGACGGAGCACGGACCACTCGCTCAGGGTGACGGAGCACGGACCACTCGCTCAGGGTGACGGAGCACGGACCACTCGCTCAGGGTGACGGAGCACGGACCACTCGCTCAGGGTGACGGAGCACGGACCACTCGCTCAGGGTGACGGAGCACGGACCACTCGCTCAGGGTGACGGAGCACGGACCACTCGCTCAGGGTGACGGAGCACGGACCACTCGCTCAGGGTGACAGAGCACGGACCACTCAGGATGACGGAGCACGAATCACTCAGGATTACGGAGCAATTGAATAATTTGAGTGGGGGCATGAGACATCAGGCACAGGCAATTTGGTCTACAGACAAGAGAATAGAGGGATGAAGGAATGAAAGTGAGTATGAAACTTTTAGTATTGGGGTCGGTCACTTGGTGTAGAATTTTGGAAGAACACGTGTGAGCTGGGCAGGCTGGAAGAGGACAGAGGGAAGAGAGGGCAGGAGGAGTGTGGCAGGAAGTGAGGCGATAGAACACCAAGTCCACCAACCTGTTTGCGGTGTGTGAGAAGTCGATCTTGCGACTCGGCCTCATGCCAAGATATGTTAAGAACCTTGGAATGAATGCATACAGGTGAGCAAGATGGGAAGCAGCTGCACTTGCCCAAAGAGGGGAGGTGTCCTTTAGATGAAGGCAGAATGAACAGCTTTTTCAAAGATTTGAATTTTTCTTTCCCATATATCAAAAATATTTAATTCATTGGGGATAAGAGAGAAATTACAGGGAAGAAGTTGAGCAGGGTGAGGGGATGGACACACACAAAGCACCCATGAGCAGGCAGAAAAGGAAAAGCACAGCCAAAGTATTTGTAAAATGATTTCACTCAGGGGTAGATATCGCTATTTGAAGTGTGCGGAAGAGTTATACCATTATTTGGAATTCACACATACAGAGTGTTCCAAAAAGACCTGGACAACTTTGGTTATTAATACATTTAGTAACACAAATGGTCCAAGGATACGCTTTGTTTTCTATGATACAGAAACTCCTAAGTTTTCTTTATTTTCAGGTCTGGTGGTTTAATGTAAAAGAAAATGGTGACTCCAGAGGAGAAAACTCAATGTGTCAAATGGTTCATCAAGGCAAGATCTGACACAAGTTCAGCATGATTTCTGTACAAGGTATGGAAGGAATCCACCATTGTAGACCGGCATCCATTCCATTGGAACCATACTCTGTACAGAGCATCGGTGCTGCCGAAACAGTCTCCTCTGCTATTGGACACAATTCTGGATGGGTCACTACTCCAACAAAGGATACTAAAATGGCTCAATCACACCTCGAAGCTGGTACTCATTTTGCCAACCTCAGAAGGGTGACAGGCTGAGTCAACTCCACCTGGTATTACTTCAACAGCCAAGTGAGATTTGAACTCAGGACCCAAGAATCCCAAGCCCACCACCATAGCTATTAAGCCAACAGCAGGCATACTAGCATCAGCATCATATGAATTATGCTGTCATTTGCCATTCACAGTTTGTTTCTCTCATATGTACATCAAAAGTTATAAATGTTCAAAGTTGCACAAGGACTTTATGGACACCTTGTGTCTGTCTTGATGTCAAGCCTGCATTCGAATCTCGAACCAGCTATAAACTTTCACCCTGGTAGTTCACACAGAGGGTGAGGCATCAACAATGTGGAGTTTAAACTGGGCATCCCATCTGCTGGCATTAGTTGGTGGACGATAAAGATCCATCGGTGTCCTTCGTGTGGAGTAGGCGAGCCATCGCCGGCACCATGAACAAATTACAAATTCCTGCTATCCTGCTATCTGCATCAGCAGCACAGCCATGTCCCCCAGCAGTAATGCATGCAAACCAACAGCTTTGTGCTGCACACGAAATTAAATGAATCGATACGGACATTGAGATGAACGTTGCGAGGAAACTGCAATACGACTCGTAAAAGGGGAATGTGTGACTGTATTTGAGATTCTTCTATTTTGTTTATGTAATATGTAGATGGAACCAAACACAAATAACTCATAACTTGTCTATCAATTAAGCTCGGCCTTTCATTGGAACATATTGAACTCGATGTGGAGCATAAACTTAATGCCTACAATGACAAACAAAAGGAAAGATCATCACAGCAACCAAAGTGTGTGTGTGTGTGTGTGTGTGTGTGTGTGTGTGTGTGTGTGTGTGTGTGTGTGTGTGTGTGTGTGTGTGTGTGTGTGTGTGTGTGTGTGTGTGTGTGTGTGTGTGTGTGTGTGTGTGTGTGTCACAAAATGAGGTTTGCCCCAACTGCTGTGTCATTGCATGTATTACAATAAAATAATAAATCTGTTGCGAGATAGAGGTTCATCCAAAAGTGGCTAAAGTTTGTTTTGCTTTTATAATTATGACATAAAAATGGCGAGAGATGCAACATTACGATTGGACTATAAAATAATTTAGTTATTCGTTTGATAATTATTATTTTTAAACTCGTTGATTGATTGTAAAATTGCTTAAATCAAATGGGTGGCAATCTTGATATTGGCCAAGCGAGATGTATGAGGTGCAAGCAACAATTAAGGTGAAGGCAGAATGGCCAAACTCATCCTCATCACAAAATTATACAGAGCTGGAGGAGGTGGGAAGTCACAGACTAGTCTGTTAAACAATTTTGATTTTAAAAAAGCAATCTGTAAGGCCAACGAAAACAACTTGGTCCCCCTACTGGTTTCTCCGTGGGGGACTATAGGTTTGCCACCCGTCTGCCCGTCCTTCTGTCTCACCTGTGGTCTTTCAGACTTTTTTTCCCCATACCCTTTAACATATTCAACTAAAACTTGGTACATGGCTTTATATTGATAAGTTAGAGAAGAAGTTTGAGTTTCAGGGTGTTTCGCCAATTTTTCACAGATTTATGACCTTTTTGATCTTAGAAAATATCACATCGGAAGGGGACATGTACATATTGCAAAGCAATTCTCACTTTTGTTATAGATTGTATATCGATACAAGTCAGCAGCAGTTGCTGCATAGTTCTTAATGATCTTCTTAATAATAGCTTCTTTAATTACAGTTCTTGGAGGTAGGCATTAAGTGTTTAGTCTTGGTGTCCTGCTTTATGAAAAATAATAATTTTTCTATTGTTTAGTTTTGAATTATTTGATTTTGTGTTTTTTTCCAATTTATAATCATTTAATTTCTAATTGTTAAATTTTTCTTTTCATATGCATTTTCCAATAATTTTGTTTTCAATAACAGTGCACATTTTTTTTTTCAATTCTTTAATATATTTTCTTTTCAATTTGTTTTCTAACTTTTAATTATTTAAATACTTTTTAATCATTTAATGTTTCATTGGGAAAAAAAACCGTTTGTTTGCATTATGAGGCAGAATTTCAAGTGCTACATCTGGCTAATATTACATGTTTGCAATATACTGGGGACCATCAGCAATCTCCGATTGGAGCCCTCTAGTCTTTTTTTTTTTAAAGTTGACAGGGTGGGCGGACCAGCAACTGAGGTCTTGCTGAAACTAGATTTGTTATGCTACAAGCAGGATGTATCTACAAGTTATGTATCTCAAATCTTGTCCTTTGGAGCAAATGGAATATCCGCTGCGTCACCTGAATTTGTGTTCTACTTGTTAAGGATTCCACAGTATCATTGCACAACAAAGCTAATGGAGTAGCCTGATCAAATCGGTGCATTCACTGAACTATGAAAATAATAACTTCCTGCATTAGGTTGGAATAAAGGAATAGCCACTATATTGGATTAATCCTATACCATTTCTCGGGTGTTGAGAATTGCTGAAAGAACTTCCCGAGTGAGGAGGTACATTGGGTGGTTTGCCATTGTTTTCTGAGCAGTTGGGGGCAAGACTTTGTAATTTGGTCGGTGTGTAGGCGATAACTCACCTATTCTTCCTTTGAAAGACACAATGAAGACAGCCATATTTAACGTCCTCGAATCGGTAGTCGACCAGCCCCGAGCATAACGTCCATCAGTGGGACATCACACTCATTGATGTAACACCCTGTCTGCCAAGTGCCAATCCGACAGTTTATAGTCGGGTCGGAATTGAACCCAGACTAGACAGCTCAAAGGTAAGTGCGCTACCTCAATGCAATTCTGTAGAACAAAATAGCCATTACCTGTGCTTTAATTAACATGGCAAACCATAATATCACTGATGTATGTGGCAGTGCAATTGAACAAGCGAATGCAGTCATCAGGACAATGATTTTTTTTTGTTTGCACAATTAGTTTCAAACATCATTTTAACACGAATCCAAGACAATTAAAACTCACATTGGATGACATCATGGAAATCTCTGATCCGTGTAGAAATTAAACCTTGTTTAAAATTAGGATGAATGGTACATCATAGGGAGAGTGGCGCTGGAGACTATAGTTGGCGTCTGATTTCCTCTCCTTTTTCTGAACTATTGTTGGCCAGGGTGTTGGCGGCTCTTTGGTCTCCATGACACCCACAACACATTCAGATACCATTTTACATAAAGGATGCCACAAGATTCCACCCAGACTCCAGGACTTTTGGTTTGTGGTGCCTTCTTATGTTTAGCGTAGCTAAGGGCACACGGGAACACTTTACACTGCAACCATTTTCTTCGTATAATTAACATGGAGCTCTGGTCAATGTACGGAGTCTGAACTGAGAAAAGGAGAGTGGAAAATGGAATGCCCTTGTTAATAAGATCCCAAGGGAAGCAAATTGGAAAAGTATAGATCTGTGGATTAACTTCAGTAGTGAAGATATAGGAGACATTGATTCGGAACCAGATGAAGAACTATTTAATTAAATATCAATTATTTAAAGATGGCCAGCATTGTTTTGCTAAATGGAAATATTGTGTAACTTTTTTTGCAATTCCTCAAGGGAGTTATGGATTGAGTAGATGAAGAAATGTGGTGGATGTAAGTATGTAATATTCCTTGAGTTTCAGCTTCCATTTCATCAGGTACTACATCAGAGGTTGTTAGTTAAGGTTGGGCTTGTGGACCTATTGATAGAGTATGAAACTGGAATACGAACTGGCTGAGGAATAGGAAGCATTTGTCAGTGCGAAGATGACAGGCTGGGAAGTTGTCAATGGTGGGGTATTTCAGGGATCACTCCTATGACCGCTGTTGTTAGTAATTGAATTCACTGATTTGGATAATGAAGAAAACTTTTAAATTTTGCTAAAAATACCTTGAAAGAGGTTGTGTTAACCTCTTACAATGAATTTAGTGATAAAAGTAAGGAATTTAGTGAGAGCTCACCTTGATTGTGTGTTGTCATGACACCAATTTGGAGTTCACCAATGGCTGCCATTGGAGGAGTTCAGCAGAGAGTTGCTTGATCATACATTTCTGGGATAGTTGTGCAAAGCTTCATGGAGCTGCTGAGGGAGACTGGATTCTTTATTTTAGAGAGGAGGCTATAATGAGGAGATCTCACAGCAATGTTTGAAGACAATGAAGGGCATTATAAAATAGATGCAGAGAAGCTTCCACCAGTGACACCATACAAGCAGATTTAAGAGAGTAACAAGGCAGGGTTATTTCAAATATGGTTCTATCCTCTGGCATTGAAGGTGAGTGGTGGTTATATTTTCACACCTGTTTGTCTGTCTGTCTGTCTGTTTGTCTATGAACAGGATATCTCAAAAAGTTGTGGACAGGTTCCGATAAAATTTGGTGGACAGGTTGGGGGTGTCAGGTCAGGAATGGGAGCATGCAATTTCATCCCTGTCACACTGACCAGAGCAACGCTTCAGTGTGAAAGGGATGAAATAATTAGATTTTCGTGAAGATCGACATCCGATTCCAGTTACAAGAATGTTTTGAGTGAGTCTTCACCGTTGAGAGATAGGATCAAAATGATATACAACACAATATCTCAAAATGTTATGGACAGATTCAAACAAAACTTGGAGGACACATTGGATGTGTGACAAGGAAGAATTGATTCGATTTCGGTGAAGATCCAGATCGGGATCCGAGAATTTTTTCGTGATTCTTCACCATTGAGTGATGGGGCCAAAAATGATGGATAGCTTGATATTTCAAAAGGTTGTGTACAAGTTATGACAAAACTCGGTGGATGACTTGATTAGGTGAAAAAACAAGCTGATTCATTTTTAATTCAGGTCCAGATTCATATCCGGCCAATCAGTGGGATACAAACATAAACTGTTCAGCTTGGCAGTGATGTGTGCTGTTCCGAGCGCCATTCTAATCGATGTATGCAATGGTCTTCCCAGGAATGTGGAAGCAATAGAGACAGTCAGGTCAGGTCAAGTATGGGAGCATGCGCCAGAGCAGCATATCGCTGCATCCACTTTCCGTCGGTACTCCAGGGGCCTCCGTATGGTCATCCCTCAAGCACATACCTGGCACATCCCCATCTCCTTGAGATGCTGATCAATCTACTGCAATCACGAGGTATGTGGTCAGCCATTGGCCTCCTCCACTCACGAGGCTCCCTCACTGAGAGAATCTGGTGAGCAGGATCAACGTCAATAAAATGAGTAACCTGTCCAGACAGCTGCAGCTGATGCTCACGGACAATGCAGGTAACAAATCTCATTTGAATCTCTTTCAGCAACACCTCGTTGGACACAAAGTCCGACCAGTGATAGCCAAGGATTCTCCGGAGACCTGGTACCAAAGGAATTAAGTCTCCATCTCAGATCCCTGGTCAGAGTCCAAGTCTCACATCTATAGAGGAATACTGGAAGCACCAAGGACCTGAAGACTCAGACTTTCGTCGTTCTGCACAGGTACCGTCAGTGCCACACCCCATGATCCAGTGAATCCATGACTCCCCAGGCTCGACCCAGACGTCGATTGACCTCTGACTCGCAGCCAGCAGAGACGTGAATATCACTGCCAAGGTAAGTGAATCTCTCCGTGACCTCAAGATCCTCACCACAAAAAGGAACAGACAGGATAGCAGCATCCAAGATGTCATTGAAAGCCTGGATCTTAGTTTTGACCCTGGAAACCCATAATCCCAGCTGCTCCAACTCCTCATTCAGCACCTCGAGCGCCCCCAACAGGATATCTATAGTCTCCGCAAAGATGACTGCACCATCTGCGAAATTAAGGTCAGAGATCTTGACATTCCCAAATGATTCACCGCAGCTTGATCTCTCTGACATCCTCCCAAGAATCCAGTCCAGACAAGTGCTGAAAAGTGTGGGGCCAGTATACACCCCTGACGAATTCCGGTAACAACTGGAAACAAGTCAGATATGGCATCAACACATCTCACAGCACTCTCAGTACCAGAGTGGAGTTCAGACATCAGATTGATCAGTTTTGGTGGCACCCACGAAGACCAAGAATACTCCAGAGGGCATCCTGATTCACTGAATCAAACACTTTACAGAGATCAACATAGGCTGCAAGCAGCCCCTGCCAAAACTCTTGTCTGCGTTGGGTGAGGACCCGAATGGCAAGGATACGGTCAATCGTTGACCTCTTTGGTGTAAAGCCTGACTGCTCTGGGCGCTGGTGCTCAAGCAGATGATGGCGAACCCCATCGAGAATTATCCGAGCAAAGACCTTGCCCAGCACTGAGAAGAGCGTCACCCCTCGGTAGTTGTTGCAGTCTTGGCGATCACCCTTCCCTTTCCAGAGAGGGGCAACAAGGCCCCTCTTCCAGTCAGTTGGGATGATGCCTGTGTTTCAGGTGGAGCACAGATCTGCATGCAATGACACGAGTACAGCATTTCCACCAGCCTTGAGAAGTTCACCATGGATGCCACAGATCCCTGGAGCTTTACCCCATTTCAACCGGTTCACCGCAGCCTGTGTTTCCACAAACGAAAGTGGACCACAGTTGATTGGAGGGTCAGCAACATGGATTGTAACATCCCTGATGTCCAACTGGACAGCTGGTCGATCAGCCGGGTACAACCATTCAAAGTAACCGCCCCAGCGGGCCTTCACTTCGGACTCCTCTGTCAAGAGCCTATGACCCTCTGCTCTAACTGCAGTACACCAAGGGACCGGCATGGATGAACGCAATGTGCGAATTCCCATGTAAGCAGGAGGAGAATCACTTGACCACAGATGATGCTCTACCCCCTCACAGATTCCTCTCACATAGGCCTCCTTGTCCACCCTGAGTGCACATACAGTTTTGGGCCTCAGCTCCCTGAACAGCACAGCTCTGCCATTCACCCTGGCCCTGTGACTCCAGTCAATGGTATCCAGTGTCCCTTGAGAAACAAAATTATTCTTCTCCCTCTGGTGAGTTCCAAGACATCGACTGGCAACATCGAGGACGGTGGTCTTGAAGGCTCTCTACAACTCTGCAGGATCCGCCAAAGCACCCGGACCCTCCAAATCTCGAGTAAGCCTGTTCGCAAACTCCTCAGCTACCCTCTCATTCTTGAGTTTGCCAACATCCAGCCTCTTTAGCCAAGGCTGGGATGGTACCATTCTCCTGGATTTAAGGTGCAACTTCAGAGTTGCTACAACAAGCTGGTGGTCAGTATTGAGGAACTGAGCACTCCAGTAGACCCCTGCAGTTCTGGATCATCCTCCAGTGACAATCAACAAGCACATGGTCAATCTCCTTTGCCACACCACCAGCGTTGGAATACCAAGTCCAGCGTTGAGCTTGTGGGCACTGAAACTATGAACCAACCACCCTAAGTCTATGACTTCTTGCAAATTCAAGGAACTTAGTGCTATTCTGGTTAACATTTCCAGACCCATGGGAACCAACACATGTCTCATAACCATCCCTATCAGTTCCAGTTGATGCATTGAAATCCCCCAAGACTAGAAGTGTATCTCGCCTGGGGCACTGATGAACCACAGACTCAATTGTGGCATAGAATGTGTCCTTAACGGTGAGATCACTCGCCTCAGTCGGAGCATATTCAGAGACCAGTGAAATGACACCCAAGGAGTGACGAATCCTTGGTTTCATCATACGCTCGTTGACCGGTGTTCTCAATTGTCATTGGAGTCAGCTTATTGGACACAGCTACAGCAACTCCTTGGGCATGGTAACCATCAGAGTGACCAGACCAATAGTAGGTTTAACCACCCATCGTGATCTCTCCGCAATCTAGTCTTGGAACCTCAGAGAGTGCTGCAATACAGCTGTCCAAACACTTGAGCTCAGATGATAATAGAGACAGGTGATCATCCTCTCTCCGGGATAGGACATTTCAGGCACCCATCCGAAGGAACCACCTCAGGTTAACCCAAGGAGACTGCCGTCTGGTGGACCACCCCTCAGCACCACACCGACACACTCTCCCGCAATCTGACGTGGGAATGTTACCCCGTGGTTTCTCTGCTGTCATCAAAGATTGGGGGTCCCAAAGGCTTTGCCCCAATCCCGTCATCCGGTGAGCTGCTCTGCAAAGGGAAGCTGCACAGGAGGTACTCCCATGGAGTGGGTTTTCAGATGTTTTTTATGCTTCTGGAATGTTTTCTGGAATGAAGGGTTTTACGGTGGCTGGAGTGCAAATCCTGCAACCAACCTCCTAATAAGAAGTAATACAACTGCAGGAGGACGTCCACAAACATTGTCGGACACTAGATATGAATGGCCGTTGACTCACAAGGAGTTCCTCCACCCTTTGACAGGTTTTGTTCTTCATCCTGCTGGGTGTCCATATCATACACCCTCCTCACCAAGAAGTTTGGTGTGGGAGACGGTGTCGTCTCCGACAACCCGACCATGGAACAGGTTAGTGCAGGTTTACATGGTACCTGGAGCAAGTCGTAGATCCTGACGATAACCTGACCTGACCTGACAATTTCTATCAATGCAGTTCTTTTATTTAAGGCCTGGCCTCGATGAGGACCATTCAATCTGTGCCTGTAGCCTTTGACAACAACAACAATATATGTATATATATATATATATGTATATGTGTGTATATATATATATATATATATATATATATATATATATATATATATATATATATATATATATATATATATATATATATATATATATATATATATATATATCTTCTTCTTCTTTCGGCTGCTCCCGTTAGGGGTCGCCACAGCGGATCATCCGTATGATCCGCATTGTGATTTGGCACATGTTTTACGCCGGATGCCCTTCCTGACGCAACCCTGGTCGCCTCTTACGACACAGGGATATGGTACACCTATTTTATCCGGGGTATACACCGGCCCAGTACACTGGTACTCATTTCGCCGACCTCGGAAGGATGACAGGTTGAGTCAACCCCCTGGTGTATTAATTCAGTGGCTCAACGGGGCTTGAACTCAGGACCTTTTGGATCCCAAGCCGCTGCCCTAACCACTGCGCCAACACCAGGCTTTATATATATATATATATATATATATATATATATATATATATATATATATATATATATATATATATATATATATATATATATATATATATATATATATATATATATATATATATATATATATATATATATATATATATATATATATATATATATATATATATATATATATATATATATATATATATATATTTATATTGAATGCATTAACGTGGAAAATGAAGATAGCCATTAGAGCAAGTAATCTGCATTGCTGATGTAATCAAAACTGTGAGACTGAAATGTTGCAGACACCTATTATCCATCCATCCATTGGGACCATACTCTATGCAGAGCATTGGTGCTGCCTAAGCAGTCTTCTTGGATATTGGACACTATCCTGGACAGGTCTTCACTCCTACACAGGATACCAGCATGCTGACACTCATTTTGCCGGCCTCAGAAGGATGACAGGTAGTCAACCCCACCTGGTATTGATTCAACTTTCAAGGAGGGGGGGAGGGGAGTGAAATGCAGGATCCGAGGATCCCAATCCCACCACCCTCACCATTAAGCCACCACCAGGCATACACCTATTATTAAGAGAGGATAATCATCCAAACAGAAAAGCATGAGAAGAATCAATAGGAGGAAAGCAAAGCAGTGGGAGACAGAAGCTGGGATGGATTGATTATATGGCAGAACTATATGGCAATGTGAGGATCCCAAGATACCGACGTAATGGATAGACAATTATGGAGGATGATGATTTGAGTGGCTGACAGCTTGCGATAAGGCGATGGAAGGGGAAGAAGTAAGTTGTGAATTTGGTGATTGTGTTGAGTTTGGGAGGTGTGAATGGAGCATAGGCACGGTGGACCAACTGGCCTCCTCTTGTGATGAGATTTTCTTGTATGCTGTTAACCCTCACAGAGCATTTGGGGTCCTTAAGACGACTGGTGAATGTTGCTCGCAAAGAACCAACCATGGAATTGAGGTGACTACTCCATCGTAAACTATTTATAGGTGAGAACATTAATTTACGCCTGGTGTTGGCTCAATGGTTGGAGTGGTGGGCTTTGGATCCTATGATCCTGAGTTCAAACCCCACTCGGCTGTTGAATTAATATCAGGTGGGGTTGACTCTGCCTGTCATCCTTCTGAGGTTGGCACAATGAGTGCCAGAATGCTGGTATCCTGTGTCGGAGTGGCGACCCGTCCAGGATTGTGCCCAATAGCCAAGGAGACTGCTTAAGCAGCATCAATGCTCTGCACAGAGTCTGGTCATAATGGATGGATGGAACATCAGTTTGTATATTGGTGCAGTGACAGCACACAATGGCCTATACTCTTGCAAAGGACACCATGGGATCTATAACATCCACCAGTAAATGCTATCAGACACAACACCCAGCTTAACTTTCTTCTAAGGGACAGCGCACTTATTGATGATATGCCCTGTTTGCAAATCACCAGGATAACAGTGCTATAGCTGGATTGGGCATCAAACCAATACAAGACAGCTCAAAGTTTGAGTACCTTTCCTCTGAGCTGTCCTGCCAGCCTCCAAAAGAGATCTTTAGTCACAATAATTATCCCATCTGATAAAATTCTGACGTACTAGACTCTGTTACAGAGCTTTGGTGCTGCCGAAGCAGTTTCTTGGCAAGGGTTGTGCTTTGTGATTGGTCATTACCTTCCCAGCAGTAGTTAGGGCAGGAATTTTGAATTTGTTCATGGTGCTGGTGATAGCTCGCCTACTCTTCACGAAGGATACCATGGGATCTTCAATGTCCTCCAACTAATTCCAGGAGATGGGGTTTAACATCCACCCAAGGGACGGCACACACATATATGAATCACCACGTCTGTGAAACACCTGGTTGACAGTTTATAGCTGGGTTGGGATTGAAACCCAGGCTAGACAGCTTCGAGGTGCATATACCTGTCGGCCATCCTGCTAGCATTTTTGATAAATTATATCGCTCAAATGTCCTGTAGATGATAACCTTAAATTAAAGCATTATCACTTAATGGTGAAAGACTTTTACAAAATCCAATGATATCTTTTGCAGCATCATGAAGGCTTAATTAGAATCGAAGATAAATTAAGACTTTTGTATCTACAGGGTGTAGGCTCATAGAAAAGTCAGTACAGAAAGCAACCCACTGAGAGTCGAGTGGTGGTAAAACAAAGGGATGCATAAACAAGATGATGGAGAGGAGAGAGAAGATCAAAGCAAAAATAGCAACCTCCAACCTATAAATATATGGAGAAAGATTGAGGATTGGGAGTGTGAGAGGGGATAATGTTGTTATAAAAGATACTGGTTGAGATGGAGGATGATCTGAGGTGGTGGATCACTGCCAGCATCAAGTGCTGGAGTGAATGGTGAGATTAAACAGACCGAGAAGGAGGTTTCACAAATGGGAGAAATGAGAAATATAGGAGTGGGGATGAGCAGTAAGTAAGCTTGGGGTTTGGGACTCTTACAAGGTTAAAGTTGCTTGATAACCTTGTGTGACTTAGAGCAACTGGGGTAGGACAAAAAGATGAAACAGTAGAGGGAGAAAGACCCGAGGACAGTTCAGTAGAAAACAGAACTGCTGTCAACCTGTCTGCAATGACAGCAGCAAGAACTAGAACTGCACTCGGTAGAGAGCATATCTCTGCCAGGCTGAACAGTTTACGTTTTCTATCCCACCGAAAGGTCGGATCTGGATCCGGACTGAAACCAAAATCTAATTAGCTTGTTCTTGTCACCTACCTAACTCATCCACCAATTTTTGATATAATCCGTCCACAACTTTTTGAAAATTTTGGCCTTATCTCTCAATGGTGAAGAATCACTTACAAAATTAAAAAAATTCTCTTAGCTGGATCCAGATTTGGATCCTCACCAAAATCAAATATATTTATTCTTGTCACACACCCAACTTGTCCACCAAATTTTGTCCAAATCCGTCCACAACTTTTTCAGATATGCTGCTCACAGACAGACAGAGAAGCAGACAGATGGACAAAAAGGAAGACGGGGGTAAAAAAAAAACATAGCCTCTATCCATCTTCGATGACTGGTAATGATGTTTCCACAATGATACTGAGAGCTTTGAATTTGCAGTTGTCAGGAGACTAGATGTGGAGAGCAGGCACCAACCTACAGAGGACAACAGCACTCCATTTAGTCAAGGACAAAGGTCTTGTGGGCTGTGAGACATTCAGAGCTTCCAAAGAAGAACTTGGCATGATGGAGGATGCCCAATCCGTGGCTGATTTTGGAGGCCGGCTTTGATGTAAAGTCTGTCCTGGTGTAGTCATAGCATGATGTGTATAGGACAGGTCATAGATGATGTTTAATGTGAGTTAAGGAAGTTTGAGAGACTGAACTTCTTCCAGTGGTCGATTGTGTGACTGCATTGTTGAATTCGTTTTATGATCCTTCTGAGGATATCGGGTGAGAATGAGAGATTTGTCGAGATTGAAAGACAGTTCCATGCATTAGACAAGTATCTTATCCCTTCTTGGTCAAAAGAGACGGAAGCAGTTGCTGCTGGCTTTCCAGTGGGCTGCGGAATTGCACGATATAATGTGGAGTCATCTGTGAAAAGGAAAAGAGGGGTTTTCAGAGCATCAGAGAGGTAACTAATGTATAATAGGAACAGGAGTGGGCCCAAACAGCAGCACTTGAATTATAGGGGAAAAATAAGGGGCCTCACTCAATGAAAGAAGGAAATAATTTTTAAAACACCAGCCCACAGAATGATCTAAACATATGAAATCCATTTTTAATATCATGGATATTACTTGGAACAGAACATTTTCAGCAGCCTACAAGAATCGAGTAGAATTGTAATTAGCCTCCAAGAATTGTAATTCAAGCTCTGCCCGAGACACTGTTTTGGGGCACTGCACCCTCTACTGGGAGAAAAGATGAGCTGTGTTGCCAATAAAAAAATTCCAAGATGAGCAGCTGAAATCTTCCAAGATTTTATCAGCTTATGTAGATCATTACACATCCTTTCTGGGCTCAATAATTTGCATCAAATTATCAAGAAATCTCTCTGTCTTGGTAAATGGATTTCAATTTTCCAAGATCTTAGTGAATTTCCCAAGCAGTGGTCACAATGGAGATGAGAGGTTATATTAAACTTGGTGTTGGCTTAACTGTGAAGGTGGCTGTCCTAAGATCTTTGAGTCCCTATCGTGATGTTGAAATAACACCAGGTCAGGTGGGTTGACTCAGCCTGTCATCCTTCCGAGGTGAGCAAAATGAGTACCAGCTTTCTGGAAACAGGGGGCACTGCATCAGTGGCACATCCATGCTCCCAGCAATGATGCAACCAGCATCCACAGGCTGCATCCGAAAAAATGAAAATAGGACCACTGGACCTGCAACTTATCTGGGCCCTGGCCTCATGCTGTAACCCAAAGCTTTGGTAGCTCTCTGACTGGTGGGTCCAGAGAAGAAAATTTTGAAGGAATTTACATGATTCTCCCCAACATTTACCAAGGCCGCCATTTTAACACACTTCTGGTCATGTGATCAGCATGACCTACGCAATTTAACATCAGGAGCCTGTCCTAATATTGGGACCCAAATTTGGTTGCATTCTGACTGGTGGGTATGGAGAAGAAGATTTTGAAGGAATTTACACGATTTTACCAAACATTTACCAAGGCCGCCATTTTAACACACTTCTGGTCATGTGATCAGCATGACGTACGCAATTTAATATCATGACCCTGTCCTAATATTGGAACCCAAAGCATTCTAACTGGTGGGTCTGGAGAAGAAGATTTTTTAAAGGAATTTACTAAGTCTGCTATATTGACCTACTTAGTCATGTGACCGGAACGAGCTTTACAATCTCTATTACCAGTCAGGAGTGGAACCTTTCTGCCAAGTTTCAGCCGGATCGGCCCAGCGGTTTGACCAGAGAAGTTGAAACAGGAGATGGATGGATGGATGGATGGACGGACAGGCGGTGCACAATGACAATACCTTATCTGGAGTTCCAATTCCAGATAAGCAAATAATGATAAAAAGAGGATTTTATTGAGAGTTACTTGCTGACTGTACGAGTTGAGGAAGTCGGCAAGTAAGGAAAGAAGGTGGCCTCATTGTCCTTGTATATTGGCAGAAAGCTTGGCAAGCAGAGCAGGGTTGAAGTTGAATGCTTGAGATGAATATCCAGACACAACCCTGACATCTTGCTTGAGATGTCGAGGCTCCATTCATTATTGAGAGAGATTATGAAAGGAGAGCAAAAAAAAAAAAGAGAAGGTGAGATGAAGGAAATGTAGACTGAGGCCTGCAAGTACATGTGTTTGCATTGTCAGGACACACACACACACACACACACAGACACACACACAGACACACACACACACACACACACACACACAGACACACACACACACACACACACACACACACACACACACACACACACACACACACACACTTTATACAAAAGCACAAAATAAATGCACTGGAAGACAGAAATAAATACACGGAGGAATAACAGAAGATAATCGACAACAGTTAGAAGAGACAAATTTGGAATTGTCTCCTGAGCTTTGGAGGTCATTTTCTTGGAGCAGAAAGAAACGTGTCTGTGCAAGAGGAAGCCAAAGCAATTAAACTATAAATGGGGAAATGTCCTTTAAAGATATCCTTCAGATGTTCAATGGGATCCTAAATGAGAAATTGATCTTTCAAGAGAAGGTGTGTACTGTATTTTCTGTCAAACCATCCTTTTGTCTCTGCAAGAGAATTTTTGCTTTTAGACTACCTGTTATACACAATATGGATGTGTTCATTGCAGGTTTAGAAGATTATAGAAAATAACATATAAATGTGCCAGGGAAGCCAGGATAGCCTCCTTGGTGCCGTGCTCACGAATCAGTTCTGAGTTTAAACCCCGACGGGATCTGCCATTATGGATTAGTACTGAGCAGAGTCCATGCATGCCATCCTTCACATGGCTAAGATCCCACTGTAAATTTGTAAAAAGAGTAGGTGATTATGTGTCGGCACCCTGGCCATGATGAGCACTACCTGCAGTGTATGACAGCGTTGATGCACGGGTGCAGTGGGAGTTGAAGGGCATGGAGCACCAGCTTGGTAGTCTAAATTGTCTCATTCTGTATTTAAGTCTACATTTGCATCTACCTTTTAAAATGTCACTTTTAGAACTTTGTGAGTTTTCTACCACACCTGTCTTTATATCTGTTGCAAATAATGTGAAATGCAATTTCATGGAGTGAACACTTTGGTCAAACTTCATTTAAACTTCCATCTGGTACATTGCATGCATGAGCACTGTGTCTTGTGCAATTCATCTGTTATCATTATACATTTATGTTATGGGTATTAAAGATCCCATGGAGTTTTTTGAAAACAGCAGGCTATTGTTTGCGGGTGCTATTGCCAAATTCTGTGGTTGGGGTTATATCTAGGATTAACACTCCTTGCAGTAGGTCAAGCTGTTGCGTGAATATGATGCTGGGCCAAATGGTCTACGCGAGTGTCGAAGTTCAACTTTTAACTTTCAAACATATTTCAAATGAGGGGTTTCAGAAATTCATTTTTTAATCCTGGTCCTCGTGGGAGTTTATAAAAGACATCTGGAATTGTTATCTTCCAATAACATAAAGCATATGTGATGCCTGTTGGTCTCAATTTTGCATGGTGGAGTGGCAAAGAAAATCTTGATGAGAAACAAGTCGGCCTACTTGACTTGGTTAAGTAACACATCATATTATGTTTCTTGTACTCTGGATTCAGTTTTGAATACTTGGCTAAAATAAAGACAGAATTTTGAAAGACAATATTATCAATATGTGCTCAAGATGCAAGGAAACACAAGTGACTTTGATGCAGGAGGGGACCATTTGGCCCAACATGCCTGCACAATATCACCACCACAATAATGAAACAGACAATATATTTACCAACTTATTTTTATTGGGGTGAGGAGGGAAAGTGAGGGGAAATATACAGGCCATGATGTTGTTTTATTCCTTACTAGCAAATATCACTTGTCGCTTTGCTGACGGGAATACCAAGAGTGGTGGAGGGGGGAGGAGAGAAAAGTAGGGGAGAGAGAGGAGTGGGTGGAAGGGATGGATGGATGGATGAGAGAGAGAGAGAGAGAGAGAGACAGAGAGAGAGAGAGAGAGACAGAGAGAGAGAGAGAGACAGAGAGAGAGAGAGAGAGAGAGAGAGAGAGACAGAGACAGAGAGAGACAGAGACAGAGAGAGAGAGAGAGAGAGAGAGAGAGAGAGAGAGAGAGAGAGAGAGAGAGAGAGAGAGAGAGAGAGAGAGAGAGATAGATAGATTGATAGATAGATAGATAGATAGATAGATATATCTTCTTCTTCTTCTTCTTTCGGCTGCTCCCGTGAGGGGTCGCCACAGCGGATCATCCGTATGATCCGCATCGTGATTTGGCACATGTTTTACGCCGGATGCCCTTCCTGACGCAACCCTGGTCGCCTCTTACGACACAGGGATATGGTACACCTATTTTAACCGGGGTATACACCGGCCCAGTACACTGGTACTCATTTCGCCGACCTCAGAAGGATGACAGGCTGAGTCAACCCCCTGGTGTATTAATTCAGTGGCCCAACGGGGCTTGAACTCAGGACCTTTTGGATCCCAAGCCGCTGCCCTAACCACTGCGCCAACACCAGAGAGAGATGTGTATATATATGTATATATATATATATATATATATATATATATATATATATATATATATATATATATATATATATATATATATATATATATATATATATATATAAAAAGAGGAAGGGGAAGGGAAAGAGGAGGGGAGGGAAGCAAGATAGCGGAGAGATGGGGAGTGAGGAGGAGGGAAGAATTAGAAGAGGAGGGAGCAAGGAAAGGGATGAGAGCAAGGAAAGGGGGTAGGGGGAGTGGGTGGTCAGATTTAACTAGACAATGGAACACAATTTTATTTTTGTATTTTCTCATGGAGATATGCAGATTACTTCGTTTACTTTATCACCTCAACATTGTCTTGAATGTCAATTTGTAATTTTATTTTCAAAAACGATAACGGCTGTGATAAACGTCAATTATACCCCTGACGACTGTATCACCATGGCTCATGGTCGACTTCATGTATCACCATGGCTTGGTCGACTGTATCACCATGGTTGACTTCATGTATCACCATGGCTTGCAAATGAACAAACATCGATGAATACCACTCAAAGTTGAGGAACAATGTCATTGCAAATATTTAAGTAAAAAGACAAATAAAGCCAATGTAAAGGTAAGAAAATGGTGAAAAAGGCGGTTGGTTCCATTACCAAGTGGCTTCTAGAGCGCTCGCGATGTGGCTTAAGCACTCAAGCAAGCACTCTAATGAAATGGTTGACTGGGAACGTTCTGGTTTGGCAAGTGATTGCAAGCTGATTAGTAATTGGACACACCCCAGTACCTTCATCTACGAAAAAACAAAAACTGCTGTAAAATATAGAAGAGTGAAAATGGCCTTGCTTAAATTAAATACGCTGAGTTATAACAATGGCTAATTTCTGTAAATTATCAGATTTCAGTCCAGATGTTGCCAATTATTTAGTCCACGAACTCCGATCCTCAAATCCGAAAACAGATTTTGATTATATACTTTAATTAGTCTGTGAGAATTAATCGTGGAAAATTGCATCATATGATGCATAACGTCGCTCCAAGCTCCCAAGTTGAAAACTATAGCAAAAACACAAAAGCGAAGAATACAGAGATTTGTAGCTATGAAGATCAAGCACTCAATGATGTGAGTGAGGAAAGTGAAAAAAAAAAACTTTGTGTGCTTTGTCTTACAGAAAGCGTTGTGGCCTGTTCCATGTCGAGGCATTTTTGAGGAGGCAGACACAAAATGGCGGCTTAATACCGATGCTAGTTGAGAGTGGGCTGACCAGGATGACATTTTGGTTGGTCTTTTTTTTATGATGAGTATCGTGTTAATTATCTTCAAAAGATAATTAATAATTAAAAGAAGATATTCAAAAGATATCTTCAAAAGATATACATTTACCCAAATACCCAATTTTCACTCATGCACTCCATTTGGAGTTCCCTTCGGATGCATGCAAAGTTTCGGGCCACAAGGTTTTATGGTTTTGGAGTTGTGGAGGAGACGCACGCACACACACACACACGCACACACGCACACACAGACTGACACACATTTACCATTGTAGATTTTAAATTCCTCGATCATTTTAAATTAAATATCTTCTGAAAGTCGAGTAACTACATCCACTGCACCTCCCTCACCCATCCTGACGGAAATTACGTCATAGAATTCCAATAAAATTGTTAAACATGACGTCCCTTTGGTAAATCCATGCTGATTGCCTTTAATTATTTTAAATTTATTTAAATGGTTACCCATCTGATCCCTGATTTAAATCTCCAACACCTTCCCCATCGACCAACACCTTCTCCCCAATTAACAGGTAAATAGTTCCCCAATTCTTCTCTGGATCCTTTCTTAAATATCGATCTTATATTTGCAACCTGTTCTGACTCTATCCTCTGATACCTATCCACTGTCCTGAGTCCGGTGAGCTATCAAATATATTGCTTAATGTCTCGCTTATCTGCTCTGCCACCTCCCTCAATACTCTTGGAAGTACATCATCTGGTCCTCGACCTTTATCTTGTCTTGGGCCTTCCTTGCTGTTTGTTTACTTTCTCCATTCCTTCCTGGATGTCCTATAAAAGTTCTTGTTCACTTCCTAAATGGATTCTCTCAGCTATTTTTGATTTCCCCTGACTGTTCTTGTGTCAATGATGAAGTAGCTTGACTATTTAATAAGCCTGCCATCTCACGTTCATCATCAACCAACCTCTCTGTGCTATTCCTCAAGGGGCCCACATTTGTTACCTGCGCCACCGAAGGTGAAGTAGGTTATGTTTTCACCCCTGTCTGTCTGTCTGTCTGTCTGATTGTTTGGTATAGGATATCTCAAAAAGTTGTTGACGGATCCGGATGATATTTTGTGGACAGGTTTGGTGTGTGACAAGGACGAACTGATTATATTTTGGTGAAGATCTGGATCCGGATCCAACGACTAGAATTTTTAAGTGATTCTTCACCATTGAGAGATAGGGCCACACCAATATGTAACACGATATCTCAAAAAGTTGTTAACGGATTTGGATAAAACTTGGAGGACACGTTGTGTGTGCGGCCAGGATGAATTGATTCGATTTTGTTGAAGATCTGAATCCAGATCTGGAAACGAGAATTATTTAATTTTGAAAGTGATTATTCACCATTGAGAGATCGGGCCAAAACGATATATAGCATGATATTTTAAAAATGTATTGGGCACGATATGTTCTCATGCATCAGGCATTACGTGGTGGAGGTATGCGCTCTACTGAGTGCCCTTCTAGTTTCCTATGTTTTGTGCTTTATACGTATTTTTGATTGATAGGCTTGTTGAGCGGTGTTACATAGGACAGGAACTAAGTGCTGGAACGCATCCCCCACCCCCCCAACCTGCCTTATTCACATGAATTCTTACTAGAAGGACCCGCTCCCTATGGGAACCGTCAAGGGGGTCATGTTATTTATATATATATATATATATATATATATATATATATATATATATATATATATATGCCTATTTTACTCCAAAGGGTCCCAGGATGACGCACCCAAAAAATGGTTACGATCGGTTCAGCCGTTTTTGCGGTACCTGGGAACAGACAGACGGACGGACGGACGATGAAATATAGTAATATGGGGAAAAAATTCCCCGCTGTCCATCGTTTTGTTACCTTTTCTGTATTGCGAGCCCCTCCCCCCCCCATTCCCGTCGTCACCACATACTGCTGTTGGTACATAGTGATACAATGGAAAGAGTCAAATAATTCAGGATGTTTTGACACTGTTGAAGAAATTTCAAAATTAATCTCCTCTGAAGGAAACACTATTTTTGAGAAACTGATGCATGTATGCCTGGTGTTGGCTTAATGGCTAGGGTGGTGGGCTTGGGATCCCAGGATCCTGAGTTCAAATCCCACTCGGCTGTTGAATTAATACGAGGTGGGGTTGACTTTGCCTGTCATCCTTCTGAGGCCAGAAAAATGAGTGCCAGCTTGCTGGTATCCTGTGTTAGAGTGGCGACCCATCCAGGATTGTGCCCAATAGCCAAGGAGACTGCTTAGGCAGCACCAACACTCTGCACAGAGTATGGTCCCGATGGATGGATGCATGCATGCATGCCATGAGCTTGCACCAGAAACCCTGCAGGTTTCCTTGTCCTAAATGCTCCTACACGTTGGGCAGTGTGCAACGATTAATTGGAAAGTGTTCTGCCTGGGTTGAATGTTTTGAAGAAAATAATTTGCAGTCCAATGTAAAAGCACAGCAATGTGTGACTGTTCAATGACACAGCAACGATGCAGCTTCAACCTCTACCTTTGCTTCAATCAATGCATTGCAATGGCTCCTCAACGTTGCAGCAATGACTTTTCTCTCCACCTTGTCATTGCATTGCAATCACAATGTCCCTGTTTGTGTACAGGTTCTTTTTCAGAATAGTTCACCCAGAGTCAGCCTATTTAGTGCCAGCCATTCAGCAACTTCAGCCTGGCCAGATGGGAGTGGTTCCTTGGTGCTTGATCTCCAAAACTTAGTCATTATGTCGTCTTTTTCCTCCTGCGTATGTATATTTTACTCTGACATCATTGGAATGCCCATAAGCACTGCATAGGTGCCAGATTGTCTCTGTTAACGATCTCTAAATGAGTCTCAATTGAGTTCTCTCAAAGAAATGTTTGTTCAGCTGGTTCAAAACAATGAGTGGCATTTTCAGTGTTTAATCTTAATTACCTTCCAGTAAGTGCATGGGAAGATGCAGAAGAAAGACAAGAACGTGACGAAATGAGCAAAATATGATCTCACCCACTAAACTCTTAAAGTGAAATCTACACCTCTATGTTCTCTTTGGAATATCAGTAAATCACATCACACTCCGAGACCCCTAACTCATAACAATACTGTATGTATGTATGTATGTATGTATGTAACGATGATAACACTTCAAGTAGCTTTTCAAAACATTGTTCAGTTCTACGACGTCTTCAGCAGCAATGGTTTAACATGGTAATGACTAATAATAAGAGGATGCACATGTTAATTCGATTCTCGGTGCTCATGGATCAAGGGTCCTCAATCACCTTTCAGGACAAACATTGAACGAATATGACAAAACAGCCACAAGAGTCATAATGGAGAACCGTGAACAACCTCACCAATAGCAAATGGTCCTATCATCTCCAACAAGGGGTAAACGCACTCCCTTACATGGAGAGCATTTTCACAGATACTTACAATCCCGGTGTTATCCTCGCATGACCGAGAATTTCCATATTTATTGAGAGCATATTAGATTCCATAATGCTTATCATCTACCAATTGTCTTACAGTATTATTATTTTGACCTCACCTAGACTTTAGTCCGGTGAGCTTATGCGATTGAGCAGTGTCCGTAAGTGAGCGAGTCCGTAAACACTTCAGTCATTATCGCTTGAACCAAACACACAATTTTGCTTAAACTTGGCCACATGCTGCATATCTGATGGCAAACGAAGATATATTGACCACATCAAAATCTGCACTCATTAAAGGGGTCTACGAGGAGGGGGGGAGGGGTTGGGGGATTGACGACCCAAAATAGGTATTTGCTCTCTTCTCCGAAACAACAGACACAATTTCAATGAAACAACAACAACCTTCATCACCAGTGATGTACCAAAGTTTATCGACTGCATTAAAATCTGCACTCATTAATGGGGTCTACGGGAGGGTTTTTGATCTCCCAAAATAGGTATTTGCTCTCTTCTCCAAACTACAAACACAATTTCAATGAAACTTGACCAGAACCTTCATCACCCATGATGTACCTCAGTTTTTTTTTATGTTGAAGGCTACAGTCATGGACTAAATAGTCCTCAACGAGGCCAAGCCTGAATAAAAGAACTGCATTGACAGAAAAGTAAGGAAAGAGAATAGTTTAAGAGTTTTTGAGAAAGTAAAAAATCTGCTTTTTGAAAAGGGGAAAGTCATAAGTGTTTGGGAAGACGAGAGAAGGTAAAGCGTGCCAGAGTTTGGCAGTGGAGGGGAAAAAACAAACATCGTAATGGCCCACCCTTGAGTTGCCAGGAGGTGGAGGTACACAAGCAGCAGGTTCTTGCGAGCAGAAACCGAAGTAATATCTGTAGAAAAGAGAAAGAGAGCTTACTATGTGGCGTAATTTGAGCGGGTCGAGTTTTGAGGTCACATTGGTAGAGTTGACAAGTCGAATAACTTTGGATTCAATTTTGTCCAGTAAGTATGTGGAGCTGGAACCTCCCCAGATGTGAGAGCAGTACTCTATACAAGGACGAATCAATCCTTTATATAGTTGGAGCAACTGTTCAGAGGAGAAAAATCTTCAATATCTGAACAGGACTCCTAATTTCTTCAAGGCAGACTTAGCTTTTTGTGTAATGTGTGGATTCCAGGATAAATTTAATGTTTGAGTGATACCTAGTAGGTTTATTGCAACAAATGGTGTAATTGTGGAGCTTTCAAAGTTGATTGGAGAGTTGAGAGAAGTTTATAGAGAGAGATGAGAAGAAATTGAGTTTTTGAAGCATTAAACTTAACTTGATTACATTTGCCCCATTGGGAGATCTTGTCCAAATCCTAATTTAAAGAGGTGGCTGTGATGAAACGAGACGTAGATCGAGTGAGGGAAGATGGGGCAGATGGGAAAGACATGGAGGAATGTAATGTTGAATCACCAGCATACGAGTGCATTTGGTTATTTGTGGAAGAACGAAGATCATTGATAAAAAGAAGGAAGAGTGTTGGGGACAGAACGGAACCCTGATGTACACCGCTGTTGATAGGGAAGGGGGTTGATGTTGAACCATCAACAATTACGGAGACAGAGCGGTCGGAGAGAAAGCTCGATATGAGAGAGGAAAGGCGAAAGAGGGAAGCTTGGATATCAAATCCCGATGCCAAACTCTGTCAAAGGCTTTTGAGATATCAAGGCCTACAACAAAGGATTCCCCAAAGTCTCTCAAAGAAGAGGCCCAAGCATTCATAATGTAAGAAAGGATTTCATCTGTAGATCTTGCCTTGCGAAAGTCATATTCGTGGTCAGATCGAAGATTGAGAGATTCAAGATGCTTGAGGAAATGGGAATTGAGAAGATATTCAAAGACTTTGGAAATAGTAGAAGTCAGAGCAATAGGACGGTAGTTAGAAGGGTTTGAACGATCACCCTTCTTTAAAATATGCTGTACTAAGGCATGTTTCCAGGTAAGAGGAAAAGTTTGGGTTTTTAAACAAAAACTAACAAGCACAGGTGCAAGTTCTGAAGCACATTCCTTCAAGACATGGAGAGGAATGCCATCTTGCCCGTAGGCCTTGCTTATGTCCAGCGAGAGGAGTATTTTTTGACTGCATGAAAAGAGATTATCGGGAGAGACATAGGATTGGTGAGGGGAGCATCAGAGGGAGATAGAATGTTAGAGTCATCCAGTGTGTAACGAGTTAGAGGAGAAAAGAGAACCAAAAAGAGTGTCTTTATCGGTTGGAGAGACGGCGACCGTATCATTGGAACGGAAAAGCGAAGGAAAGGGAGAGCAACAGAAGTTGTTGGAGATACTTTTAGCTAAGGACCAGAAAGATGTATTAGTGGAAGAAGATGAGAGGTTGTTACATTTCTTTTAGATAAAGGAATGCTTCGCTTCACGAATAACATGTTTGCAATGATTTCTGGCAGATATGAAAGCTGAATGCGAGTCGGAGGAAGAAGAGTTTTTCCATGTCCGATATGTGGCATCCCTTGCACGAATGACTGCAGAGCAGGAATTATTGAATGAAGAGTTGATGAGAGATAGATTTGAAAGAGAAGAGGATATAAGCCTACATTCCTGCATCAATAACCTCAGCTATACGTTCAGCAGAGATAGAGGCATCGCCCGAGGAGAGGCAGTCGTCTTTCCATGGAAAGTCAGATAAGAAGTTTCGTAAACCAGTCCAGTCAGCATCTCTCTATAATTCCAGGTGTGTGTGCGTGTGCGTGCGTGCGTGTGTGCGTGCGTGCGCGCGCGACCGCCGTTTCTCGACAACCATTGGTCCGATCTAATTGAAACTTGCCAGCTATATTGCTGGGGACCTGAGTATGTGCCTTTTCAAGGTTTGATATTAATTGGACAAGTGCTTCTCAAGTTATGGCCATTTATTTACCAACCAATGACGAGACACGTTGCTGC
Organism: Eptatretus burgeri; assembly: GCF_056783735.1. Taxonomy (NCBI): domain Eukaryota; kingdom Metazoa; phylum Chordata; class Myxini; order Myxiniformes; family Myxinidae; genus Eptatretus; species Eptatretus burgeri. The sequence goes on along the minus strand of NC_140962.1, from coordinate 121,170,556 downwards.
GTAGGCGTGGCCGATGGGGAAGAGAACCTCAGCCGCGTTCCCCATTACGGGTTGCAACGTAGTAACGTACGGACTTCCGGATAGTGATGACTTAATGTACTCTAATAATTTCTCGATTTCTTATGCGTATTTATAGATAAACACAATCCCCCAATCCAGTCGTCATTTACGAGAGCGAAGGAACAGACTATGTGGTTGTTTGAAAGTTTTTTTTGTTTGTTTGTTTTTTTCTTTTTTCTCTTCTCTTTGTGTTTTTCCTTGCGCTGACATTGCGAAAAGGCAAAATACGTTGGCGCTAATTGAATAATTGGCCATTAAAACGAAATTGCGAATACTCGTAACTGCGATATGCGAACTTCCGGACAGTGAGGACTTAACTTCGCGTAGGCCGATGCGCGGCCGGCTGACTATGACGTCACGTGCCGTGCCGGTTATGATGGGGATCGATCGGTGCCTTAGTTACCATGGCGTATGAGTGGCAATGGTCAATGGCAGTGAATGTCATGGCAAGCAAAGACTGAGGTAAACTTGATTTTAATTTGGATTTTAATTAACTCTGTGTGTATAAGTATCACAGCAGTTGTTACTTCAATGCAAGCGATAATTCGTGGAATGCATGTGAACATTCCGTACGGGCACGCACTACTTCCAGATGGTGATGACTTAATGTATTCTAATAATTTCTCGATTTCTTATGCGCATTTATAGATAAACACAATGCCCCAATCCAGTCGTCGTTTACGAGAGCGAAGGAACGTCCTGTGTGTTTGTTTGTGGCTCATGGTTTGAAAGTTTTGTTTTTTTTTGGTTTGCACGTACGGGCATGGGAGAGCGAAGGAACTGCCTGTGTGGTTGTTTCTGGCAAGCGGTTTGAAAGTTTTTTTTTTTTTTTGCACGTATGGCCACTCACGTACTGGCAAGTACTAGTTGTTAAAATGCCAATACTGGCGTTTCGTCGGAGCAGTCGGATGAGAAGAAGTGGTGGTGGTAAGTGAAGTGATGTTCACAAGATTGTGGTCAGAAGAACCAATTGGAAGTGAAATTGTGTAGTTGTAATGCAACGGATTGGAAGTGAAGAATAAATCCAAAGTATTGGTAGTGTGGTCATGTCGATCTGGGATACGGGTAGGGTGAGTGATAATTTGTTCCAAATCCAAATTTGGTAGTTTGTTCATGGCATCAAAAAATTCATGGTCCAAGGAGGTCTGCGGTGAGTTTGAGTTACTGTTGCTCTTGATCCAGCTGAGCTTCATGACAGGCAGTCCTATTTTTAACCCCATGTTTGACTCTGTCAATAGGAGGGGGTTTTCAAATTGTTTACTCCTCCTCACAATTACGTCATTGCTGTGATTGGTCGTCAGACCGTCCACGAGATCAGTAACCAATCACAGCTCGAGCGATTCAGAGCCCCTTCACCGTTTAAACACACGCACAAAGGACGTGTCTTTGTTTGGACATGTCTTTGTTAAGATATGGGGAGTTTTGTGTTTCTGTCATCCTTAACTGCAATGTCACCTGACATTGAGTAGTCAAGCTGACACGAATATGTATCACACTTATTTTATTGTTACTTTTCTTCAACACGTTCTTCTGACACATACCTTTATTTGGGCAGTGTATAGGCAACTGACAGCTCTGTATACGCAAAAAAAAAAAAACGGGTTACGTGCACGAAGCAAAAACATACCTACTGCTTATAATTTAAAACACCTCACTGTACTAGAAAACGTGGGGACAGGAAGTCAGAAATACTGCACTGTAAATGGTGAAGACTTGTAATACCAGGGGAAACCTGGAGGGGCACCACACGATACACATTTACATGGATAATTTGTGTCCCCCCCCCCTACCCCCAAGATGACTGGCAAAGATAAAAACACCTTTCCATTAAATGGGGTCATACTGATTCTATGTAGCAAGTCTGGATGTAATCAGCCTCAAACTGTAGGAGTAGCATGACAAAAAAAAAATAAACACACAAACACCTGTCCTTGAATTATTATCGTAAGAAAGGGGAAAGTGATTGTGCATTTAACTTTTCATCTTTATTTACTGTTAACATTGTTCTTAAAAAACAATGACACGAACAACGCAGACATGATAGGCCGAATGGCCTTCTCATGCACCAAAGTACTCTGTATAACATTGTTAAGAACAGAAAGAAATGGAGAGAGGAGGACAGACAGTTGTGGGTGGGGTGCATGGAGTTGGAAGAGGGAGAATGAGCTGTTGGAAAAGGGAGGGGTTAGGACTTGATGTTGGGAGGGGGGTTGAGTACTTTGGGTTTGGGTCAGTTGAGGACTTGAAGAAAAGGGGAGAGGATAACAGAGTTGGGGTGGGGAGGGGGGCAAAGAGGGGACACAGTTGGGATCAAGGGGTTTGAGACTTTTGGTGGGGAGGGGTTGGGGGGAAGTTGAAGGCTTTGGGTTGGGAGGGGATTGTGGATTTGAAGAAAGGAGTAGGGGAGCCCAGGGTTTGGGTGTGGTGAGGGGAGGGGGAAGAGACAGAGGTCAGTGCTTGGAGGGGGAAGGGGGGTTGGTTGAGGACTTGAGATTGTGTGTGTGTGTGTGTGGAGGGGGGAAAGGGGAGGGTTATGGATTGGGTAACTGAAGACACATTTTACAGAATGCAGAATTTCCATGGGTGTCAGATAGTCCCGTTGGGTCTTTTAGGTCCCAGGGGTCTTTTGGATCCCCTGGGTGTTTGGGGTTCTTTGTGTCCTTGGGTCATTTGGGTCCCCTGGGTCTTTTGGGTCCTCAGGGTCTTTGGGTGTTTTGGCTTCTCGGCTATTTTGGGTCTTCAGAATCCTTGGGGACTTCTGCGTCATTTGGGTCCTCTGGGTATTTTGGTTAAGTATTTCAGGTTACAATTGTGGGTGACATCAGGTCAGCTGTCCGACCAATGGGAGAAGAGTGGATATACATACATACAGTACATACATACATAATCACATACACTTCCTCCATTATATATAGATTTAGGCCTGTCACCAGGATTTCCCAAGGGGAGTTGGGGGGGGGGATGCAAATCCAGAAAACTGAAAAAATTATTATTAAGCTAAAATACAAACAATCCATCATCACATCATATCTGCATTTCTATTGTTAGATATACAAATTTTAGTCATACAAATCGTGGAAAAAAGGACAAAGGTAGAAAACGATATTCAAGCTACAATTT